>NW_021940910.1:855491-936050 GCF_001715985.3 Manacus vitellinus | reverse complement strand
CTGACAAGGAGGCTCCGGGCTGGGGCAGGATGGGCCCTGTGCTGTCTGCAGCCAGGCGCTGCCTTCCCTTCAAGCCTCGATCCCTGTGCTCCCTCCCACCTCAAGCCGCTGAGGAAACTTTTCTCTTATGTCCTCCAGGCCATGGTGTAAGACCCCAGGCTCTTCTCATGAGCTCATTGAAGGGGTTTTGTGTCAAAAAGATACAAGGCCCCAAAACCCACTGGACGGATTTATTAAAGTGGCCTTCAGCTCTTTTATACCTTGAGGCTGCACACAGGAAAAATGCTACGACTATTTTCAAGGAGTCAAAATAGCACACTTTTATTGGTAAACTTTGCCAAGTAAGGGAACTTGGCAAAAGTTTAAAACAAACATTAAGTCAACCTAAAGCATTTCACAAAGCACTGACTTAGAAAATTCCAATCCATCCAGGTTTAAGTTACCCAAGTATCAAGAAAAGGAAATTAAGAGAAGTAGAAGAAAAGAAAGAGAGAGAATTATAGCTACCACTTTAAATCCATCATAGAATCAGCTACCAGAAGTCCAAGAACAGTAGGGTTATGCCAATGTGAAGGCCACGTGGTCTTGATTTTATTAGCTCTGGTGGGGCTTTCAGTGTGCCAACCATTCTGGGGCTGGTTACGGGCTCCAGGGGGTGTGGTGTGGGGTAGTGCTCTTGGTGTGCCAGTGACTGACTGCTGCACAAGAAACTCTCAAGAAGGATGGATTATGGGGGGGGAGCAGTGCACCACTCCACCTTGGCAGAACCCTATCTGCCCCCTCCCACACAGACAGAGTTGTTTCTAACCAGTTATAATGTTCATAATTTTTTTCAGTCCTTCACAAATGGCAGTGGCAATCACACTCCTCCTGGCTGTGGTGGCCATCCTGCTGGGAAAGATGCACGATCTTATAGTCAGTGTGGCCACGGCCCAGTGGATGAAGCTGCATGAGGTTTTTCTGCGTCCGGTGATGACATGGCTTTGGCAGGACGTTAAGCTGACCAGCCCCTTGGAAGAAGCCTCACTGCTTCCCAAATTGCAGCGCTGGCCCTTTTGCACTGCTGCAGCAGCCGTGCTCGCTGAGATTTGCTGGGTGGCCTGGCAAATGCATCTTGCCTCTCGCAGCTGCCCTGAGCAGGACAACTCCAGCATCGAGGAGGAGGAGGATGACAGTGAGAAGAAGGACCTCAAGGAACAACACCCCAGTGTTCGGATGTTTTCTGTGCACAATGTATTGCCAACGCAGGAACTGTCTGACATGTGCAGGGATGTGCAGAAGTTGGTGCGTGACCTCCTCCGTGTCTGCCGAGTGATTTGCAAGAAGACTTCCATGCCAGAGATGCACCCAGCCATTGGGAAGGATGGTATCCATGAATCCTGGAATGTCTTTGAGGACCGAATCATGTACCTGCTGGTTGTGGTCCTGCAGCCACCCCCCGGATACTCTTTCAGATTGGAGCTGTATGGTGGGATGCACCTGCCAGAGAGGTGCTGCAATATCCGTGTGGTGCTGGAGTGCACATGCTCAGGGACAGGGGATATGTTTTGTTTTCTCCACCCCTCTGACAACAACCATAGCTCTCACCTCCTATCCACCCTCTGCACAGGCTCCTATTTAGATGTGGAGGAAATTGCCTGCTGGATGCAAAATTTGGTGGGATCAGCCTGGGAGAGTTTGCCTCAGTGGCACGATTGGGAGCTCCGGGTGCTGCCCTCCTCCCATTCCTGCAGGCTCCTGCTGACTGGACCCTCCGAGGTGCAGCTCTGTGTTGTGCTGATGTTTGCAGTGCAGCAGGGCAGCCCAGGCACCTTCCTGGTCCTCCAGTAGGCAATTGCAGCTTTCCCAGGCACTGGTTTGGGCTGGGGCTGCACGGGGAGTTGGGAGCACACACAGCTGGGACAGCACAACAGACCACTATGCTCAGTATATGAAAGAGAAGGGGAGAAGGAAGAGGAAGGGGATAGGTTTGCAGTCACAACATTTGTCTTCCCAAGTCACCATTGGTGACAGAGCCCAGTTTCCCTGTAAATGGGTGAACACCTGCCCGCCCATGGGAAGACAAATGTTACAACTCCGAACATCCCCTCAGAATCACAGAATCAAATAGATTGGAAAATACCTCTGAGGTCATTGAGTCCATCCTATGACTGAACACCATTCCTGGATGTCACACAATCAAGTGCCACGTCCAGTCTTTCCTTAACACCTCTGGGGATAGTGACTCCACCACCTCCCCGGGCAGTCTATTCCGATGTCTAATCAGCCTTTCTGTGAAAAAATTCCTCCTAATGTCCAACCTACTCTGGTGCAGCTTAAGACTAAGTCCTCTCGTCCTGTCACTGGTTGTCTGGCAGAAGAGGCACAGCTGCTCTAGGAAGTTCTCTTCCACAAACTCCAAGAACCTCCTAGTCTGGCTACTCTCCACTGAGTTGAGTTTCCAGCAGGTGTCCAGCATGTCCCTCCTCCTTCCTTCTGTCCCCTTGATGTGGAATATCCCTTTGGCCAGTTTGGATCACCTGTCCTATATATGCTCTGTTCCAGTTTCAAAACTAACTCTCCCCCAGCCCAAACCAACACACTGAGCAACAGCTTTTGAATTGTTTTCTGTGACAGAGGAGGAACAAAATTTGAGCACCAAAGCCTGCTATCTAGTTCTCATAATAGTACAAAAGGTCATTTTTCCAAGTGGTTAAACTTCACCCTTAGGCTTTCAAGATTATGTGCTGAGTCTTTACTAAGAAAAATCTTATTGCTTTAAGAAGCAGCCATTGCTTTTAAGAAGAGAGAGACACTGTTTTTTTGTTAAAAACAAAACAGAAACAAGAAAGCCTTATCCCATTAGCAGCTTGAACGGCATGTGAAAATAAAGTTTGTAATAAAAATTGACATTTCCTTGGCTCCTTTTTCCATTGAGGTCTGACAGGTGTTTGCAGGGTTGCCAACCCCCCTAGGTTAATTCTATGCATGAAGAACAGTGGGATTAAGCTACTTCCTCAAGTGGAATTCTGAAAAATTAACTGAAAAGGGGAATCATGGAGTTGTTAAGGAAACTTCCCTGTGGGACCATCTAGGAGTCACCTCAGGAGTCACACCCACAGTACCTGCACTAGGACCGAGGTCCCTTCACAGCAGCGGCCCCATTGACCCCACAGGTGCCCCACTTGGCTCCCTGCACACATCACACTCACACAGTCAGACCAGGTTTCCTTAACACCTCAACACCAGGTTTCCCACAGCAGAGTCACGGAAGTGAAGATCCTTCAAATACTTTAATCTTGATGCAATAACAGAATAACATCTAGAGCTGGGTGACTCGAAGGAGGGACTCTGAACAAAGGAACCCCTGGGCTTTTATATTCTAGCAGTCCAAATGTGGGAAAGTCTGAGGCTCCTGACGTTTCTCAGTGTCCCTGGGGCTTCAGCCTCCCACAGATCAGGCTGCAGCCCTCACTGCAGCTGCACACCCAGCTACCAGAACTATATGTGTTCCTTAACAGAATCATAGGACCACAGAATGGTTTGGGTTGGAAAGGGATCTTGAAGATCATCTAGTTCCAACCCTGCTGCTGTGGCAGGGACACCTCCCATAAGACCAGGTTCCTCAGAGCCCCATCCAACCTGGCCTTGAACGCTTCCAGGGTTGGGGCAGCCACAGCTTCTCTGGGCAACCTGTTCCGGTACCTCATCACTTACACAGTAAAGAATTTTTTCCTGATATCTACTCTAAATCTACTCTCTATCAATTTGAACATCATCATTTACCAGATTTTTTTCAAGCTCAGCAACTGCGGGATTGAGATGTTGAGGTTTCCTGGTGGGCCACTTTCAGTCTTTTTCCACAGCTGTTACCATATGTTTTTAGAAGTCCACAGATAAGGTACACACAGATTTTACTTTACCTTTTCCATGGAAGAGCATGTCTGTGGGAGGCAATCGAACTGTGGACACCTTGGGCCCTGAATTCGAGTGGTTGCAGCTGTGAAGTTGTGAAGGAATGTAAACAACAAAGATGAGAAGGTGGACAGGGAGGACAGAGCTGCATGGTAGCTCTGATAGCCAGAGAGCCTGGACTGTTTGCTGAGTGACCCCGAGTTGCAGAAGCTATAGAGCAGCCAGTCTTAAGATGTGTATGTAGTAAGGGCACCAATGGTGGTGAAACACGCTGACTAGGGGAGACTATAAATTGTCCATGTTTGTATGAAATAAAGGCTTTTCTGCGTGAAATCCCAGTGTGGTGTCCATCCCCACAACAACACATGCCCAGAGTATTGGTGCCACTTCATCTGAGAAGAGTCAACTTGATCACTTGTGATGACCTGTTTAGAGCCTAATCTGGGCAAACCAACTTTAGAGTAGAGCTAGTTGCAAGTATAACCTCTCCAAACACTCGTGGGGCACACACTGTCTCCTCTGCACCCACTGTTCCACTGTACCCATTGTTCCACCCAGCTGCAGCACTGGATTAACACACAGCCTGGGGAGAGCAGAGGGAGCTTTCACCTCCTGTGCATTCCTGACTCTGCTCACGGCACACAAGGCACAGCAAAACTGTTCTTTCTATTTTTTTGTTCTACTCACAAAGCTTTTGTGCCTGCAGAGGACCTTTCAGTTGTACAATCCCAAACTGTACCCAGGTCACATCCTCTCTCTGCAAGCTCCTGTGTCTGTAGATAGAGTACAAGGGAAGCAGCAGAAGTGCAGAGGGGACAGGAAAACAGACCCCGCTTTTCGTGCTGGCAGATGTTTTGCAAAACACCACTCTCAGAAGTAGAAAAAAGGACAGGCAGAGTGAAACATCTCTCATTCGTCATATCTGAGATTGCTGTACAGTCTTTCTGGCCACCTGACTCTCACAACAGTCTCTGAACATGCTGGCACTCACTCTTTTGTTTGGTTGGCCTCTTGACTGCACTAGTTCCTTTTGGTCTAGACATCCAAGCAACTTTTTGCAAGGCTAATGACAGCATTTTCCTGCTTAATTCCATCCACAGATGAAGACTTCAACCTATATTCTTGATTTTAGCCCTGTCCTAACCAGTGAGTCCATTTACCTCCCAACAAGCTTAAATCTCCCCAGTAATCAAATGTTCAGCACCTCTGCACGGGTCCCCAGTGGGTTTTAATGTGGCACCTTGGCAGCTGGCATATTGCCTCAATTCAGATGTCCCCAGCTGTATCTTAGACTAAAATTTCTGTGGGATCCAACCACCAGAGGAACAGAGATCCATAATCAGTGAGCAGAGTTAGTCCTTCTGTGCCCTAGGCATTAACTAGAAACGGTATCATGGAATCGTAGAATCCTGGGGACATCAAACCTCCCATAACAGTGTAGGCAACTGTGTCACAGAGTCATAGAATCATAAAACTGTAGGATGTTTTGGGTTGGAAGGGCCTCAAAAGACCATTTAGTTCTAACACCCCTGTCATGGGTGAGGACACCTTCCACTAAACCTGGTTGCTCATATTTCCTGTATTTTTTTTTCCATTCCACCCAAAATAGATTATACATTTTCCTGCTGAGTTTTCCCAGCAACTTTTTTTTTTTTTAATGATGACACATTTTACTCTGTTCCCCTTCAAAATGCTTCACAATATGCTCTTAGAGCACTTCACTGTGGGAGATGTCAGACTGCAGATTTTTTTCTGCAAAACTTACTTAAAACTTGCAACTCTGTCCAAGGCAGGTAAATATTCTGCAGGAAAGTAAGATTCCTAGTATTTTGTCTCACACAGAGATGAAATAACATGCTGTATTTTAAAGCAAGCTTTTCCCCACTCCTGCTGTGATGTAAGAAGTTGTTTTGTGAATCTCATTGCTTACACTGGAAAGATCAGGGCAGAGAAAACAGTGGAGCAGCAAGTTTGCTTTATGCAGCATCAGTCCTCTGGTAAAGTGAGGTTTTCACTAAAAATATCTGTGATATTTTAATCTAGAAGGAGGACTCTATTCCTCTATTCTCACCTCTTCTGCTAGGTGTTTGCTGCTTAGTGGAGATTTTTTTATATGAGATCATCACCATAGTACTCATAACACCCTGGCCAGCAGAGACTGTGAGGTCAATACTTAAAAAGAGCACATTCTTTTTCTGTAGTATCTGCTGTGCAACTGCCTTTAAGTTTGTTCCTTGAAGACTGTGCAATGGCATCCCAGAAAGCCAATTGTATCCTGGGCTACATCCCCACAGCGTGGTCGGGAAGTTGAGGGAGATGATTCTGCCCCTCTGCTCTGGTGAGACCCCACCTGAAGTGCTGTGTCCAGCTCTGGGACTCCCACATCAGAACGATGTGGAGCTGCTGGAGCAAATCCAGAGGAGGTCACGAAGAGGCTCAGAGGGCTGGAGCACCTCTGCTCTGGAGACACACTGGGAGAGCTGGGGGTCTCCAGCCTGGAGAAGAGAAGCCTCCCCCTTCCAGTGCCTATGAGCTACAAGAGAGCTGGAGAGGGCATTGGAATGACAGGAAAAGGGGAATGGCTTCACACTGGCAGAGACCAGGTTCAGATTAGATATGGGGAAGAAAGTCTGTACTGTGAGGATGGTGAGGCCCTGGCACAGGTTGCCCAGAGAAGCTGTGGCTGCCCCATCCCTGGAAATGTTCAAGGTCCGGTTGGATGGGGCTTCGAGCAACCTGAGATAGTGGAAGGTGTCCCTGTCCATGGCAGAGGGGGTGGAACTGGATGATCTTTGAGGTCCCCTTCCAGTCCAAACCATTCTGTGATTCTATGATTATGACTTTATGATTTTACAATACTATGTGTTTAGGATTCTATTAGTTTTTTATTCTACTATGTGTTTATGATTCTATGATTCTGTGACATAGTTGCCTACATTTTTAGGGGAAGCTTGATATCCCAGGAATCACTTCCAAATCTGGAAATCTCTTGTGTCAGTGAAAGATTGCTTATAATTATTTTTTGTAAATATGGAGCTATGACACAGCTGTAGAATTCTGCCTTCCCCCAACAAGGAACAACAACAGAAGCCTCAGTATTTGCTACCTCTTTTTGCACCAAAGTTTCTTTGAGTGTCCTCTTTAAGTTTGATCTTGGCTTAGTCAGCTTCTGAGTCCACAAAAAAAAAAAAAAAAAAGAGAGAGCAGAAGGGGTGAAGGAAAGCAAATCCTTATGCCAAACTACTTTTCTCAAAATTTGCACAAGCATTAATCAGCACATTGCTGCAAAACAGAACAAATAAGAGCATCATGTTCTTCTGAAAGACCAGTTTAAAGGGTTTTGAACTGAGTCAGACAAACATATCCCTCGGGGACATCTTTGATTTCTACATTGTTCTCCTGATCACACAGTGTGTTCCCAGAATGAGATTTTTCACTGTTTGTCTTCTTTTCCTTACTGGGCATGGTATTTAGGCAGAAAATCTGTCAGAAAGGAATAGCTGCATATAAATGTTATTCTTAGTACGGTTTCTGATATTATAGCTCAGCATGTTTGGAATATTGATCACAGCACTTTAATTTGCAATTAAAATTATACTTTCTTTTTCCACTGATTTTTTGACTAATTTTATGCAAAATACAGCCTAGGATTGACATAAGGGCAATAAAAATTGCACAGAAAAATCTGTTCCAAGCTAATTGTTAAACATATGGTCACATGCCATGGAAAAGGGGCAGGCAATGTGAACAAGAAGTGAACGAGGACATTTAGTATCTTTATAAAGACAGAGGCTTTAATTACTGCTGCTACTTGCATTTTCATTAATTTCTTCTTGCCTTAATTTTCCACACAACCTTTTTTTTTCTTTTTCCACATTAGAGAGGCATTCACATTCCCCCACAGTGGTGTAGAGAACTGCTGACTTCAAGATGGAGAAAACTAAGGTGAAAGGAGTTAGAAGGGTGACCGTGGAGATCCTGGAATATCCTTTTTATGTCATGCCAACAAAAATTAGGATGAATTCAGAGAGATCACAGACAATTACAGCATGATTAGTGGTATGATATGATCATCATGAATTGTTTGCCATTATAACTGGTTAAAAGTTGGATTTATATGTGGATTCTTCAGTCTAGGGAATTTAAGTGGAAGGTCTTCTTAATTTCTTCCTTCTTAATTTTCGTTCTCTACAAATTCAGTCATTTGCACTCAAATACCTTGTCCAGAGACACTGTGGCTGCACCATCCCTGGAAGTGTTCAGGGCCAGGCTGGATGGGGCTTGGAGCCACCTGGTCTAGTGGAAGGTGTCCCTAACACCAAAAATTCTGTGGTTCTGTGGTTCTGTGGTTCTATGGTTCTGTGATCTTGGATGCACACCAAAAAATTTACCTATTTCTGTATAACATAAATCAAATTCACCCTCAGTGCAGCTTATTTTTCACTTCTAAATTTTCCAGAACATTCTTAGCCTTTGTTTAGCCAAACATAAAAAGCACCACCTTCTGATTTCAGTGCTTATTCAGTGTTGAAGTGGATTGGTGATCGATATGCTCCAGTCTTCTCCAGTCAATATCTGAGCTATAGGTCACTCTGCTAGAACTTTTCCACCCTTCTTCACAAAATGAGTTTTTCTCAGACTGCCGTCCCCATTCTACTCCTCAGTTTCTTGTGTCATTAACCAAGTCTTATTCATTTACTGCACTCATCCCCATACTAGTATTTTAGTTCCCCTCACAACTGTTTATCTCTGTCCTGTTATTTTGTCTCTTTAACTCCTGATTTCAGAGCCTGCAGTAATTGCTTTTTTTCCACATTGTGTATAAAATGATCTTTGAAATGCTTTTCACTGAAAAGATAGGTAGGATTTTTCATTCTGTTTTCTTCAATTTTCTTTAAAAAAAAACCCTTGCAATTATCATAAAGGTACAATGATTTCCTTATATAGCAGAAAAAGAAAAAAAAACAGCAAAATCTCTTTTTAAAACCCTTCACATTTTTTATGGTGACTAATATAGTACTATAAATACATGAAAATGAATAGAAATTGCTAATTTTTATTACAATAAAGTGTCCTTAATATTTTTCAATCTTTTTTATTAACAGGAGACCTTATTATGTTATTTAGATTGTTACAGCAAACACTACAAATGCATTTAGTCATTATTGATATTCCACTCATATCTGTCAAAGGACTAGAATTTCATTACTCCCCTCATTTTTCCTAACTACCTTAATCTTTTGTTTATCTCCACTCTTTCCCCAGGTGACCTAACTCTGGGAAACATCAAAGAACAGGAGAACAATAGAGAATTGATCACTTACAATTCCTTATTGATCCTATGTTTTGTCAACACCAACCATCTCTTCCCAACGAAAACAATAATCACCAATCCCGCGTTGTAGGAGGCCTGGATGAAGTTGGGAATATGAATGAGTGGTAGAAGGAAGCACCAATAAAGCAAATAACTGAATAAATTTAAATCATTCCCAACTGAGTAAATTTTTACCTTGGACCAAAACCTACTGATGGAAACCAGCTTCTAGCTGCCAGGTCTGCCAAGATGATAACGCGGGATACGGTGCAATAATTTAATGGTTTAAATTTAGTTTAGTGAAGCCAAAACCATCTGGTCCAAAGGACACTTTGGCAGATTGAGTAGAGTGAGAACACTGTTCTTGTTGCTGTTATGGTCTGATAACAAAGGAAAAATTCACAACCAAAGCCATTAAAAAGTCATTTGCAGTCTATCTCCCAACCAAGTTAGAATAATAAGTGGCAGAGCACTAATTATTACTGTATGAAGTTTCCCAGCAGAGACGTTGCAAACCAATTGCCACTTGTCTGTTCTCAAGTATTTTCGGCACGCAAATAATCTGTAAATGCTTTCATTTGTGGTGCCTTTTCATTTATGTGACAATATTATTACATTTGTGTTTTCCCTGGCAATTGTTTTATTGCCATCAGGGAGTGATTAGTGAAACACTTTAGAGAAAGTAAGAGCATCTCTGAATCTGCCCCTAATTTTAGGTCTGGGTTGAAATGGACTCTCAATAAAATAAAATTGTGCATTTTGGGAAGACAGACAAGATGCTGATTACATAGGTAGGACTGGAACAGAAAATGAGATAGTACCACACACATAATACAAGGGTATTAGAACTGAATGCAATATTCCATTTTCATCCTCAACAAGGTTATTTTAAAAGGTAACTTTGTTTATTGCATAATTATCCCTTTGCAAAAGCAGGGATTTTTCATGGTCCTTTTTTGCTGTATAGTTTTGTGCACAGCTGGGGCAGAGCTGCTTGACAACATCAACTCTAAAGCCACTTTTCAGTCTGTCTGATTTACCTTTTATTCCTTCCTCTGAAAGACATGGTTTTGCACTGGTGTTCAAACTAATTTTCTTGAACAGGTACCTCTTACGAGGCAGGCATCTGACTGTACATATGAGTGCATGTCACTTTGCCATCCACAGAATTCGTATTTATTACCAAATCACGAACGAAAAAACCTGAATTCTGTCAAACTGATAACTGTTCTTCATAAAAATCCCAGATGGGCACTCCAACAATAAAAATGCCACTTCTTACTTAGCTATTAATTAATCGGTTGGCAAACATGAGCTCTCTCAAGATTTTCAAATGCTAGGGAAGACATGGAGTGCTGAGTCTGAATCACAGGATCATGGAATTGTTACAGCTGAGAAAGACCTCTAAGATCATCAAGTCCAACCATTAACCCAGCACTGACAAGGCCACCACTAAACTTTGTCCCCAGCTGCCACATCCACACCTTGTTTTGAACGCTTCCAGGGATGGTGACTCCACCAGTTCCCTGGACAGCCTGTTCCAATGCTTCTTTCAGTGAAGACATTTTTTTCTAATATCCAATCTAAATCTTCCTTGGCGTAACTTGAGACAGTTTTCTCAAATACACGTCCTGGTGCCTTTAGACTCTACACTGTCTCAGCTCCTCACTTTGTTCCATTCTTTCTCAGTGTCACTTTAGAGACTTAATAAGTCTTGAAGCTGGAAAGCTTCTACCTCACAACAACCCCAGATGTGGCCAGAAGAGAATATGGAGGAAACGAGACAGGAAGAAAAAAGGAAAATGTGTAGGATATGATGTAAAGAAGGGAGAACCAAGGGGGGAAAAAAGCAGGAATACAAAAAGTAAAAGATAATTTGTCATGATCAGACCCAGCAATATGCATGGCAGTGATTCTTGAGGATGATCTTGTTCCTTATATTGCCCTGAGTTTCTCCCACCCCCTTCCTTTCAAGAAAAAGCTTGCACAAGAATGCTGGGATAATCAGATAGCGAGTTCAGGAGTTCATTTATCTCTGTTACCAGTTGAGGTGCCCATCTCACTTCCTACATGCATGTCCTGCATCCTGACAAGACTGATTCGTGTAAGTCATTTAATTTAGATCATTAGCCTCACTGAAAGTAACTCATAAGCCTCAAGTTATTTGTTTAAAACCATGTTTTACAGACTGGGCTTTGGAGTGGAGAAAGAACCAAAGGGACTCATGAATAGATCCCCTGCCAGTTCCCTGACTTACCTTTCCAATATTTTACTGTCTCCATAAGAAAATTTAAATCAAATCAATAATGAATATAAAAATGGAAAGTGAGAAAAAAACCAACAAACCAAGCCCGTCCTGCTGCAAATTCTTTTAGATTAATAATTTAATCTTATTTTTGTAGAAAGAATAAAAGAGCAGAACTGCAAGGTAATGCCAGCCTGGTTAGTATGACTGAAAATTATAATAGCACAAATGAAGTAAAATGAACTGTACAATAATGAAGCTGAAAGGTCATCTGTACTCCATATCCCACAAAAGTTCATGCATCCCACCAGAAGCCAGCAGTGTCAAATATCTGTATGTGGATGTGAGAGATGAAAGCAAAAAGCAAAATGTTATACTGCTTTGTGAGTTTTTTTTTTAAAAATAGTTGACTTGAATATTGTCAGACAAAAATAACAATCTGCATAAGGGCATCACGGAGCATATGGTTTGCAGATAAGATTTTCTTTTAGAATTATAATCAAGCATGTGTTACTTTATGGTACAATTGTAGAGGGAGATAAATGAATATATGTTCTGCATTTCTGTACAGATTTCTACAATAAGAACTAACTTTCCTACACTCTTTACCTTTTTCTAAGAAGGAAATTACTCAATTTCCACGCATGAATAAACAAACAACTTTTATATATTTGGAGGTAGTTAAAAAAAGGATAAATTAGGCCCTCCAATTATAGAGTTGCAAGCATTTTCTTCATTTGATGAATTTACAAGGATGCAAAATACCTGTGTGAACAAATAAACATTGCCTGTATTCAATTAAACCACTGTTTCCTTCATGCTTTAATTACATAATTAATGTGATAAATTAAACTGTTTCTCAGTGAACCATCCAGTCTAAGCTCAGAATTTATATTAGTGTACTTTGCTATATATGCACAAAAAGTAATTTGGGTCATGAAATTATCTCTGAATTAGTTCCCTGTTTTCACTTCCACTTTGAAGGGGAAAAAAAAACATAATGGACACTAAAACCTAAGTTTCTCATTGCTGTACTTTGCAGCAGTGGAACATGCAGAAAAGTTAAAATATTTTTACCACACACGGCCCATATATTTTCCCCATAAACTTTAGGTTAATGCCCAAAGGGGACCAAAATAAGATGTCTTAACAGTGCTGAGCCCCACCCTTTTCCACACATAGCTCCATTTAGCACAACTGGATAAAGTGTCCTTCGTCAAGGGCACCAGAATGGTTTGCCTGCAGGATTCTTTCCTGTATCCACCAGCACACAATGTGCTCTATTTTTTTGGTTTTTGCTGCTTGATTCCATGTGAGTAGTTAAACTGCTCAACTCCCTGCTTCAGGAGGCTATGGAGAGCCTAATTAAGAAAGTTAGATGGGCTCATGCAAGAAAACTTCATTAATAACCAAGCTGCACACTGCTGAAAGCTGGGAGGATGCACAAAGGAAATGTTGTTGTGTGCTCACTTTTCTCCTGTAATCTGCCCCAGACTTCCGTGTCTAACGCTGGTACAGGGAGTGTGTAGCTCCCAGTTGGGAGATGGATACAACACTTTTAGCTCCAGCAGAGAGAGAATTACAGCCTGTCTCGCAGGGCAGATACATTATTTAACAGAACAAGCATAGGCTTTGGGCAACAAAAATCAATCACAGGCATCTGAAGGATTATCCTGCTTGATTGAAAATCTCCTCAGACAGAGAGCTGGTGTCTCCTTGGGCTTCAGGACTTCAGCAAATGTAAAGCTTCTACTTTATTTACGAACTTTATTGCTGGTACAAACAGTAACTGTTAGTTAGACATCCATCTGGAAACTCATTCCCTGTAATTTTCCACTTACTTGCTCAGCAATAAGATGATATTAGTAGTATCTGCTAAATATATAGAATCACAGAGCATTTTGAGGTGGAAGAGACCTTAAAGATCACCTAGTTCCATCCCCTTGCCATGAAACTATTACAGCTGAAATTACCAAACCATTCAAAAAACTTGGAGTAAAAATGAACTGTGGGGCAGCTCACAGGGTTCCAGAGCTGGAACAAATTAACACCTCCTCTAATACCTTTGGGTATACAAGATCTCACAGCCTCACATGTCAGGTGGTTTTGCCAATCTGCAGAGAGGGAAGGAGAGGTGGTAACAAAGACTAAACACAGAGGCTGAGCTGGGTAGGGTGCAGATTTGACAGCTGGATGCTGAAAGGGCAGGTAGAGCTGCAAAAAGAGGCAGGGAGCCGAATAAAGCTCTGCATCAGTAGGTTGCAGGATCGTTCATACTCCTGGAGTACCATCTGTTGATCCTTCCCACCTTATGCCTTTTCTCCCAGGTGTTAGATAACAACTAGTCACAGTTTCTGGAATCTCGGAAGGAAGCAGCATCCCAGATGTTCATTAGAACTAAACAAATATTCAGTTATATTTAATTATATTTGAAAATGGAATAATCCATAAAGAGGCTGAATATTGTAAATAAAAATTGCTAGAGGGCCCTTTCTTCTCTCCTTGTCCTAGGAAGATGGGGCAACACAAAACATAAGTGGTGTTTCTGCTAATAAAACCATATGAAATGTGGGATGAGAAAAGTATGGAGAGGTTTTAGAAGTTTTTACTGTCTCTCTAGTGCATTTGACTAAATCAATGCAATCTGTGCTAAAGCCAAGAAGTTTTCCCCGTAGAGAATTTCCTAATACACCGGAGACAACATTTCAACAACTTGAAAATAATTCTTACCTTTCCGCAACAAAACATGGAAAAGAAATAGAGGGAAGGGGGGGGAACCAAACAACCTTTACCAAAATTCAAAGTTGCAGAACCTTTCAATACAGTGAAGTCTCAGTTCCTCGGGAGCTGAGTGCGTGCTAAAGACAGCTGGTAGATTACATGTAGTACATTTGTAGTTAGGGCTTCTCAGGAGACTAACTACCTGTGGGAAGAAGGATCGAGGTGCAAAAGAGGTGGATAACAGTTTGCCCCTGTCTTCAGGAGACTTAGAAGATGAAGGGTAGATTACAAAAGGCTTTTAAAGAAGTCATATATATATATTAGATGTTTTAGGAACAGAAATACTATTTCAGAGACTGTAAGTGTAAGTAAACCAAAAAATTTAAAACAGTCTGACGTCATTTTTTTTTTCGTTGCTCAAGACCATCTTGGCATCTTCTGGGAGCTAAATATTTGCTTTCTTCATAAGGTTGTGCACTGATGAGATCAACCTCCTGATAACCTTATGAGCAGTACATCCCACTGCCCCTGCTGGCTCAGGTGAAACCGGAGCTTTGTCCAAATAACCCGAAGTTAGGATAGAAGGTGTTGTAGCAACACCATTGTTTTAACTGTGAATCAGCAGAAAAATATGAAAATGCTGAAATAGTTCTTTCAGGATTCTTGAGCCTAGGTGAAATACCTAATTTGGCCTTGTTTAACCCGCCTCATATCCTTAAGTTTCTGCAGTACCTTCAGTTGAGCACAGTGTGCAACAGCCACGCTCTCTGCTTCCAGCACCTCACCTTGATGGCTGAATTGGTGTCTGAAGGCTTTACTGAATGTATATATGACTCCTAACTCTGTAGCCAAGGTTAGGTACCTCGAGTCAGTTAAAGCAAACCCCTTTTGTTCCTCAGAGTGCTGTAGATGCACTTATGTCAAGCACGTCTTGCACATGATATAAGGAGTTTCTTTTTCTCTGTGTGGTTTCGATCCTGCAGTCAAGAGAATTTCTTTCATTTCCTTTCTATTCAGCTATTACCAGGCAAGAAGAAATACTTGACACAGACTGAAAGCTTTTTATTTGCATTCCTGTGTAACCTTCTCTTTTATCAATTTGTCATTTTGCTGATATGCCTCTCATGCACCAAGGCATTTATTAGAGTCATTATCAGCGAGCTCTCAGATTACTTTGTTGTCATGACAAACTGAGTTGTGCTATGCCCAGCTTGATGGATGGGCTGGATATTTTTATACCCTTCTGGAAGACAGAGTCTAGTATTTTTGACACTCATAGTCCTTCCTTGGTATGTAAAATCAAGGCCAAGCATGACTGCATTGTAAGAAACAGTAACTTCATTGGCATCAAAGAAAAGCACAAAGCTCCCAGAACTGAAGTGTGAGCTGCTGAACACAGATTTAAATCTGGGGTTTTTAAACATCTCATCAGCCTCAGTTTGCGGTAGCATAAATCACCTCCAAATTTAGCCACCCAATAAGTTGGCATTCAAAGCAAGATACATCTCAACACGTGTCTGAGACTGTAGAGAGAATCCAAATGGCTGCTTAAACTTCACACCAACTTCATCTTGATAAAGGTAAGGTCAACACCTGAGCAAGTCTCCCTAAACTCCCTTTAGACTCCGTGAAGAATTAATAAGCACACACAATAGAACTGAGCAAGGAATCCATGTCATCCTCAACTGGAAACCTGCTTTTATTGCTTCTGATGACTCTCACTCCAAACTCCACCCTGATGGCTCAGCTACACTGAGTCTGGTATGGAAGGGTGTAAGAGCCAAAGGTCTGCAACAGCCAAAGACCTCTTCACTTCATTCTTTTTTCATTCACCTGCCTATGGCAGCAAGGAACAACCCTGACAGCCAGCTCAGCCTCCTTCACTGCAGAGAGACCAGTCCATGAAGGAATGAGATGTTGCCTTTGTTCCTCCAGTTTTCAAAGGACCATAAAGAATACCTTAAGTTCTTTTTTTAAACACTATAGGAAACTTTCAATTCTCCTTCTTATTCTCAATTAATTATTTTTTTGTTCATAGGAAAAATTCTCTGGGTGGTTCTGGTTTCCTGGTCTCTGTGAGAAACACTCTGCCAGGAATATCAGGACATGAGCAGTGACTCTCCATTTTTTTCCACATCATCTGAGGCCCCTTTTTTATACTTCTGTAAAGCTGTGAACCAATGGGTGTGTGCTGGATTTATGTCATTGCCAACATTTCATTGGTTTAGGAGCTATTTTGATCATAAGCCTATGCATTTAAATTACAAAGCTGTTGGGCCAAATTCTATAAAAGGCAGGTGATAAAATAAATTTTGTGCTTCAGGGTCATTATTGCTGTCTATAAAGTTACAGCCAGCATTGGACTGATATCAGTACCTACTTTCAATTTCCACCCAAGGTCCTGTAATGCTGCTCTGCAGATGCTGTAAGAAGCAGTCAGTGTAACACAAGCTGACTAGCAGCTGTCACTGTACCATGTTTCCCTTTTCCAGACGTGATTCTGTCATGATGGACCAAAAAACACCCCTCCTGATATACCCAAGAGTTTGTCAGCATTTGTTTTTGCTGCATCCATATGCAGAATGCAAGTCTGGAAAAGTACAGCAAGGCATTGTGGGGAAAAGTGATACAAGCAGAAACCTGTCCCAAAAATTTTTTGTCTCCCAGTTGCATAAATAAGGAATAACCTGAAAAGTTGTGGTATCTTGCTTCTCTCCTCAATCCTTCACTATTTCTGACACACCTCTCCCTATCTTTAGAGTAAGGTTTCATAGGAACTGTTTTCCAAGCCACAGTAATCTTTAATTCAAAATAAAATATTCAGATGCTGCAATCAAAAATTGGCAAGTCTATGTTCATGCCAAAATACTATTATAATAAATGTAGAGTATCTCATCTCCCTCTCCCTTCCTTGTTTCTTCTGTTTAACTCACTCGTGCTTTGGGACAAGGTTTTGATATTTAGCATGTTCATATGTGCGATACATAGGAAATAAACCTAATGAGCACATAATATATTGAATAGCTATCACTCAGCAACAGCATCTGTTATATTATTTGATATGAAATATGAGCACTTTCCCTGGTGCACTGAAAATTATCCAAATTTCATCTCTTCTCTATATTTTTGTACATTAACCATTCGTATAAGTTTTATGTGATTTTTTTCCCATATGCAAACTCTCGACTTAAACCTGAAAGATGCTGGGCTTCTAAAATATACTTTAAAAATAAATAAATGTGGCCTTCCCCGCTTTTGTTGTTTTGTTTTTTTCCCCAGAATCATGAATATTTGCAAACATAAAAATGGCATTATAAATGGTCAATGAAGAATGGAGCTACATACACATATTTTATAATTTTTTGGACAGTATACCAAAGAAAATAATCCCCATGGTATATAACCCCAGGCAATTCAACTCCCCTTTAAATTGTGGCAAACTACACAGGAGGTTTTTTTACAGATACTATTGAGTGTAAACTATTTGAACAGCACAATGTCTGATAAGCATCAGCTCATTGATTTATTCTTACAGATAAACTTTAGTGCAGCTAATGGATTAGACATTGCTGAAATATGGAGGAACTCAGCATTTACTGAGGAGCTGAGTCCATTAATCCTAAACAAATTACAGTGTATCAAATGCATAAAGATAATTAATCATGGCTTATTTACAGTGTATAAAAAGCTTGTGGTGACACTCCATGGTGACTATTAATAAATACATTTTTAATTTAAGTTAGAGAAGTTATGGGGGTCAAATCACTATAAAGGGAATATCGCAAACTTTTTTATTGTATATAATTACCAGATAATATTATTTACCATTTGAGCACCAAGGGACTCTGACATGATTCACAACCCTGGGTAATAGATGAATGTGTATAATGCAGTCTCAGTCCTAAGAAGTTTACCAATAAATACCATAAAACATTAAACCAGTTATTTTCAGTTCTCAATAGTTACAGGATTTCATGTTAACATGAAAAAGATGCTTCAATTAATCTAAATTAGAGCCCATTTTCAGCAAGAAAAAGTAGTATTCATCACTAGAATTGTTTCTACTGTCAATAATGATAATACATAGCAGCTTTGAGACTCAAAGTACTTTACAAACATTAGGTAATAAACCTTCTAACATCATAAAATTACTTTCAGACAGGTGAATATTCATTTTACTCATTACATAAGGGAATTAAAAGAAAATTATGAGTTTGTGGAGGAGGAAATCATTACAAGAAATCACAATCCAAAAAAAAGGTTACTATTTAACCCTGCATTAACTATCACATCATGGCTCACAACATCAGGACACAAATATAAAAGGGAGATTTGAATATGCAGCCCATCAGCTCCCCTTTAATAACAGCTTTATAAGAAAGAGCTTGTTTGTCAGAAGGCTTTTCTGGTTTAGTTTGGTTGTGATTCTGTTGGGTTTTTATCTGCTATGTGACTTGGTCTAATAAGATATGTTATCTCTCCTTACTAAATTAATGTCACTTGATCAGCAGCACATTAAAGCCCTTTACAGGAGAGGTTGGTCTTGGCTCGTCCCACTCACAGCAGTCCTTCATGAGAAAAATAAAATGGCAATACTTGCAGAGTGAGATAACTAAAACTGGGAGCATCATGTAAATCATCCCATTAGGTTTGTTCTTCAAAACACTGAGGGGAAAAATGAATAATAAAAATAATAAAAAATAAGTAAATATAAAAGACCAAATAAATTTTCTATTAGTTACAAGCTGCATGATTCAGAGGGGTATCAGTCATTTTTACACTTCCTTTTAGAATTTAGAGTCCTCTGCACTCTTGGCATGCCCTAACATCACCTAACAAAGCTTCCACCTCAGGAAAATACTGTTCCTTTTCAGTTTTGCTTGAGACCTTTTGCAGTTTCCAAAGTTATGGATTCGTGTGCCTTTTTGATTTGCAGTTTTGTATTTTGCAATGAAGATCAGATCTGCCAAGCATGTTTTTTTTAAAGCCATAAAACATACCCTAGATCCTCAGTTGCTCTGGACTGGAGCAGTTTTGTTGGCTTCAGTCACACCTCAACATCTATAAGACAAGATTAATACATCCTTAACACAGGCAGAGTTTTCTTAAGCTTTGTATGATAAAGCTGGACAAGGTCTCAAGTAACATTTGTTTCACCTTTTCTTTCAAGACATTAACTGTTTACCCATCTTTAAATCTACTAGAGAAACACATCTTCCATAAAATTGTGGTCTATTTGTTCAGATTAAAAGGTTTTGAAGACAAGCAACTCCTTCCTATCCACCAGATCCTTGAAGACTAAACTCGTCCTTCCCCTCTTATTTTAAAGCCCAACACCTGTCCTTGGCATCATGCAGTGGAACAAACATCAACACATTCCTCTCTCTGACTGTAGAAAAGGCTTATTCTACAAACATGGATGAGAACTCTCATTTAAAAATTACACCAGGGATCATTTCCCTTCTCTAATTGTTGTATCTGTTCATGTAACTGGACAAAAACACAGAAATATTTAGATTTTTCTTCCAGGTCATGAATCAAGTGTTTTGCTGAGCCAAGAATTGTAAGTATTCATATTTCTTGAATCTCCATTTTGAGAAACACCTGCAGAGTCATTTTTCCTTTCTTTTTTTTCCCCCTTCTGGTTCCATAAACAACAAAAAAAAAGGGTCATTGTAGTTCAGCTGCAGACCTGCTTCTTGATGCCTGTTTTTGGGGAACATTGTCAGGTCTCGGAGTATTGGAAAAAGTCCCTCAATACTCTGTTTTTCAAAGTGTTTCAGATTTAGAAAGGCGCCATCCTCTTTCAAAAAATACCACATTTTCTCAGTATTATTATATTTATGATTCTATAAGAAATTAGGAAGTCTCTTTACTTAAAAAATTCTTTAAAGGGAAATGTTATGTTTTAATTAGATTTATGAAAAGACTGAAATCAGCTGAAAGGTCAACGTCAACTGTTTAAGATATCAATGGGCTACACTGTTCTGGCTAATTAATAATAAATGTAGCTATTAGTTAAAAATTACTATAAATTTACCTTCCTTTGAAGGTAAATAAACTGTTTTCAAGAAATTAATTTCCGTGAGTTTGTTTTTTCAAGGACCTAGAAAAATCTAGTACGGTAAATACAGAAAAGCCATTATGTTTCATTTGGCACATAAAAAATTAAATTGCTTTGGGTTCTTGAGTCCTTATCTTTCATTTATGCAAACCGTCTGCCACTGAAGAATGATTTTGAAAGACCACATTGATCACCTTGCAGTTTGGCCAGGAAGCTGTTTGTAAAAAAGCATGAGACAGCAAGTAGTTAACAAAAGCAATTTTTTTAACTTTACTAAAGTCCTATATTTCACAAGGAAAATGCTTCAAGGGATTTGACATCCTTACTTTCACTGCACCCAAACAGAAAATGAAGTGCAGAAAGCCTCTTGACTGTTCAAAAAGTGATGTAAGTCTGAGAGAGAAATGTATTTTCCTTGCTGTATGGTGGCTCAAGAGTTCAGAACTGCAGTCTGCAAAGATGTGCAGGTTTAACAAGAGGTTTCCTTCCCTAGAATGACAGCAACACATTGCTTTCACAGTGTTGATTGGGAAAGTTCACCGGATCCATATCCCCATTCTGTTGAGGAAATCTACTGCTGACCTGGCAAGACAAAGCTGATTGCTGAAGTGTCAGGACAGATTAACTAAGAGATGTCTTGATTTAGCATAAACACTGAGGATTTACATGTAAAAGGATACAAAAGTACTAGTTGCTCTTAACAAACCACTAAGGTTGCCAGCTTGCCATATGCTCCCCATAAAGAGCTGAATGTTCTCATTACCTGTCCTTACCAGTAATGGACAAACCATAATATCACTCCCTGGAAAGCCTTATGCCATCCTTAAAATACCTTGTTTTGGTGTTGGATTTATGTCAATTCCTTGTCCC
The DNA here is from genome assembly GCF_001715985.3 of Manacus vitellinus. Classification (NCBI taxonomy): domain Eukaryota; kingdom Metazoa; phylum Chordata; class Aves; order Passeriformes; family Pipridae; genus Manacus; species Manacus vitellinus. The sequence continues at coordinate 914,942 of NW_021940910.1, read as the reverse complement.
TTCATCTGCTCATCAACTGAGGTGCCTTCAACTCACAGGCAATACTGCAGCTTGTGGGACTGAATGTACAGAGGGAGGTTTTTAGATACATATTGTGTATCTGATGATTTCAGGCTTCACAAGCAAATTGCAAGAAAAGAAGGCAGAAGCAGTTACTCAGAAAGCAGAGCTGAGATGATGTTTTTTTTTCTTCTGAGAAAAGTAAAATCGCTTTACAAAATTCAGTTCTTATAAACAACAAAATTACTCATGAACATGTATTGGATTTAGTGAATTGATTTAACTGGGGGGAAAAGTGTGAAAACACTGAGTTTTTGAAAGTGACAGATAACTTTTTCTGCAATAAAACTTTGAGTTTTATAAATGCTGAAACAAAACCTTTCACATCCATAAGTGTTGAGATATTTTGCATTGACATTTCCAGATCAAACTTTCTGAGTTTCCAGTTTACCATGGAATTTTTTCATTTAAAATTGATGCCTAATTTCAAAAGTTATAGGAGTTCAAGTAAGAAGTTAAAGAAGGATAAGTCATGAGAAGATATAGATCATTTCAGGTTGAACAACTTAGATGAAGAAATCCATTAGTTTAATGCAGTCACAGGACTATTTTACAGCCTCAGACTTATAAAACAAGCTCTGCATCCTATGTGGGATAATAAAGCAACCTTATCCAAGGTTTTATTTCTGAAAAAATAGGGGTTTCCAGATTCATTGCATCTGGAACTTTTAAACATTGACAAGAAGAATGGAAATGTCATAGATACAGTTAATTTATGTTTCCTTAAGTACTTCAGTGGTATGAAAGGATAAGCATGGATATTTTTAAGACAGCAAAATGCTGCTGAGCATCCTTCTCAGCAGAAGTTCACCTATTGAACAGGAGGGTAGAAGGGAAGCCTGTTGTAAAAGCTTCTGATTTAGATCTAATCTAAACTGACCCTCCTTCAGCTTAAAACCATTACCCCTTGTCTTATTGCAACAGATTGGTGTCCCATTCCTACACTGGAGTTTTATCTCATTGGGCCTAATCAGAGGATTATTGAGTGTGATGGAAAATTTCCCACCAGCCTCACTTCAGAACACTCCAAACCAAACAATATATTTATGAGGTTGTTACAAATAAGAGGAAGAAGTGAGGACTGAGATGCAAAGGATGTTTCAAAAGAGAGGCAAACACTGTGATGTTCAAACGTTAGTTAATAGATAAACTCACTGTCTTTATTAAGTGTGTACAATAAGTTCAAGGCTCTCTCAGAAATCTCATGGTTTAGGTGTCAGAAGCAGAAAAAAATGAAATATTGTGCAAAAGAAGAAATTTTTTCTTTTCCAAAAGTATATCCGAAATTTTGGAGACTGAGATGAAAAGGGTATCTGAAAATACTTCTCATTAAAGCTTCTCATGCACAAAGAGGAGAGCCCCACAAACCCTGCTAGTAGATACACAGAGAATGGCAATAGAAAATGTTTAAATAAGTGTTGCCTAGTAAAGCTCACGTTTGGTGAGTCAGATATTGTTGGAGGATTCAGAGGGATTATCCACATGTTGCTACTGCTCTCAGTACTGATCATCAAAGTAAGCTTCACTCCTTAAAATTACTATAATTCATTCTGTAACTGTCCAAATAACCAGATTTCCCATCTTCGAGCCTGTGGCTGGACTGTAAGTGTTGGCTGGCAGTGGTGGTGTTGCAGGAATCGTTCTCTTTCATCAGCACCTCCACAGGTTTCTCTTGATCATCTCACAGTGCCTCTCCTGGCCCTTGCCTTTCCTTGCCTGCTGCCACTGAGGTGGCAGAAGCACCTTAGATGCACTTCCCACGTCCTGTGAAGTGTCAGCTTCCTCCACACAATGTTTGCAACTACTTGGATGACAAAAGACTTAGGGCAAGGTAGCTATCTGCAAAAAGCAAGTTTTACTCAACTCCTAAAATGAATTACCTGCATTTTTTATCTCAGCTTGCTCTAGGTACAGATGGGGCCTGGTAGGACAAGAGGAAATGGCTTCAAGTTGCACCAGGGGAGGTTCAAATTGGATATGGGGAACAATTTCTTCTCTGAAAGGGTCATCAAGCGTTGGGTCAGGCTGCCCAGGGAAGTGGTGGAGTCACCATCCATGGAGGGATTTCAAAGACAGGTAGATGTGGCACTTTTGGACATGCTTTAGTGATGGTCTTGGCAGTCCTGGCTTAACAGTTGGACTTGATGGCCTTTTCCAGGCGAAATGATTCTGTGACTGTAGGCACAAGAGAGGCTGTGCTCAGCAAGGACTGTAGATTACCAGGGAAGGACAAAGTGGGCACAGCTTTCTGACTCTTCAAAGAGATTTTTATTACAGCTCCCGTGGATGATAAGATATTTGGTACAGTATAAGGAGTGGATCAGTAGACTTAAGCCGTTGATGCACCTACATCTTCACTCTGTGTGGCTCTTGAGAACTATTTCAGATTAAATTTGATCTGATCTCATGGAGCAAAAACCTCCACTCTGTCCTTGGCATAGTTTAGTTATGTCCCCTGACCCCAATCACTTAAAAATTGGAGCCACCACATGGCAAGCAGTGACAATTAGGGGACCCTCCTCAAAACTGCAACATCGTTCTGAATCATTACATTAGTGTAGCTACAACATGGATGACCTTTTATTTTATTGCTGTTCTGTGGTTTGAGTGATCCAAGGCCATTAACACCACTGGCTGTCAAAGCTGGGCTTAGTACAGTCACCAGTCTGCTGTAATGGGCTAGGATGAATTGCTGCCCTGATAAAATTTCCTCACTGCCTGCCTTTTTCTTTGAGTATTAGAAGATCCTTTCTTCTCTGTAAATTGTTTTCTAACCTGAATTCTGTAGAACTAAATCCCGTTAGAATATCTCCTTATTCTCCCCACAATGCAAAATATAGCTATTAAATCTGTTCCAATACCATTGTAATCATTGATCCAATAAGTTCAAAGTCTGATTTTTCTTTTTTTCTTAAGCAGATATGTTCAATGTAATGAAATTTCTTGTTCTGTAATAACCAGCTGTTATCTTAGTCTTCCTCCCAGTAGAGGTTGTTTCTAATACCAACAAGGGATTTTCCACCAGCTTAATTATATGATCTCATGGTTCTGAAAGTGTTTGGAAGAAAAGCAGAGGGAAAAGTAAGCTGGTGTGTTTATTTTAATGGAAGAAAGAATGTTTTGGAAAACCAAGCTCTGGTGATTTTCTAATTCATTTAATTTTCTGGCTGGTAGGGTCTCCTTAATTTGACCATCTGTTTATTCGTGTTTGAATATGGATGAAGATGGGAAGGATATGCCTTTTCACACAAGGAAATGGCAGAGTGCAGAACCTCTGATGGAAACTTCAGTCACATCCTGGGAAAAAAACCACAAAATAAAACAATAAAAACAAAAAAACAACAAACAAACAACAACAAGCAAACAAACAAACAAACAAACAAAAAACACCACAAAAAAAAAAAACCAAAAAAAACCCCAAAAAAACCAGAACCAAAAAGCCCTATGACACACTTAGCTTTGTTTATTGTCTTTTCTGCAAGCTCTAGACCTTGTTCAGTCATGCATTGTGTTCACGTTCCACCTCACAAACAAGCTCAGATTCTTCTCTGGAATTAAAATATGCTTTCCTGCTTTAGGTCTTTTGTTCTAAACAGCTTTGCCATCAGATCCTTTTGGGCTGTCTTTTGCAATGTTGGTTCAGCACAAAGGCTGCAGGAAACACCACAGTGGTGTATCCCTTTTCTTAAACTCTGCTAGTTTGGATCAAGTTAGTTATTAGTGGCCATATTAATCTGGAAATACACTTAAAAGAGAAGAGATAGACTTTGTTATCTACACCTGGTACATGAATCTTAAGTGCTTCCTTTCTCCATTGATTACAGATGGAGCCTAGGAAACCTTCTTACAACAAATACCTAGTTCAGCACTTGGCTAAATTTAAGAAGGAAAGCTCAAATACATCTACCATCCATCCCAACAGTTGTACTTAAACCAATGTTAAATCTGTTTTAGATATATTAATTACAGCCTGTTTTTTTTTTCTTTTGCCATATTTGATATTACACCTCATCAACCAAATAGCCAATGTGAGTTTGTGAAGCCTCGAGGAAATCAGTCAAGTCCTGCCACTACATTTTAAATAAATATCAGACATTGATTCAAAATTCAGTATTTTGAATTAAAGAACCATGAAATACGAAGAAATACCTTTCTAGGCTAAGAAGAATACAAAGATTTTCCTCTTTTTCCCAGTCTCAGTGTCTTTCTCTCTTTTTTCCACTTCAGTCAAGAAGGAAAACTGTAATGTAACACATAACTAGTGAGAAAGGCTCTAGTTCAGTCTTTCAACAGGAGCCACGAGCACAGAAGTTATCTTATTTTAAAATACAGCATAATTTTATGTGATGTAGTAACAAGGACTTGCTGGAGATCAGGCAAGATTATTTTAGCCTTACATTTTTATAATTAACTTAAAGATTAACAATATTCTAAGACATAATTAGAAACTTCCAAGCTCTAATTTTATTCATTAGGTTGTTTCGTAGGGACCTGGGAAGGTCTTTTTATAAAAACGAGTTCCCAAGACAAAACAGCTGAGGTATTCTTCCCATTCCCTCTGTGCATTCTTCCTTATGTGCTTGCATTGTATATCTACAGTGGTTCTCAAACAGCAGTTGCTCACCAATTGCAAATATTCTGAGATGGGTTTTGAGAGTAATAAATCTTTTGTGCCATGGAAACAGGTTTTTCAGTATTAGCCACCTGCTCTACATAAAAGAAAAACCTGCTACTGCTCTGCAGCAGGGAGAGTAGGAACTCCAGGCAAACAAAACCATTTGATTTTCTAATAAAAACACAAACAAGAGTCTAATTGCGTTTGGTTTTACAAGTTGTATCTGCACATTTATTGGGTATCCAGCTGCAGTGTGTGGAGAATCAACCTGTCACAGAGTTTTATCCAGTACTGGAGATTTGGGGTTGTCTTCCCTGAGAAACCTGTGCACAGAGATCACCAATGTATGCAGGAATGGACTGTGCCAAACAACACATAAAATGCCCCCCGAAAATGCAAAATAGCACAATATCCAAATTACAGTCTGGTTTCCAAAGGAAGCATGTGCACAAACTGTGGCTCATCTGGTGAGCATCTGCTTTGGTGATCATCTCATGGAAGTTCAGAGTCATTTGAGCTCGAGGATGCATGAAACACCCCAAAATGTGCCCTGAAAACAGTTAGCTTTTGCATTAAAGTGATTTTCTGATGAATGAGAGGCAATATAATACTCTAATGCTTTTAATTGTATCCCTGTCTCTAAGTTACAGGCAAAGGTTACAAAATGAGCTGGATAACTAAATTGCAGAACTAGGTAGTCATATTTTTTCTCATTTTAATGAAAATAAAAGATTTGATAGGAACTATCCTTTGGAAAATTAAATAAAACAAATGTTAACCTAAGACATAGACAAAACAGATACAGTAGATTAATAGTTTAGCCACTCTAATGAATTTAGAATTAGTAATTACCTAAGAAAATTCTTTCAGTGGCAGGAAAAGTTGGAATAGGTTAAAAAAATTTTGGTTTCCACATTTTCTTTAGTTTTACTAATACTTATAATTACGAAAGTTCTGTAAAGGAAAGCAAAGGAAACATTTCTATAAAAACCTTTTTTTTTCATAACTTGAACTACATTTATTAATTTCCTTCAATTCTCAACATCGTGAGTACATGAATCCTCCATAAAAAGGAATGAGTGCTTAGTTCTAATCTCACATGCATCGAACTGCTCACTGTTTACTCCAGTCTTAATACTTTAAGAACAAAACTTGTTTATATTTTCTCAGATCCAGCCAGTCCTGGGAGCTTAAATAAAAATGATAGAGAGTAAGAGAAAAAATAAAAGGGGAGGAGGACTTAAAAGTTTTATTTAGAGCTTATTTAACATTGAAAAGTCACAATATGAAGTATTGAACCAGTTGCAGTTATTTATTATATCTCCAGCCTTTTACTATTCCAGGAGCTCTTCACTTCCTCTCTACCTTTTGGGAAATTTTGGCAATCCTGAAGAGAATTTCAATTTCCACACTGTCTATTTGTAACATCCGATCTTCTTTTTAGAACTTATGAAAAGATGGTAATTCCTGCATATCAGATATCAGGAGAAACTCTCAGCAAATAGATATTTTCTGACATAGGGTCCAGTAAGATTTAACATGATTGAAAGCACTCAGAAGAGAAGTCCTTCCATGTCTGAATTCCTTCCTGAATCCACTGAGGTGGACATTGCCCCAGTACAGCACACAAAGCAGAGCATGATACAATCTACTCTGAAGAAAATTAAGTTTATCCCGGTCAAAACCAGCACAGTTATGCAAAGGAAATTTGGAGTGTCAATGAAAATCTTTATAATAACAAGAAAATGTTCAGTATCTGTGGTCCTTACTTCTCTCTTTGCACATCCTGATTATCATTCCCTTATTCTGTCATTTGCAGATTATGAACAAGAGTCTGATTTCCCTGGATAATGACAGCTCTGTATCTGGTCTCTGGAATTACGTGTGAACGCGTTCAGCAGCCAGGCACTAGTCTTTCTTACATTTGCAATGTGCTTATATTTGGATTTGTTTATTTTTAAAGACTGAATGAGGAATTAGAGGAGGAAAGAGAGGAGAGATTGGCACTATTGATCACACAGAATAAAAATATCTCTGTTCTCTGTTAGCCATTTCTGATTTGCACCCTGAAAGCTGAAGTTACTCAAAAGCTCTCCCTTTCAATTATGTTGATAAATGTAAAGGATAAAGTACTACACAAAATTATCTATCCTGTTACCAAGATTGTGATTTTGGAGTGTCTTCTCCACAGGAGACAGTGCTGTCTAGAAGATGGAGCACTCTCCAGGCTATAAGAGACTTGGGTTCATCTTCCAGTTTTTCCACTCCATCCTGGGTCACTTTAGATAAGAGGGTCCCATCTTTCATTTTTGCAACAATTAAATGTAAAATGAGACATCAACATTTTTCCTACTTCAGAGATTTGGAGAACTGTATGAATTCCTGAATGAATGGGATTTCCTGATTGCTGAGGACTCACCATCTGTAGGACAAAACCCAGAGCAAGGCCATTGCCATCTATCTTGCTCTTAGGCCTATTTATAGCCAGCATTGGACATCAAAGGAATGAGCCTTCAGGAACATGCAAAGATATAAGTGCTTTCCTTCTTTCACTCAAACACTGGATGATTCATTCTGCTATGTAAATTACTCATTGTGAAAATTCTTTAATCTTCAGCACTTGCCCTAGTTTTTCATTTCTAAAACCAGCTCTACATTGACATGAAGAGACTTTTTCATCCAAATTACTCTTCTGTGGGCAAAGTCTGTCTGCCCAATGTGCAGCAGAAGAAGGGCCACATTTAATAGTCTATTTCTTCCAGTAAATCAATATTTTTAATATGAAGAAATGCAGGACACACATTGCTTCTTGTGAATCTTAAAAAACCTTCCCCCTACTTTTCCCTTCTTCCTGGGCTCAGCTTCACTCCTGAATGAGGGGCTGTGGTCAGTCCATCATGTTGTCTCTGCTGCTCCTTCCTCCTCAGGGAAGGACTCCTCACAGACATCCCCTGATCCATCCTGGGGCCCTCCCACAGGAGACAGTCCTCATGGTCTGAAGGCAAATATATCATGTGTCTTTCTGCCTCAGCTCCCATTTTTCTTCCATTTCTCATCCGAAAACACACCTTTCCTTGCTTTCATTTTGAATCTTGATTTTCGGTAATTTTTGCTACATTATTTATCTCTGGGGTAGGTTTTTTGATACTTCACTAGAAAACTATGCTCAGCTAAATAAATGAGTGAAAATAGGTTTCTATTTTCTCTGAATGACCATGTAGCTTTCACCACGGAGCTGAGAAGTGAAATATGACAGCAAATAAATACTGTGACCCAATGATACATAATAATTCAGAAAATTTAAATGGATACAAAATTACCCTCTGTAGGAGTAACCCCCAATTAGTAATTACAGCAAGTGACAATCTCTTAAGAAAAATAGCCACTTCATTTGCTGAGGGTAGCAACAACTCCTGGGAATGTGGATTATGCATATATCTCCTTAATTTAATCTCTTGCATATTTCCAATTGGAAATTCTTCTGGACATTATCCATAACTTGGATAATTTTATTTTAATATCATGGTTAATTTAGAGTCTAGATTGTCTGTACTGGCAGGGGTAAACAATATATTTCCCTTTTTTTGCTTAGTATTCAGTAACTCTTGCCAGTTGTAGTGACTACATCTCAAGATACCTGATGGGCCTCCTAAGTCCCCATTAATATTTCCAATATGATCTAATTTCCAGAGAAAGTTTTAAATCAGGACCTAGGAAAATTCCAAATCAGTGGACAATATATTTTGATATACAATAATGACCTTGCATCTTGTCAAAATGCAACTTTGTTTTTTGACTTTTGTGCCGATTTCATGACACAGGATTCTCACTCATTGAAAAATCTAAATGCTCAGGTTTATCAATGAAAATATTCCATATTGGGGTTTATGTTCTCAAATGCTATATCCTAAGTGAGGTGTGTTTTCTCTAAACTCCCATTACTGATCTAGTTACAAAGCTCCTGTTGCTTTTATAACATTGTCATGTTATTGTTCCTCCACAATTGACTTTGAGGTCTTTATATAGAAATATATTACCCAAATATATTACCTTCTGCGAGAACAAAGTACTGGGCAAAACAAACTCTGAGATTTCTTTCTGATCCACTTCTGGCCAAGTTTGACTTTGCAAGGGATTCTGCTGGAGACTGTTCCTTGGTTCTTCTGTCATTGTTTTCCAGGAACACAGATAACCTGAGCAAAGCAGATCTAAGGGAAAACACCCTGATTATGGAACTATTTTTGGTCCTGTGGGAGAAGTCAAGGCAGTATAAAATCTGTTCAAATTACACTCAATATTTCCATGTCTGGTGGTACATGTCTTTACCGATTCTCAAGGATACTCACATCATCATCTTTCTTATGACATATTCTACTTCTGGGGATATTAAATGACTTCCTGATACTCCAGGATCCTTCAAGTGGGTGAAAGATAGATCAGCAAACTTTTGGGTCAGCTGAAACAAACATGTACATCATAAACTCTAAAATAAAACTTTCTCTCCTCGCATACATGGAAATAAAGGTCAAAAGGACAAGTGGATGGCATAATGTGTCATAAATTTCCATAGCATTCATTTTTCTAATTTTAATTCACGTGAAGAACTGGTAGAGTTATTGGAGCATTAATTCAGTTGAGTAAACACAGGATTCTTATGTCACTTGAGATGTTACAGACATCCTGTACAGACTGTCACTGCCACTCCAGAATAGCTCCTCTCACTCATTAGCTTAATGTAAATATGTTTAATGTGCCAGGGCATCTGAAATGGCATAAAACAACTACATTAAGACAAATGAATTGTTCCATATATAACTAAAATAAGTTACTTTCTTCAAAACTATTTGCAGGTAGCATATGTTCTTGTCTAGGGCAGGGTGTGCTCTCACCTCTCACTCCAGCAGCAGGTTCGTGACATCCAGCATCCTGACTAACTCCCCTGGGAAATTCTAACTGTTCTCATCCTGATGGTTTCTTATTTGTGTTGCTAATAAGCCTTAGCTGTCTGTGTCTTTTAAAAGGTTTACTGTCAATCCCCAGGAGGAATTCAGAAGATATTCGAACTAATCCCAAAATGTCCTTTGTATATACTCCTTCTGGTCTGGAAGTGAGATCTCTGTATAGGAAAAACACAAACCACACCCATCCCTTCTTTAATCTCACATTGTTTTTCCTACAGGCACTGGGTGGTGGTTTTATATTTTGCCTACTGTTTTCTTGTCTTCCACAGTGATCTGATATCATTCTTATTAATACTGTATTTACTGAAATCACTGAAGGTAAACTGATTTATGTCACCTGAGCATTTAGCACATCAGTTCTCATTAAACCGTATTTTCAACATACTTTGAAAGCTTTAATCCTGCTAATCTACTGAAAGGTGGATGAAAAAGGTTTAAATTAAAAAAAAAATAAATGAAAGTTCTTATTCATTCCTCAGTGAGATTAAGTGATTTCTGGATTATACCAACACCAGTGAAAAGAGAGGAATGACTATAAATACTCTTTCAATCAAAATTACCTGTCACTCCAATTCTAAGACCACATTTCATAGTTTCTGTTGTTCTTGGTTTGTTTTTCCCTCTCTGTAAGCTTAGCCTTTATGCAATAAAGCCTGAGGAGGAGAAAAGTCAGAGCATAACTTAGAACAATGATTTCTGAAGAGATATTTTAGTATTGGGGGACCCTGCATGATGAACTAGACCAAAAGTTCTAATAAGAAATCTGTAGCCCACCAGACTCCATTCCCATCTGGTTACATAAAGACTGTTTTTGTCTTCCATTCAACAGTGCATTTTCTAGCTTAGTTTGATCCACACGGATTTTTTTGCCAAGTTCTCCACAGCTCTGTCTGAGCACCTTCCACTGCTGCATCAGGCAACATGATAAAGGTCTGTCAGGTTGGTTCTCTCATCCTCTCCTCAGGGTGAAAATTATCACCAGTGAAGAATTTCAGTTTGGAATATGTATATAATCAGAAGTGCACTTGTCACTTGAAGCGAAAAAGTGGTGAGGAATGCGATGGTCTGTAATTTCTCTGACAATATATTTCACAGCCTTGTCAGACTGATAAAGTGAGCCCAGTAAGGACAATAGTCTATAATCTGATCAAGTACTAGATACCTCCTTGGGCAGCCTTAACATGCATCAAAGATGTTGCAATACATCTGTTGCCACCTGAGAACCTTAAGGTTCTTACTGTGACATACAGATTAGCCACATGCAACCTCAAATTAGGCAGGGAACAGAATTGATCTCAAAGAAAGGCATTTTCATTACCTCCCAGTAGCACAGAGCCTGTGATGGGTTGGGATTTCTCACACATGCATTTCTATTTCAATATAGATGAGCCCTTGAAATATAGTCAGTATGGAAAGTCACATCAATTAGATGAGGAAAAATGTATCAACTCTAGTATTTGTATTTTTACCTTACTTTCACACCTAATTTTATATATATATATATATGAAATATATATATAATATATATTTTTAACAAACCATGGCTGTAAATTACCAAATCCATCTGAAGAAACCTATTCTTTTTTTTTCCTTGCTTTTTTTTCCCCCTCAGTCAGAAAATTGAGTGAGAAAAGTCTGATTTCATGATTTTTCAACATTCTATTTCATACAATATTGAAAACCAATTTGGAATTAATGTGAAGAAGTACTATCAAAAGTTCAAACTAAGGATAAACAACCATATCCTCATGAAAAAGAAAGGTTAATAACCACCTTATGCTTCTTCTGAAGAAGAAAAGCAGTAGGGAAGTTACTTAGAAAAGTATTTTTGCTGTTTTGTTTCATCAATAAAATGGCAAGTTTTCCCTTTACATTCCCTGCAGCATCTGCCAGTTCCACATCCCTGTATTTCATTCACAGCTAGTGATTATGTTTACATGGTCTTAAAATGTCGTGACTGAAGTCAGAGCCAGCCATGCAGTTAATTTAAAAACTGACAGATTGTATAAACTTTATTAAACAAAAATAAGGTTTACAATAGCAATGCAGAAGACTCTGTTACTATGAGCAAGTCATGTTGAAATACATGGGAATTTTATGTTCCATCAATTCAGTCTTTATTTCTTCAGAATTTTCTTTTTTTCCCTCACTGCCTTTTTTCTCATAAATGATTAACACTAAAACCAAAATAAAACAGATTAGTAGTTAAAGACGAGAACAGCAAGGCCTGATTCAATAAAATTTTACTGCAAAATCTCTTTTCCTCCAAATATTTTTTTGCCATATGCAAAATTACTGTTTTAATAGACTAGACTTCAGGATTTGAAATCCTTTGGCACCCAAGGCCACTTAATTTTTATGTTTTTTTCTCACTTCTAAGACAGTGGCCTGAAGATTCAGGCAACCTGGGTTCTAGTAATGACCTAGCCACTAAATTTAACATCAGTTTGGGTAAGTCACTTCTTTGAGGTTGATTTTTTTTCTTATCTTTCTCCATCTTAAGCAACCCATTTGAGCTACTTTTCCATTTAACAGTCCCTGCTTTAGAACCCAGAACACAGGAGTGAATACACACATCTGTGCACTCCACTCCCTTTCACCCAGAGAGTCTCACAAATCTTTCATTCAATCTGGCACGACACCTTTACTGTACCAGCCTTCATCCTGCACTCCAGCAAAGGGGAATTGAATGCATCAGTTCCAGCATAGCTTTTTCTTTTATGCACACAAACATTTGTGTACTTCCACATATATAAATATACACTCATATATACGAACTAGTATTTTAAACAGCATTTAGTTTTTTCCACATCTTGACCAATATTAATGTTAATATTTGAAATAAATAATTAACTTCATATTAAAATCTATTAATTTTTGATATTGCTAATTATCTGGCTCTAACTAAGAGTGCAATGGGAAGGGGCATAAATGAAAATCAAGTATAATGATACTGTCGTAGTACACTACAAGACTGCATCTTTTGGAGATGTGTATTGCCAGAAAGATACCACCAGAATCCTTTCATTATGGGTTAAATTCATTTTCATTTAGGGCTGAGGCAAAACATCTTGCTGACAGTGAGAGTGGAGAGCAGACCATGCAGAAGCAATTGGTTATTATTTAACTCACAAAGAATCACCCAAATAAAACAGGTGGTTTTTTGAGATAGGCATTATCTGTATCCAAATATACAGCAAGATGAATTCCAAGCCTTCAACACATGTCCCAATTTGGAAAACACATTACAGGGAGAAAACAGGGCAAATTACACGGAAGAAGCTGTTAAGAGCAATGGGAACACAAAGTTATTTAGACATACATTAGAAAGTGGATGCGTGCTTCTCTGAGCAAACCACAGCCTTCCAAAAAATGCTGCTGCAAACACAATCCAGTTCATATTGTTGCATGTTTTCCAAGCAATATACCACCATAATGCTCCACATCATAAACATTTTTATTGCTCGGAGTCCTGGTGAAATCTATGATACCAAAGCCCTGTTTACTGCGCTTGGACCTTGTGTATTACGGAATTGCCATCTCTATTGGTTATAAAACAGTGTTCTGGTCACACAGAATATATACCAGCAGACATTTGAGCCTTAGTCTGCTGCGCCTTCTTATGCAGCATTACCACAATTTATCCTTATTCTGCAAAATTCTATTAAAATCAATAATGCAAGCACCTCACTCACCAAACGAAGTGTGTATCGTAAAGATTGCCTGCAAAAGCCTTCCATATATTACTCAGTAAGTTGCATTTATGAAATATGCATGTGACCAAATTGCAGACTTAATGTTTTATGTCTCTTTTATCTTCTTTCCATAAAAAGCAGTGAGAACTGAAGCACACAAGCAGGCTTTTTGCTTACCTATCAAGAGCTGGAAATCCAGAGTATTTATAGGACTTAAAAGGATACTGATAAATAGAGGTGTGTCAGGTAAAAAGCCTGCATGGATAAATCCAGTCTCTGCACCACACATAATTATCAAAAAAAAACTATTTGCAGAACAAAACCAGCCAATGAAATCTACCTTTGGTGAGCAAACCAGAATTTAGGATGGAAGAGATTTTGAGAACTCATCCAGATCACCTACACACATATTTACACACATTCTTTAGAACAGAATATACTTTATGCTATAATTGACATGTTTCTTCTAGTCTTTGCTTAAAAATCACTGTTGATAGGGATATTCCCTCAGAAACCTAGTCCAGTGCTTCATTAAGAGTTATAAAGGTTTTTCTTAATGTTCAGACTAAATATCTCTTGCTTTAATTTAAGCCTGTTAAAATTTGCACTCCGTGGAGGAGACATGGGAAATTTATGGCCTCCTGCTTCACAGCAACCTCTTATATGCTGGAAGATAATTATCACATCTCCCTTTGGACTTCTCTACCTTAGACTAGGAAAATCCAAATCTTTCAGGTTAGTAATAAGGCAATTAGGAATTCATACAGCTGAGGAAGCTCTTAGCACAAGTGTCTAAGTGAGGATTTGGTTATGCTAATTTTCAAAAAGGAAAATTCTTTTGGAAAAAAACGAGTAACATGGTGTGAATATCAGTCCTAGATGATGATCACTGATACAAGGCTGTTTGAAGTGTATATAGCAGAGCCTAAAGAGACTGTTTCTGCTGTCATGATGCAAATGAGGATAATTTTTATAATAAACCAGCTCTGCAGAGGGAAAGAAAAGAATGGAGAACTGTGATCTTTGGATGCAGTTTGCCCTTCTGCCTAAGCTTTCCTCTACACTGGGATTTTCTCTCCAGAGCAGTGCTGTGATTACTCCTGGCAACACGATCTCACAAAGATAGTTGACACAACTCCCCAGCAACCTCTTGGTTCCCACTTCTCAAATATTTTAAATATTTCAGGTGGGTAGGAAGCCAAGGAACTAGAGGACTTACCTGCTAAGTGTAGATACAAATGCAGCCAAAAATTGACCTTTGGAGGGCTTAGTAACACATTTTCCTTGCCCCTAAACCCCAGAATTTGGCTTCACATCCTTGAGCATCATCTACTGACTTCTCCTCTGCTGACTTTGTACATCCAAATATCTACCAGATATTGTGTTTGTCCCACCATCACACAGCAGGAGCTCGGAGTGGTGAATAACAGACAGCTTGAGACCACCCCCTAAGTTGGGGCTCTGTTCCTATAAAATGTTTGTCAAACAATTTTGGGTAATTAACAATTTCGTAATAATCAAAGTCTGTGTCTGGACAATTTTCAAAGAGATAATAAGGCTTAACTGAGCCAGTAAATGATTTGCTGTGAACAGTTCAACCAGCTGTACGCTGTGTATTGCAGATTCTATCCTTTCTGTGTCTTCAACTCAAGTGACAGTTGTTATGGTAAAGTGAGGAAATAAAGCCTAAATCCCTAAAAATAATAATTAGGCACTAGGGAGCATAATAAAGTTATTAGTAAACAGTTTGTTTCTCACGCTGTATAAAAAGGGTGTAGCTTATTTCTCAAATCTCTTTTTTCATAATTTGCTTCCATTGGATGGTTTCCAGATTCTCTGTATTTTTCTTCCAGATAATCACTGACAAGCTAGACATCATGTCTTATTTTACTGATCCTCTTCCACAGAATGCACAAGTTAAGCTTCATATAGAAATCACGTGGATGAAGACCCACAATAGAAACATGGAGCATGAAATAATTCAAGGAACTCTGAGAGTTTTACAGGCAGAGACTCTCTTTTGTTGTGCCACAATCACACAGGTTTGTCCATATATCTGGTCTTCCATTTCTATATATGACCCTGTAGGCTTCAGTAATGGAACCCATTGCAGCAAAGGAGCAAAGATTTCCAAATGAAATGGAAATGTAAGGCAGAAATAGCATCTCCGAATTTTGTCTCTAGTGACACTTCCATGTTCTTAGTCTACAGCCTAGATTCAGATGCAAATTCTGCATTCCTGTTCTGCAAAGCACTTCAAGTTATTCTTCATCCCTTACTAATTTCTAGAGCTTAAATTCACTTTCAAATTAGAGATGTAAGGGAGGGGGTAAAAAGACCACAAAACACTTATATCTGTCATTTTTATACTTTAGGAAAGGGAAATTACCATAAGATATATGAATAAAGTTAGGCAATCTATCCGCTTCAAAAATATGGTTTGGCAGCTTGACTCATGAAACTTGCACAAAACTGATTATTTTTATTTTTACACAGCGCTGTTCAGGTAGACACTTTGTCAAGTTCTGTACCCCATGTAAAGAAACACTGAATTAATTTTTCTGTGGCTAAGTTATGTACAGAGTCATAATGGAAAGTTAGTGCATTTAACTGTTTGTCAGAACTTGAGCGTTGAACTGTTTGACATGGAATGAATTAGAACTGATACATACATACATATATATATATATATATAATTTATTGTTTTTTTCAAAGCTCAAGATTTTGCCCCACTTAACATGACGAAAAACTAAGGGAGGAAAGCAGACTATCTGTATAAAATCATGGAATCATTAATACTGGAAAAAAAACACCAAGATCATCACGTCCAACCTGGTGGGACACCACAGGTTTTCTGTATTGGAATCTTGACAAAAGGTTTCTAAGTGTAAATAAATTCCCTTCTGATGCTGCTGGGTCTTAGGCCTGGAAATAGATGATCAATTTAATGTTTCATGAGCATGATTTAGCGTGGTGTCATTTGGCTCAGATGGCTGTGCCTCACAAACCTAACAGTGGGGCACCAGGAGAAGCTGAACTGCCCTTCTCTGCCTAAGAGTACCCAGTGACAGGGTCTTTCAACCAATAAGGGCTGATAAAAGTGTCTGTGCATTTCACTCCTCTTTCAACTTCGTGACCCTGAAAACTCAATTAGAATTAGCACTCATGGTACATCGCTCCTACTGTCAGAGACAGGACCTGTGCGAGGGTTTTTAATTAGGCAGCAAATGAAGCCTGACGTCACCTTTGACTCGGGGTGAGGAGGTGTCTGCCACTGCCGGTAATGGGGTTTGCTGTCTCCCCACTGCCCCTCGGGTCAGCTCGGCCCCTTCACGTGGCTCACGTGCAGAAAGGGCTTGAGAGCCCGAACAGGCAGTGGGAAAGGCAGGAGTGAGAGCACTGATTTCGACCCCGAGGATTTAACAGGGCTTTCTGGCACACTGAGAGTGCAGAGACTCTCCTGTGTCGACGCCGGTGACTAAAGCTGGTTGAGTGTCTCCAGCTGTGAACTGACTCCTACGAAGAGAAGAACCATAAAAGCCTTATCTAGGGCAGCTGAGTGTAGGGGAGTCACGCAGCCTGAAAGCCTTCCTCTCATTTCACTTTACCAGCAGTCACGACTACTACTTTTCAGATAACTCAGTCCACTTTGCTCTACTTGAAACTGGAATACACAGATCTGCAAGCTCAGCCCAGGAGGACTTACCCTTAGCCCAGTTTTGTTGAAGGGAGAACGTTGTGAATATATCAGGTAAGTTGTTCTTAAAGGTCAGGGAGGAATTTGCAGAGATAACAGTTATCTACTCTTTCCTCTCCCCTGACCCAAAGGAAAACTAGATTTGCACTTACCAACATCAAAAACATGAGCTGCAGAAATGAAGGTGAAATTGTTTTGTACCAGTTACTTTTCACAGCACCAACAACCATCGGATTAGACTTGAATTCTCCCCCACCCCAAATATTCACTGTGCATAAAGAAACGTAGTTAAAATTACTAAAGGCTAGAAAATTGGTTTTGTATTAGACCTTTTTGTTTGCAGCACTATATTTATGTAAATCAAACAACTCATGAAACAGAAGGTTGAGTTGCAAACATTGCTCTTTCCAGAAAGCTTTCGGCACTTTCTCCCAATGCATCAGAAAAACATGCCCAAAACATCACATAACCATCATATAATATTCTCATGCTAGTATCTCCCATTGCAACAGCGTTTTCTCTCTTTCTCAATGTGGCTTAGTCAGGTAATCCTTGCTAAGCACTTGACAACTCCTTGCTGAGTCTTGACCCTCCCATAAGTAAGACTGAGCATAAACTTATGTCAGTGCCTGAGTCACTCAAAAGAGTGCCTAAAAATTACTACTTTGAGCTAAAAAGAAGTTTGGGGTTTCCCCTCCCCCAAATTATTTTGGAGAAGAACAAAGACAATGCTTTAAAACAATTTCGTTCAGAAGCTGATGCAGAAAATCATCTGTTTACATGGCTCCATTTATAGTAAACGTCTAAAATTAGTAGTACTTTCTTCTACGTTTCAGAATAGGAGAATAGGACACAGATGAATACTTCAGAAAAATGATGTTGTGAAAGACCAACCCCAAAATTCCTTTACTGAAATAAAGGACATCATAAACAACACACTAGGAAGGAGGAGTCCAACAGGAAGAAAGGGAATGAAAAATTTTTGTTGTCTCACTGAAAGCAAATTTTCTCTATGTGTGAGTAATATCCCAATCTTTCTCTTTCACCTCGTTGCCTCACTTCAGTTGGATGAATCCATCCATAAAAGCCACACAGAAGACAAACACAGAAGTCATGCCAAATATCCATAAAGGATCTGTTCTCTGATCCAGATTAGAGGGACACCTGACTGTATAACAAGTATTGGTGTCAGAGTCTGTATCTCAGGCTGCCTTTAGAGTCAAGATGCCATTCCTCTGACCTGTTTTAGAGGATTCACACATCTGGGAAGAGATGAATCACCCATGAATGTCTTTCCACAACTGTAAAGAAAGTTTAAGTTAATTAGCTAATTTCTAGATAAAGAAGGTCATAACAGTTCTTCCCAAGGGGGCTGTAGTACACGTGATCAAACCAAAATGAACCCGAACAAAGGCACAGCATACACAGGTAAGTGTCAATCCCTGGAGTATTATCTGTGTCTCCTGATTCACAGACCAGTCTGAGCCACCACACTGCCTTTTTTTATTTTGCCCTTGGAGTTCTTTTGTGTAATATCCGAAGAGTTTTATCTCTGTAACCAACAGCACTCTCATTCTGCTAGGGAGACCTTGTAGAGTTCTGCCTCTCTCTCTACATAATTCAAATCAGGTTCTCTTATTGCACAGAAAGTGTTGGGTGTTTTAAAGACCTTTTTTTCTGTTTTAAACAGTGAGAAGGAGTAAAAAGTCACCATGACATCCACCACTTTGCCTTCAATGCCAGGAAGAGACTGGGTAGGGCAGGGAGGCACTAACAATTTAACACCTCTTCTTCTGTATCTGTCTGTAATAGTCCACTTAGAGAAAAATGTTAACAGCATTTCCAGAAAGTTCAAGGAAAGGTAAACAAACTAAATAGGGAGGGCCAGGAGACGAAAGTAAGGTGTTTTCCTCACAATAGGCATCTGTCAGGTGTTCTCAGCCTCCATTACTGCCTATGTATCATTTTTTTCTTTTTCCTTCTCCACAAGTACCTTGGTAAAAAAGAGCAGGCCTTGACAGTTGTAACAATAAAACCTATCTTCCCAAAGGGGGAAGAAAAACTCACAACAAAACAAATTGATACTCTGGAGCAATAGGTTGTCAAAATCCATAGCAGAGGTTTAAGACACAAATATGAAGGTGCATCCCTTTGTGATCAGGACTTTGTATAAAAAGTTATACATCACTCCTTTGTACTGTAAAGAGACCACATTTTTTAATCTCCAGAATGGCAGGAAAATAAAACTAAGCAAAGAAATAGGGTCAGGCTGTGCTCTTAGATACTCTTGCCAAAGGCTGCAACCAAAAGACTGGCTTTCATTCCTAAACCTGTGTTATCCAAGGAGAATAGATGCACAGAGTGTGTTGTGCAGTGGATGTATGTGCTGTGCTCACCTGGGGGAAAAAGTGATGTAATGAGATTAAAATAATGTAATGAGAACTTCTTACATATCCTTTTGTAAAGAAATATAACTTTTTCAAGCACATCTAATGAGAAACGTGTACCTTGCACTGAGTGTAGGGGATGGACATTTTGAAAAATATACTCAAACTGACATTGATTAAGTTGGTTGAACTTGGTGTACAAAATTAAAGTTAGATGACAGAGCTCTTTTACAGAAAAGACATTTTGTGAGTTGGACTGAGCACTTTTTTTGTCTTTGTCTTAGACTTGATATATGATTTACTCTGAGCCTGCTTCCTTTTTCATATTCACTAATGATACATAGTGTTGCAGTGGGAATCTGTCCTCAACGAAGGTCATTATGCATCCACGTTAAGTAAAGGAGGATTTAGATTTGCTCATTATGGACTACCAGAGACACATGTTTGCAATAATACAACTATGTCCATAAAAAAATCTGCCAGGCTCTTTACAAAGTGGTTATACCTTTGAATTTCACAAGCAGTACCACTGTTCATAGAGCAAGTCCACCGTTCATTCTGCATTATTTCCACCCACAGAAAGGCATTCCATAGGAAGGAAAACCAACTTTGGGAATAGAAGACACATTGTAGTTGGGTTAGCTGGTGTGTCTCAATTTCTGCCTTAATTTAGGCATGCAGGTAGTCTAATTTTGGCCAGAGAATCCCTTGTCATATCTATCTAAAATAGCATTCCCGGTGAAAATTTCCTTCAAAATGCATTTCTTGTTTCTTGAAACTAAAAAAAGTGCTTATACCTTAACTACATTATTCAGTTCATCTTCAACAAAAGCAATGGTCTTCAGTTGGAAAAAAAATAGACAGGAGAGGTTTAAAAGTCACTTAGATTAATCAAAAAATATTTTCTCTTCTGTTTTTGGGTTTTTTTTGTTTTTTTTTTTTTAATTCTCAGTGAACAGTGGGAGTAGAGTCACTTTATTTGCCCTGATAAACCTGGCTAAAAAAAAAAGTCCAGATGTGCCACAGTGTTAAGTCTGTTGAATGAAAGCCCTAAATCAGCATTCAGACTAACAGCTGTTAAAATGTAACCACCATAGATATATATCTGTTATCCATAGTGTGCATCACCCCCAAAAACTGGAGTTTGGATCGGTTTGTCCCTCACGGTTTTATAGTGCCCAATAAAACTTAGAATGAAACTACATATATGTTTGGTTTTGAGCTCAGAGTAGGTCAGGAAGTTGGAGCAAGTGGAACTTTACAGTAAATAAATCTCGCCTGCAAAACTATGCTTTTTGGGGTTTAAAAAATCATGGTATTTTGTTCCTATTTCTCCCACTCCTCACCCTGTTTATTTTTGTTTTTACAGTATCACCTCCCTTCCTGCCCTCTCACATTAAAATAAATCCTTCTGGTGTCTCAGCTTTGCAAAGGATTTCACACATCTTCAGCTTCACAGGGGTGACCAGATCCTTTTTACCCTGAAAACCATAAGTTAATCCCAGGCATCAGGGGTTGCAGTACAGGGACTCAGTAAGGGAACTTTTACCTTCACAGAACTGGTTTCCAAAACCAGCTTTCTGAAACAACATCCATTCAGGCAAACTGAAGCTCTTGAGACATATTTTTCCTTTTCCTATTGATGTATCCTTCTTTTGTCCCTCCTCTAAGCACCTATCTTTAATGACTGGATATTTTTTTTTAAACTAGCTTCTGGATATAGGGACTTCATATTCTCAAAATATGGCAATTACCAAGTGTTCTACAAATACAAACCAGAGAGTTCTTCTAGGATGTGGAATTGAAGACTGTCTTTTGGAATTAAAGCCTGTGTTTTGGGAAGACATTTAATCTTGTGTTGAAAAGTATGCACACAACACTTAAGGACCTTCTTGCTTCCCGAGTAAAGTTGTTCCCATGTTTAATTTCCCACAGCTCTAGGAAACCAAATCTTATTTCTAGCTGAACTCATTCTCCTTCATGTGCCCCTGCACATCCACATTACATCTTTTGCAAGAGCAAGAAGCCTTCTACTATCAGATTTCTTTCCTATGTGTTAGTACTTTACCCATAACCTTGGCTTCTCCACTAGAAAAACAATTTAAGATAGAATTTGTAAACATCCTGGTTCACCATGCTGTGCTCAAGAAGGGTCATGAGCAGCATCCTTACATTTCCCCACATTTTCAAATATGACCAACCTGATGGGGAGGTTATATTGACACTATGTGAATACTATATTCCTCATATTTCTTTAAAATCAAGGATGATGTTTGAGGTGAAGTCACTTTCCTCATATGAATGGGGTTATTTTCCAGCATATTAGAAGACCATAAACCAATACAGCATGTCTGGGTTGGCCGTGTGTAATTGCAGTATCAGTGTTCTGTCTATAATTGCCTACTAGGTATATAATAGGGAAAATCACTTGCTAAAAAATAATGACAGACTTTTTTTTCTAGTCAGTCCTGCACTGTATGTTCTCAGTACTTGATCTTAGGATGTATGGGTAGCTGCACGTGCACCTAGGTAAAATACAATCATTAAAGCTGTCTTTACTCTTTTGAAATTAATTTTTCATAATAGTAGGTTCAGTGTCTCTGGATCAGGAAACAAAATGACAACTACAAAATAAAAATCCCCTCACAGAAACGTGAATACAACTGTGTAGATAGTACAGAACTGACCCATTCCAGCAGTGTTGGATATGGTTTGAGCAGCCTGATCCACGGGGAGGTTCCCCACCCATGGCAGGGGGTTGGAAATAGATGATCTTTAAGGTCCCTTCCAACTCAAATAATTCTGTGATATTATAAATCATACACTCATTCATACACTTTTTTGCCATAAAATGGCTCTCCCTGCAGCCTCAAAAATCCCAAATAATGCGTCAGTCATGGTCCCTTTTCATGATAACATGAAAACAAACAACAGGGACACTTTAGAGACCATTGTGACAGATTCAAAGATGATCCAGCAGGTTCCAATGTAGGTGCTGGTATATTTAAATCCAAGAAAGCAATAAAATGGAAGCTGTATACATTTATTGCACATATGTGGTGAATATTAGGAAAGCCACTAAAAAAAGGTATTATTCCAAAGTTAATCCAAATAAGGGAAAATTAGTTGGTTGAAATCCCTGAAAGTCAGGCCACATCTTTATAGTCATGGGTATAAAACAAAAACTCCTTTACCTAAAAAATCCATAAGCACAAACCATGACAGATAGATGACAGTGTAATGGAAAGAACATAGAAATCATATATGAATTCAAAAAACAGTGAATGCATATTTATTAAACATAAAAGAAAATAAACGCTTGAAATCACAAATATGTATCTTACCTTGAAGATCACGAGCAGATGGCCACTCTAGTGGAAAAAAAATTCATCTACCTTATCCATGTTCAGATGCTAGTTTTCAAAGAAGTTCTGAGGGACTCTCAGTCTAGATGTGGCTGCAGGAGTGCAGCTGAAGGGACAGAAAAACCTCTTCATCAAGGAACCGTAATTTACTATCTTGTTATCAATACAAAATTGCCCTAATATATATCAGAAACCACCAAAAAAAGTTATCTTAATCTGTGTAAATATCTAAACATATTTTATAAGCCATATGTGTAGGTATATGAGTGTATAAAATAATATTTCTACATATATATATACATATATGAATGTACATCTCCTTTGCTCGTTGGTGGTCAAGCCTGTTTTCTGATTTCCACTCGTGAAAAAACATGGTTTATTTTCATTTCTGATTCTTCTCAGTGGCATCTCTTAGCTTCTCTAATACTATGGTTTTTTTGTAAAATATAATACATTAGGACAAGATGACATATTTGTACCCTACTTTTGGAGCTTGTGCCAACAGTACCTCGACAATCTCTGTGCTGCCTTTAATTCTTCAGGCCAGCTACAGGAAAGAGTCATTACCTGGTGCAAATTCAATGCAAACTATGTGAATACCAACACGTGGGCTATTTCTGGGTGAGCTAAGGAGCCCAGCTCTGTCAATCTGCAGCTCCAAAGTATCAGCATTTGCTATCACTATTTACTATTAACACCACACATCAAATGAGAGCAAAGAGACTTGTCTGGCTGAAATAGCACTAAGGTTGTGCCTGCTCAGCCACCTTAAGAAAGGAAATACACCCAGAGTCTGTGCATTCAAATTGACTATAACATATATTGGTTTGTTTTCATTTTCAGAGGGAGTGCTCAAGTCAGCAAGTACATTTTTGCCAAAGGCATCCCATTTGTTAGGCCTTTGGTGACCTTTATGTTTTCAAATTAAGTCTCCTTGTAGCTCTTTTCAAGTTTACAATGGCATTCAGATTAAATAAAGCAAAACAGCTTGCAAAATATCAGTTTCCATCTCACAAGCCTCTGTGCCTTCCATCGTGATAAGTTAACTGATCTGGCAGCTTCAGTTCTCATAAAAGTGGAGATTTATATGGATGATTGGAGGTACTCTTGACTTTAGGTTACTAATGGCCAGTAGAAAGAGATATTTTCTTGAGATGCAACAAAATATATGCTTGATTTTGGACCCCCAGAGTTAGCTCCTTTGAAATGACAAAGCCAAATTATTTCATTTATAAAGGCTATAGGAACTAAGTCTGATAGCAAAGACAGATTTAAAGGGTTTATTATTAACTGTACCATTCTCTCATGAGATACATAGTCATCATCTGTGACTTGGACTTTTTTTGCACTCATATGTTGCATTTTCTAACATGTGAAATAGTTGTAATTATGAGAACAAGAAAGACTTATATAGGTTTTTTTCTCCTTCATCTTTCTGAGGGAATTCATCAAACCTGATTTGGGAGCTATCCCACAATATTGCACTCCAGTTAGGACACTGCAAAGGAAAATGGTTTGAATTTCTTTTTTACAGTTGTCTTGATGCATTTTAAGTACAGAGAGGATGTTTTTCATGAGAGAAAGAGATGTGAGCTTAAAAGATTTATCCATTGGTTTGATTTTGTTTTCCAAGTGTGGATTAAAAGTTTCTTTTGTTAAAGTGTCAGCTGAGCAAAATGTCTCTCTGCTCAGTGTGACATTCAGATCAGATCCTGCTTGGTTCAGCTTCCTAAATGCATGCAATTCCCTGCTGTTTCCTTACTGCCAGTATGACTGAGTGTAAGAGAAATGAGTACCAGGATGAAGTTCTACTTGATGAGATGTTGCCATATCTCTTTCTTTTGAAAAGGACAATTTTCCAGGGATGAGGATGGGTTGAAGAGGCAGAAAGGAGGAGCAAGAACTGAAAGCCATCCTGGGACCTGCTTTCTACACCTGCCTTCATGTAATCCTCCACTGAAATCCACACCCCTGCACAGAGAACAATTGTAAAAGCAAAAAAAGAAGGAAGGAGGGAAATACCTACTGCCCTGTAGTAAGAGCTAACCATTAGGTCTGTAGTCAGCTGTAACTGTGTAACTGCTTTGCCCAAAACAAAGAGAACCACTTCCAGCACAGCTGTGAACAGATGCCCACAAGAAAAAGCAGGCTGCAAACATGGACTGCACAAGGTGCTTCCTGAGGTGACATCCAGCATTAGGGTGTTCCCATGGGGAACATAGCTCTGTTGAATAGCTGGTGTGCCACAAACTCAGTCCCAGTAACTTGCTCCTGCATTCATACATTCAGAATTATTATTTATCCCTGCAAAGTTCGCAAGCTAAATGACGGAACAGCGCATGGTATATGACCTGTACTGTTACAACCCCTGTTTTTGTGGATGTGACTCTGCCTCACAAAAGAAAATCTGTACAACGTTGAGGATTGTTCCACTTCTCCCAATTCCTGTGCCTCTATGTGCAGCTTGGAGGTTTGATTTTCTCTGCAGTGAGGAGAGGTGTCTATTGTAGATTCCTCAGCAGACCAAAGCAGCTTTCTGTGAGCTCTTGGCTTCTGTCATTAGGCTGCTTCTCTACAGCTTGAGTAGCTTGTTGAAAACAACAGGTCTTTCTTCACTGTTTACATAACCTTCCATAAGATTTATAGATTTATATTCTTATATCAGAGAGTAGTAATGTTAATGTAGTATGGATACAATTTGCTATCTTGTTTAAAATCTGATTAATCCTTGAAAACCAGACTAACTCCAAACGCTCAGACTCAGTTCTCTCTGAAATGAGCCCAGTAAACACATGACAAGAACACAGATCTCAAGGCTCTTTTATTAAAACCCAGGAACTAATCCATCCTAGTAGGACCATGCTCAGCCTCACTCAGGAAGCTGTCAGAAGGAGGAGTAGGAAAAACACAGAAGAACCTGATGGTGCTGCTGTGTTTTCCTGAGAAGCTCCTGTGGCTGTCTGCAGCCATTCAACTTTCCCGTCTTCATTCATGCCTCACACCTCTGTTTAACAACAGAAACCATAAATACAGATTAATTGACACTACGCTCTTCAGACACACATGGGTGGATGCCCTTCCCCTCAGGTAATATATAAATTGCCTGCTCTGAAGAAAGGTGTTTAAGGTGAACTGGTTTTATTGTTTCTAACCCCTTGCCATTATTACACACCTTTTTTCATTTGAAAGCTATAAAAACATCCCGTTCTTCATACATTTCAGACAAAACATCTTGCTGACCGAGCTGGCTGAAAGGAACCATCTTTCAGTATGACAGTGTAATAGTGTCCTTTCATCTCAAACAAACAGCTCCTGCTATAGAACACTTGTGAATTCATAATAACTTCACTGTACAGGAGAAGAGTCCTTTCAATTCTACACATCACTGTGGCTTGAACAGTGGATTCTTCAGTGTCAGAATTCACAAAGTAACTCATAGATACAGTTGTTCAATAAGCGTGATGCATTCATTTCTTCTGTACATTATTCCCCTGAGATTTTAACAATAATTTGTCATTGTTTTAAACAGGCTGGCTGGCTGAGTTGGCAGAAGCACACATACCAATTTTTATTTTTGTTCACAAATAAGCACTGTCAGATATGGAGATTTCTAATAGTAAATGTGTACATTGGTGACAACACATAACATGTCAAATATCTGATGTAACCAAATAGCACTTGAAACAAGACTCTCTTCTAAAATTAGTTTACAAATCCAGTGCCTGTCAAATACAGTGAGTCCAGTTATTTTCATTTCAGATGATGTTCTGTTAAAACCCAAATTAGATCATGCCCCTGTCATCACTTGCAGAAACAGCTGAGATATTAGATCTGTCTGTCCTTAAGGTATTACACTTCTATGACAGAAAGAGTGGTTTCATAGTGATTAATGCAAGACCTGTTCTCTACTGGATCACCCAACAGAACAGATTTTGTCTGAGGCCAAGGTTTTGTGTTTCTGTCAAATTAAAGGAAGAATGTAAATTATAATATATTGACCCACTTTTATTTCAATTAAAATCACAGAATTGCAGAATGGTTGATGTTGATGGGACCCCTGGAAGTTATCTGGTCCAAACCCACCTGCTCAAACAGGCCACATAGAACCAGTTTCCCAGGACTTCCCAGACAGCTTTTGAGTATTTCCAGGGATAGGGATTCCACAGCCTCCCTTGGCAACCTGTGCCAGTGCCCAGAGAACCTGCTGTGTTTTGGTTGGTGCCTGTTGTTCCTGGTCCTGTCACCAGGCACCACTGAAAAGAACCTGTCTCTGTCCTCTTTGCACCCTCCCTTTAGATATTTATGTACATAATTAAGATTCTGCCCCCAGCCTTCTTTTCTCCAGGCTGATTAGTCTTCGTTCTCTTATGGGTGTCTCCTCATAACATAGATGCTCCAGTTCCTTTTATCATCTCTGTGGCTCTTTGCAGTATGTCCATATCTCTTTTGCACTGGGAAGCCCCAAATTGGACACAGTATTCCATGTGTGGCCTCGCCAGTGCTCAGCAGAGGGGAAGGATCAACTCCCTCAACCTGCTGGAAACACTCTTCCTTACACAGCCCAGGATATCATTGACCTTCTTGGCTACAAAGTCACATTGCAGACTCATGGTCAGCTTGGTGTCCACCAGGATCCCCAGGTCCCCTCCATGTGCAGGACTTCACACCTCCCCTTGTTGAACTCCATGAAGGTTCTGCTGTTCCATTTCTCCAGCCCATTGAGGTCACTCTGGATGGCAGCACAACCCTCTGGTATATCAAACACTCCTCCCTGTGGGGTGTTGTCAGCAAAATTCTGAGGGTACACTCTATGCCATCATTCTAACTGTTAATAAAGATGTTAAAAAGGACTGGACCTGGTGCTAACCCCGGGCATACACTGGTGGTCACTGGATCCCAACTAGACTTTGAAGTGTTGATCACCACTCCCTCAACACGAGTGAGAGAGTGGTGATCCCACTCAGCCAGTTTTCAACACACCTCACCATCTGCTTATCCAGCCCACAGACCACCAGCTTGTCTATGTGGATCTTGTGGGAGACAGTGTTCAAGGCCTCACTGAAATCCAGGCAGGCAATATGCACTGCTAGTCCAGACAGTGTCCACTGCTCTCTCCCTTTGCCTACAAGGCAAATTTCTTCATCACAGAAGTTTATCAAGTTGGTCAATGTCAGTTCTATACAGATTGCAAGGAGGGAGAGGAGTTGATCCTAAAGTTAGGATCAAAAGAATAGTATGTCTGCACCAACATAAAGTCTCAAGGAAAGAAACCCCTTTAAAGTCTGCTGAGCACATTTGAGCCAGGAGAGCAACCCTACACCAAGTCAATGTTTTACATCGTACAGACATGGCCATTTTAGTCCAAGACTAACACCTTAAAATTACGTTTACTGACTCATCATTTCACAGCCCAATTAATTTTATTAGGGACTATTCTAAGATTCCAACCAACAAGCAGTTTCCAAGACTAGAAATACAAGAGGCACTAAACAACTGGAATTTTAAAAGTAACATCCTAAGGAAAAAAATTTGTCCTTCTTTAGCGAAACACAAAAATGTTTCTCCCTTCAGCTTTTAAAAAAGTGAATTTAACCTGAGGTCCAAGATCTTTCACAGCCAAAAAATTTCTGTACATGCTGCTTTAAAGACTGCCATGTCCTGTCTGTGCAGGTGTAGGAAGGGTATCTCTACACAGCTGAGAAAGGAAACTTTCTGAGCCTTCTAATACCACCCAACACTCTCCACTGACCCTACCAAATCTTAATCCAAAGGGATTTTTTTCTGCAGGAATTATGTGGAGGATTCTAATTTTTTGAGATTTTATTTTCCTTATTCTGTTGATTCTGTGCAATTAAATATTGATGGCATAGAATTTAGGGGTCAGTCTTGTATTTTGCAAAGTCCTAGGGCTCTGCTTAATTTTAAACAACTTTATTCCTTCCTAATGTACAGATCATTAGTTATTTCAGTAGATCAGTAAATTTCTAGGTGTTTTTTTTATGTGTTGGGTCAGCAAAATTAAAACCCAAACACAGATATGAAATATGCATTTTGGGTTGGGTTGCAATGAGGTTTTGTTATGAAGAAACAGTGTCAGACTCTTATTTTGCCTGGAGCAATGATCATTATTTAACCACACTGTTCAGCTTGGCAAAATATTACTGCTAAAGAGGAGGTGGAGAAGATTCAGAAATAGTAAATAAAAAATCTAAATAATTTGAGCACCATTTAATTAAAAACAGAATCATGAGGGTGACATACTTAAAAGAATTGAAAAACTCATTTTGCTGAGTTTGAAATGACCTAAACATTAGCTTCACTGATTTGCTGCACTGAAGTCTCCCCTACAACACACATCCCGAATTTCAGATCATTCCTCCGTGCTCTACTAACTCCATTTCCTTGTTTCCATGATGGGAATGTGCTTTAAAAATAGCACTGTTTAGCCTTTAGCTAAGACAGCTCCAGATCACCACAGCAGATGCTTTCCTGAGCCGATGAGGTGAATTCCCATCACATTTTTCAGCTGATGGCATTGTATTGCAGCTTCATTAAATGAAGTTTAAGTAGCGCGAGAAAAGCCATTCCTGGGCTATTTCATGCTCCATATAATCTTCAGTGGGCTGTTTTTCACCAGCACTGAGGGAGAAGGTAAGGGAGGAAAGGAGCCTACTGTGACCACAGGTAGCAGGGAATGGGAGCACAGTCTACTAAGTTACAGGGAGTTGTGCTAATAAGCCTGCAGGAAGAGCCAGAGAAAGCCAAACCAAAATAAATAAATGAATAATGTGGAACAGTGACTTAAAACAGCAAAAGTGACTCTGTGTGTGGCAGAGAGGTTATGGTGCAGTGGGAGATAGTTGAAACAGGCATAGTGAATGCAAAAATATTTAGAGAAAAAGAGGATTTGTGACTGGATCAAGAAGAAAGAAAGAAAAAGTAAGGAAGCGAAAGAAGGAAGGGAGGGAGGGAGGAAGGAAGGAAAGAAGAAAGGAAGGAAGAGACCCTCTAATGCTCTTACTGCTGATGCTGCTTTAATTTTCCTTCTGATATATGGGATGCTGAACTTTCCTGACATCCTGAGCTATTTAGTACCAACCTATTATGAGACAAAACTATGAGCTAGCCACATGCAACTACTTTTAAAACACCAAGTATCTAACAAGAATGTTTCAAAATAGAGAATGTCAAAAAAGACCAGGTAACAGTGAAGAAAACCAACCCTGTCCCCCTCTGTAAAGGGGATTCTAACTGGTGTATTTTTAACCTTTCTGAGCTGAAGGTGTTAGACAGCATCCAGTAAGTACTTAGTATTACATCTTATGGCTGGTTGGACACCATGGTCTCCTCAAAGATGAACTTTCATTCTTTTGCCTCAAAACTGCCTAGCACAATGCATCTATAAACACATGAGATGCTAAGAGCAGCTAAATCTGACTGGGGAAAAAAAAAATCAAGATTTTTACTGTGCACAGCAGGCTTTCATTTAAAAAAGTGCTAGTGCTTCAAATCAGGCAAGATCTATGGAACAGAATTTTTACAATTTCTTCCTTAGGAAAAATTATACCCTCAAAATCTTGAGATTTCATTCACGGAGTGGAATGTTTTCTCTTTATGTTGTTTGTATTTTATTTATATGATTTAATAATGTCATAGCTATGAGTAGAGTTTAATATACACTATTGCTATTATCTCATAATATTTTATTGTCTTTTTAAAATTAACAATGGCTTGCTGCTTAATAATTAATGGAACACTGCTTATGATTAAAAAAATCTATCTTACATTGTAGTAAAGTACAGTATGTATTCAGCAAACTATGTCAGTACCAGGAGTACCAGTCAGGCAGCTTTTGGAAGTCCAAGTTCAGGAGAGAAAATCCTGGACTAACTATTTTGGGTAGACATGAAACACGTAAAGTGCACAGTATTGAAGACAGATCCCCAGACAGTTAAAACTGTGCTAGTGGGATTGTCCAGAATTTTGGAATGCTATGTTGAAAGACTGTTAGAACATGACCACAAACTACTGAGTAGCAGTTGCCTGTAAAGGTTTAAAAGTCATACTAATACATAAAGGAATTGATTTTTTTCCCCCACTCATTCCTTACCTTCAGCTCCTTACCACAGGGACAGTTTCTTGCTTGGATTCTCTTCTAAATCCATATGGAAGAATATGAGAGATGAGGCAGTAGCAGTGAAGACTTGTGCAATATCAAGTAGCTGAAAACAGAGTAGTCAACTGCAGCTTAGGCATAACCCTGTTATAGCACCAGTTTGAAACAAGAATCAGGATCTGCAGGGTTTTTTTCTGTCTGTTTTGGGTAGTTGGGGTTTTTTTGTTTTTTGTTTGGTTGGTTGGATTTTATTTGGCACTTTTTGCTTCTTTCTTTCTTTCTTTTCTTTGCATGGAGCATTCTTGATTATGAGACCTTTCGGGGATAGACCACAATTTAATCTTTTGGTTTCTCACAAAATAGTTACTTTTAAAAACCAGCGATTGTCAGGCATTGGCTGAAATCCTAGGAATATAGCAGATTTTCTGCAACTTCCCCTCTGCTCTCCCAACTAGGACAGCAGCAGCAACATTCCCCTAAACATGCTATTCCACCGCAGGGTAGCCAAACATCAAGTTTCAGCTTCCAGTGCCAGTGAGCTGCTCTCTTCACTTTAAGTGAGAACACTCAGGAACTTTGTTATCTTGACACATGAAGAGACATCCAGCCTGAGCAAGTCATCATGGATTCCTGTGTCCAAATCCATGGAGAAAAAGTTTCTTCCACGAGGCAGTTTATCAAAGACATTTGTCTGCAGTAAACTGGAGGAGTGAAATCTTTCCCCTCCTGACGTAGCAGAACTTAGGGAATCAGGCAGAGTAAAAACTTAATATTAACATGGCTACAATTCAGCAAAAATGCACCTCAACTGCAATAATTTCAGTTCACTTTCTCCTTCCTGTGTCTGTAATTTCTTTATCCATTACCCAGGAGACCTTCTTTGCCTCTGTGTTCTGAAGGCTCAGTGGGCCTTCCTTCTCCTTTCCTCAGTCTATCAAAAGTTTTTTGCTTACTTAAAGTTTAAAATACCTAGTTCATAACCTTCAAGTTAAAAGCTAGAATATATTCATCTCCTGTATCCTCAGTGAGCACATTTGTCCTCCTTCAACTAACTCTGCAGCACAAGTAACAATGTCAACTCCCCAGTACGTAAAGTCACTCATAGAAGAAAAAAATTTGCAAACCAGTTCACCAGTACAATGAAAGTGAAAGGTTATCTATTCATTACCAATATTAAATTGCCATTGGGAAACGTTTTCTCACTCCTAAAATAAGGAATCTTAATTCAAATTGGAAAGACAGTGCATTATAAAGAGCTATGAAAAACAAATCCATGGATACTACAGCCTTGTCAGTGTCCTGTTCCCCAGGAGCACAAGGAAAGGAAATTATTTTATTTACCTTCTTTAACCTTATTGACCTTGATAAACAAAAGGTTTTCTCAAATCGTGTTTCCAATGACAGCACTTTTATGTCATTTACCCCCAAAAAAATGATCTCACATTTAAAACTTGGAATGCCTCAGCAGCACTGGATTTTGAAATCATAGTTAAGTAGCTGATTCCTACCCTTTCATTTTTGTATCTTCATAATAGAAACAAAAGAAGAGTTAATATCATATATTATTTTTGTGATTGTTTAGGCTGATATTCTGAGGAGAGGAGAAAGATTCTCCCAACACCATCTATGCCAACTTTTTGATTTATCTTTAAAAAAGACCTCTAATCTTCACTTTATGGCTTATGTCATCAGCTGAGTTTTCCCTGGGGTTTCATTAAACTTGACATTTGGGAATAGCTCAGCTTGATTAAATTCAAATTTTTTTCTTTATAAATGAGGGGCACTACAACCCCTGAATTTTAGGAAAGTCCAGTGCAAATTCCAGTAACATTTAAGTCAAGGTTGCTTTAAATTGTTTTAACACCACCAAAAGTCAGGGAAATCTCTGGAAAACTAGGCTAGGACACTCTGTAATATCTGATGTCCCATAAAAAAGCAAACAAATAAAACTTTTTCTGATGTAAACTCTGCTCCAGTAGAAGTCTGAATTTATGTAGAAGAAATAAGCAAACCTAACTAGTGTTTCTTCTTAAAGACCTCTTCTATTTTCTTGTAAATCTTACCTAGTTGATGGAGAGCAAAAATATTTCTCCAATCAGGAAGTTAGTGATAGTTACATACTTACAAGCATTTTTATTTGGAACAATCAATGTTAAGAAATTAATATGATAAGGTCCTTTAAAAATTAACAGTAGTATGTAGAGGATGGATAGGAGGTGACCATTCAGTTTCTCACAGGATAAGAACCAGTGTTAAGTATCAGGCTGCAAGTTCAAAATGCAATAGAGGAAATGTAATTCAGCTGTGGAATCCCTGGATTAGAGTGCTCTGGGAGGCCAATGGATTCAAAAAAAGGGATTAGATGTATCAATGAAGGATAATTCATTGTGGTTATTAGACTGATGAACAAAGGGGGAAAAAATTATACAGAGGCTCTTTTCCCTCTGACTTTTTCCACATAAAGTCATATATGGCAAGTGCCAGAATTTTATAGCAAGGTTAGATTAGGAAAAGTGGGAACATGTGGGTTCTGCTATGGACAGAGCAATGTGAGTTCAAAGGGAAGTAAAATGAGGAATCTAAGACAAGAACCTTTAGGGACAAGACTGAAAGGATTACCATGAAATTTTGACAGGACTCTGAATTTTAACCACTGATCAACACATATTTGACATTTTTCTGGCTCTTTATATACTTTGACCTAATAAAAAAATTAGCTAATTGTGTCAATCTCTTGTCCCTGAAACAATCTGCCCTGGGCAATTTTCTGAATATCTATTCAATTATCACTTGATTTACATATAGGCTTCACAAATAATTCAGAAAACAACAGCCTGGTTTTAACCCAAAATATCTCCTTGAGCTTGTCTCATCCCTGCATGTCACAACTCACTCTGATGTAACAAACTTTATCCAGGACTCTGTTACAAGAGGGAACTCTCATCTCCTTCCTCCTTCTCCTAAATCACTCTCAACAAGGGACACATTCTATGATGGTTTCTTTCCAGTTTTTTGGGGTTCTTTTAGAGAGAGAATAACAGATATTATCTTGCAAAACAAATTAAAAAGCATAGCTTTGGATACCTGCTTTTACAAAGGGAAGTGACAACAGCCATTATCATGTGACTTGCCTTAGGAAAACAAAAATTATCTGGTTCTATGATTTCAAACACAAGGACACAAAATACAGCTCAGAAAACCCAAGGAATGTGTTTTGTTCTGGGCTCCCCAGCACAGGAAATATATGGACATACTGGAGCAAGTCCAGGGAAGAGCAGCAAAGAAAATCAAAAGGGTAGGAGGTGATAAAAAAGACAAAACCAAGTTATCAAACAGGACTCCTGAGCATTATCAGCACAAAAAAAACAGATGTTGCAGTACCATTCCAGCAGAGTGGTCGATCCAGGAAGAGCTGCCCACAGATTGTGGACAAGCTGGAAACACAGACAGGTTGGATGAGGTGAGAATAGTAGGGGGTGAAAGGAAGATATTAGCAGAAGAGAGAAAACAAATGTAAAAGGTGCAAGAGAGAGAGCCTTGGAGAGAATGTGAAAACACAGACTTGGACACAGATCTTGGCATCATAAGGAATAAATGAACAAATTTATTATTAGGGTACATTAACAGAAAATGTATCCATTTTATAGAATTCTGCACTAGGAAAAAAATTGTTCCATTGGCCTGCAGATAGTAAATATCAGTATTTTCTCATTACACTATAATCAGAAGTCCTTCTTTAAGCCTTCCTCTAGGACCTTTACCTTACAAAGCTATCAGGCCAGGTAGCAAGAATTACAAATATTGAGCTTGGAAGAAATGTTCAAGGAAAATGCTCTACCTGTTGAATAAGTTAATAGGATCCACTGTGTCTTGCCTGCCCTGGATCATGTTTTATTTTGGCACACTTAGACTGAGAGGTGGACACAGATACATTTCTATACCACCATACATAAGCTGCAAGAAGGACATCACACATCCCTCTAAATGTTATAATAAGATTTCTGTTTCAAAGCTAGTTTGTATCTGTCTAGGACAGACTGTGAATGTTGTAAGTACACTTGTAAGTTTCTGTCCATAAAGACATAATTTTAACATTATTTACCATGTTCTTCAACTTAGATTTCACTTTCCAGTTTGTTTTAAATTAAACAAATTATGTTTCTTCCATTCATCCTTTCTTCTTCTTGTCTACTCTACTTTCTAACCATCAGAACCATATCCAATGCATCAGGACTCATATAAATTACTATAATCCAAATAAAAGGAATGTTGACAAATAAATGGCACATCAAAAAAAAATACTGGACTATTCCTAGAATGCTCATAAACTATAATGATATAAATCAAAAGTAGGATCCTTCAACGTGAAAAGTCTGATAGATATGCCCCTAGATTTTCCACCCAAGGAGAAATAAGCCAGGAGCAAAACTCCCCACACTTTCACTTTTCCAAGCACAGTGAGTGCAGGTGAACCCAAAATAATTGCTGCCTTGGGCACTCAGATATTGTTAATCAGATCTCTTTCCTCCAAGCAGACATAAACATCTCTATAGCTTGTGTGCTATGAAGGCAAATCTTCCAGTGCTTTCCCACTCCTTCTGCAGGAACACCAGACTGTTTAAATGAAGAAATAGGCTCTCTACCTACAGCCAGGGATCAGTGCTTCCTCTCCTGCTATGTAGAATTTAGATACCACCCCCCCATTCCTGTGTACATCACAGAATTTAAATGGACAAGCACACAACACAAAGCAGTTAAGCTGCCTATAATCTCAACAAAGATTTAGCAAATAGATCACATGCAGAGAGGCTTACAGTACATTTTTTAACAGGCTTAGGTGACAGAATCCCATGTGCAGACTGTTTGTGAAGGAAAAGACAAAAAAGCAACAAAACCTTCCTCCCCCACAGCGATGACTAGTCCTACAAAGTGAAAGAAAACCCTTTGAATAGACTGCACAGAATTCAGATCAACTGAGAAAAAATGTTCCTCAACTCACATAAGTAAAGAGCATCCCCACATTTTCCAGAAACTGTAACAGATGTTTTCAAGAGCAGCTAATTGTCTTTGGGCAGGACTTAATTCAATAATGTTGGAGGCCTGAGGGGAATTCCTGGTGCTAGCAAATTAAGATCTTTGTAATTAGCAGTGAGTGGGCAAAACCACCCTCTGTGATCACTGAAAATACCTCCTGCAGCAGCCCAGTCCTCCCCAACGA
Source organism: Manacus vitellinus (assembly GCF_001715985.3). NCBI lineage: Eukaryota > Metazoa > Chordata > Aves > Passeriformes > Pipridae > Manacus > Manacus vitellinus. The sequence continues at coordinate 878,828 of NW_021940910.1, read as the reverse complement.
GCAACACGAGGAGCAAATATGGCTAAACAGCATCTTGTCGTTGAATTGCTTTGTTACATAAAGTCTAAGGCCTTGAGCAGTCCCAAAACATATGGTGTGGAGAACCTTGCTTGGAGTTTCATTTCCCCCTCGTATCCCGTTCCTTGATAACTGCAGCTGTCAGGCTGGCCTGGGTCCAGCAAGTCCAGGGCCACCTTTTCCCAGGCTGAATCAATCCCAAGATTCCTGGTGAAGCTCCAGGTCTGAACGTGGTCTCCAGTCCACGTCTCCCTTTGGTTCTGAAAGTTTCTTAGGTGTCTCTTGCATCTGTTTAAGCAGCAATACCAGCACAGATGGAAACAGCTGGACTTCTCAAACTTTTCTGCCTGTAGTCAAGCCTAGTGACAAAGCAGCTCATAAAAATGTGCCAGATGAATCTGGCTCTATGATAACATTGTCAATATACACTGAAGTAAATAAGACTGAAGCTCCTGCTTAGCTGTGCAGAATGTAGGGGTAATGGCATGAGAGTTAAAGGACCCATCTGTTTTGTAAAGAGAGAATTTCAAAGTGTTTCTTGTTCATCCCCCCCAGTAAAATTCATAATAATTAATGGAGGAGACTCTGAACAATCTAAAAATCTTTATCAGACAAAGGGAACTTCAAAGCTGCAAAACACTAGTAAGTAAAGCCAATTTAATTCAAGATCTGCCTCTGAAATACAATTCCTCCTGATAATCACAAATCACATTTCAACCCATCACAAGAAAGTAACTACAGAAAAGTGTTTTCATCACTGTAAATCAAAAACCTTTTCATTTCTGTGTTACCTCCTCTGCAGCCCAAAGAGATATTTTATATATGAATATATTTTTATCTGTGAAAGTTCTAAATGAATTTTTTTATATGTAGATATATGAAATTTATTTTTATGTTGTATATGTCCAGGTGCCTACTAATGTACTTATCTGCCAATAAAAGCACCCAGTTTCACTTAAATTATTACCTCCAGAATCCCTATTTTTATCCTATTTCCAGGGAAATTTTACAGGGAAATAGTAAAAAGATTATATCCAGGGAAACAGTGCAACATTCCAGTTTCACACATTCTTTCTCAGGAATTATACAGTCCCTCTTTGACATGCTAAGGTGTGGTTTTGGTTCTAGTGTAGAACTGGAGTTCAGGAAGTTCATATACAATTCTTTGCATTGTAACTTTCAATCACCCCCTCTAAATCACTCAGGTTCACTATTCTGGGGTGAACTCCCAAGCACTTTTTGAGACACATAAGGCTCTCTGTACTCAGAAGGTTGCAGACTATATTGTGGTATCACTCAGGTCCCCCATCTGTAAAGCAAGAAATAAAGCACTTGTTTTCTTTTGTAGCCAAACCATGAACATTTTTTTTTTATGATAAAGATCAGGGACAGGTTTTTCAGAAGGTGCTGAAGGGAAAACACTGCTGTCTATACTCGAAGCCTCATGAGGTGATTTACTCAAGGTCACCTAACAGGTTTGCAGTGGTTCAGCCCTCCCATTTCCATTATAATTATGATCCAGGGGACTATCTGTTTCTAGTGCCCATCCCTCTATAGTCTGTTTTTCTGTCTTAACCTGTAAGGCAGTGTTGCATTTTATTGCATCATAGAGCATAACTGTATCATGAACAACAAGCAATTGCCAATATGATCATCTTTATAGTAATTTTTTCTTTCCTTAGGTACCTCTGGTTTTGAGCTTCCTACTGAAGAACTCTGTCTTATTTGCTTGTTATGTATCAAAAGTAAAAAGGTTTTTAAGAAGTGTTATGTAAAGTTCAGAAGCAGAGCTACAAACAGCCTGTTAAAATGAATGACTTGTGATAAACAGAAGAATGGAACAAATGAACCATTTTATCAGCTTCCAGTGTAGTCAAGTCTACTACAGTCTTTAATTGCTCACCATTGTGTGAAATCTCTCTAATGGAATAACTATAGTATTGTCTGCCTCTATTTCTCATACAGGGTGTTAAGCCACAGGCAGTCCATCAAAGAGCACGAGTTCTGGAAATGAGCAAGAAGGGATCTCTCTGGTCTCATAAGGTAAATGAGAATTGCACTTGCATCAATATGGAGCAGAAAAAGCAGACAAAAACAGACACAGGTCCTACATAGCTTTATGAGCAGAAGCAAAATGTGGTGACACATCGATTCGGCATTTCATTAATGATTTTCTACATCGGTTTAATGACTTTTTTGATCTTAAGAATTTCCCAAAGATTGCAAATGCTTTGAGGCAATTAATACCTGGCACTGAAAAACAGTCTATGGAATTTGATTCCTTCTGAATCCTTTCTGTCTGGACCTGTAGTTACAGTTAAACTTTGTGAATTCTGAGTCTGCTGAAGAGAATGGCTCCAATATTACTGACCTCAGCAAGTAAATACACAGAGAAGTTCTGATTTCCCTGTTTGGCTGATGCACAGTCCAAGTTCCAACAAGGTCCTAAGCATTTGGGAGTTAAGGCACAGCAACAGATATGAAATCACTAAGCCTACCTACATTTATAATATTTACCAATGGTTTGTGTTGGTGTTATGTCCTTGTATTGGATCTGACTGGGATAGAGTTAATTTTCTTCATAACAGCCCATATGGTGCCATGCCTTGGATTTGTGACTAAAACAGTGCTGGTATCACACCCATGGTTTAGCTATTGCCAAACAGTGCTCACACAGCTTCAAGCTCTTCTCTGTTTCTCACTCTGTTCCCTCAGCAAATAGGCTGGGGGTGGGCAAGAGGCTGGGAAGGGACACACAAGAGGCAGCTCACCCAAACTGATCAAAGGGATGTCACATGCCATAAAACATCATACTCAGCAATAACACTGGGAGGAAAGTCTTTCCAAAACAGCCATGGTTCAGAAACCAGCTGGGGCTGCTGGTGTTAGGTGGTGTATCTGCCTTTGCTTCACTTTTTATTTTTCCTCTCCTTTTATTTTTTTCTCTCACTTATTGAACTGTCTTTATTTCAACCCCCAAGGTGTTTTTTTTTTTCTCTTCTGATTCTCTCCCCCAGTCTGCTGCAGGGGGCAACAAGCAAGCAACTGGCGGGTGCTTAGTTGTATGACAGGGTCAATCCACCATAATTCTGTGATCCCCTATGACCCCAAACTCAGCTCTTCTAATTACATATCACTTCAAGAATAATTAAAATAGACCAATCCATCCCAGGCAATTCTGTGTACCAAACTGACCACTGACAGAACCAAGTAACAAAGCTTGATTCATTATAGAAAGCCCATTTTACAGCAGAAATGGAACTCTGTGTAAGATCAGTATGCAGTCTTCAACATGGTATCCCAGTAGGTGCAGATAACAGGATGGGAGAAATCCATACATGGGTGGGACAGTCTCCAAAAATATCCTCTCTTTAAAATGGCTCAACTTAAAGAACAGAAAGTCAATACAGGGAACAATGCGTTTTTGTTCCCTTCCTGACAGAAGCTATAACACACTCTTCAAAGTACTGAAATGCCAATACAATCTTTATGCCTGTTCACAATTAGTTTGGAGAGTGATTTTTAGAAGCATGTAATGGATGTAGGTGCACAGTTCTTGAGATTTTGCCCAGCAATGCTTCAAATGCAGCACTCAGAAGATGCACTCAATAAACATTATCACAAAGTACCTGTTACAGTGTCTTATAGAAGTGTGTTGTCTTATGACCTGACTGTTCATTGTGGCAGCTAGATGAAACAGAGGGGAAACAATTTTGTATTTCAAAGGTTTTCTTTCTTTCTTCGTGTCAGAGATATACACACACAAAAAATCTCCTCTGGGTATTACAGAAGCTCTGCAGAACATGAAAAGTTGGTAATACAGCAGTTAGTTCTCTTCTCTGTGCCAGAGGAAGGGAAGATTCAAACTGTTTCTCTGCCTCAGAAACCACATAACCCTTAGCTGGAGCTCTCTGCAACTCAGTGAACAGCATCTCCTTCCCTGGGGGCTGGTACAAGTACCAGAGTACCAACTCCACCTGAGCAGCCCATGGAGCACCTGACTGTTGTTACAGCACCAGCAGTGGATCCTCAGCAGGCCCCTGCCTCTCTGGTTATAGCCAGACCTTGTAGTTTGCCTCACAAGCAGCATCTTTTAAAGCACCTCATTGAAATCAGGCGTCACTCAGAGCAGTGTGAGCAGCAGTGCTGTGACCTGTGAGCACAACAGGCATCAAAGCCACTGCAGGAATGGGCACCTGTCCTGCTGCCCTCGGGCTGTTCACACTAAAATGATGCCAAAGATTGTCCTTCGGTTCATAATATAAATATCAGCAGCTGAAATACCAACAGGAAAATGTGACTGCTTTTGGTCAGCAGGACAAATCTGAGAGTCCCTGAAACCAAGCTGGTACCTTACAGTTTTCATCACAATCATAAAATCATAGGATAACCCTCTTCCAACAGTTGTTCTATTTTTCTTTTTTAGCTTTCTTTACTTTTTCGCAGCAAATGCCAAGTCTCTGAACTGTAGCTGGTTCTGTAAATCTCTTCTCCATCTCTCATTCTGAGTTCTTGCCTTAGCAACTTTCCTGGCATGCAGCTACATAGTGAAATCAGATGCCATATGAAAAAATACTTCATTTTGCCAGTTTTGAGCATGTTATTTTTCAGTTTCATTCAATATCATCTTTCTCATATTGTGAATCACGGAGGAATTAAATTCCAGATTTCTCTCCTGGATTACTCATTATTTTATACACTTTTATCAGGCCCTTTCTTACTCAAACTTGATAACAAACAAATCCCATCTGTTCTCTTTCTCTCCATATTAGTCGTTTCAGAGTTTGTATTGTTGGACTTTCTAGGAAAAAAAGTCTTTGTTTACCTCCTGTCTAGAAGAGTGGGAAGCACCACACGCTGAGACATTCAGCTCTGGAGAATAAACAAAAGATATACTTTTTGGGGTTGTCTTCATCTTTTAAAATGAGTGCTATTAGCCTCTTGTGATATGGCAGACTAAAAAATGCACACTGCATCTGTCAGACTTCTCAGAAAAGTGTTTTTGTAAAAAATATATGTTTTTGTGGGGGGTGGGTTGTTGGTTTTTTTTGGTTCGTTGGTTGGGTTTTTTTGTTTAGGTTTTTTTACTCTTTCTCAGCTCTTCAAAACTCTCTTTCTTAGGTGTCTTATTTGCCTTTTATAAAAATGATTAGCACAAAGCAATGTAAAATATCTCATTCTGCATCATCAGTGGATTGTGACATTTCCAAAGCCCAAATTCCATAGCAGGAGTACTCAGAAGATAGTGGCTCTTGAATCCAGATTGCACCAAACTTTGGTGGCCCTGATGAAGTTCTGGGATAAATGTGATTCAAATAAAGGTTTCAAAGTACCTTTTCACTATCTGAGAAAGAATGTTTATTCATTTTTAAGTCAAGACACTTGGACAAAAAGCAGCTTCTGAAACCAAAGCGATACACATTTCTTCCTTCATGTACTGATCCTGGTAAGTTAAGAAACCCACTCAGTGAACACTTGAGATTGGAGCCTACATCAAAATTCAGGTGCCCTGTCCAGCCCTTTCTCCCTGAATGCTATGGATTTTGGAATTCTGATGCAGGGCTCTGGCTCTGGATGCCCACATTTCAGTTAAACTAGAACCTTGAATCTAAGTATCTCTTCATCTCTTAAATCTGACACAGTTTACTCTGAGATTGAAATATCATTCTTCTATCACCTCCCCAAAGGCACCATCTAAAGAGTTATTAGACAATCACAGCAGCATTAGCAACACAAGAAGCTCTGGGAGCTGATGCACTTTGGGGATGACTGCAGCTTCCCAAGAGTCCCCCAGCAGCACTTTGGAGGGGGGGATAGGGTCAGGTATGCAATTAGATTGCTCAGGTATTTCAGTCACACTGGCCCTGGCAGCACTGACAATTTACCTCCTGCCAGAATCCTGGATTGTGCTTAAATAGTGGCTCAGGAGACACAGGCTGACTGCTCCATTTTGCAAGAGTGAAGGACTAATTATACTGATGTCTGAAAATTGAAGGTTAATTCAGAGTGAAGAACACTAGAGGAGCTGATACAGAGCTGTATGAATTGAAACTTGGACTGGCCTTGCATCCAAACATTTACCCAACAAATACTCTGAACAGAGCTGGAATATTCTGTGCAACAGTTACAAAGATAAAACCTTCTTCCTAAGTACATGAGCCACTGGAGTGGCATACCCTATGTGAATTATCCCAGCAGAAAGCCTAAAACATGACTTTCATTTTTGCAGAGATGCTTTTGTAAACTCCATTTAGATCAAAGAAGATTTTCATGCTGGGTTTTTCCTTTAATTGAGCAGACAAAGCATATACTAATTAGCTGATCTAACATAATAAAAATGATCCTAGTCTTCTGATATTTTGCACAGCTCAATGTCTTTGAGCAAATTCAGTGGGGAAGTAGAGAAGAATAAGGATATAGAGGAGACTAGTACAGATGAGTCCTTGATATGTACAAACGTATAAGGCAAAATAAAACTGCTTCTAACTTCATGTAACTATGTCTTTAGACTTTCAAATGGATAAATAAACAGGGAGGGAATATGGTTTTCCCAGAACAATACTGAGAAGAAAAAATTCTACTATTCCTATAGAATCCTCACCACTTAATCAAAAGATTTCTTCACTCCAGGAAGCGGTTTAAAAATAGCGTTTACTATTTAATGTGTCTATTTATTTGCCATGTCTGCACATAGAGAATTTTAGCTAATAAATTTGATATATCTGTGAGTGTAAAGTGCAAACACTTCAAATGCGTTTGATCAAAGATCAGACATTAGGCTAATAAAAATTCTATGGCTTCTGGAGGAGGCAGAGGGAGCAAAGATGATAATGTCCTCAGAGACCAGTGCCTTGCAGTCTTTTGTAGGGCCATTTACATGTAAATAAGGTATTTATAAGTTCACATCGATGTTAGCAGAATCCGAATTTGGAATATTCAAATAAACAGTAGGATTTGCGTTTCTGCCTCAAGTTTTTCAAACTGTTTATTTAATATTGTTACTGCTTGCATTGCACCTCCTGCTGAGATCAATACCTTGTTGTGCCTAGGCCCTGTACAACTGTTCAAACAAAGGAGGCCTGATTACACAGTATTTATAACCTAAATAGCAAATGTCTACACCATCATTGGGTAGTGTGGAAAAGGGAAAAGTTATTTTTGCTCCCCAGTGATGCACTGAAAGAATCAGATTTATCCCTTCACCAGGTTTTAAAAGGAAAGAAATGCTAATGAATTATCTGCATTTCCGGATTGGTTCTGCTAGAAACTTGTTAGCACAGATAGATGCTCTACTTTGCTTAACAAAGTCGTTACTTCACAAAAATAGAAAACATTTGAAGGGGAACAGAGGAAAGAACCTGGTTCAAGTGGGTTCAGCAGACAAGTGGTAGAGTCAGTCAACCTCTGCCCATGTTACAGCATTCCTGTCCTCATGGCTCTACCCAGAAGAGGCCTTAAGCTGACAAACACCCCTTTCACTTCACCCTCAGCATCTCTCCCCTGTGCTGGAGTAATTAGTTGGCATAAAACACCCGTGTGACTGGAGCTCTCACTCCCAGGAAAAAGAGTTAAAGCCACACTTATAATGATGCCTTTGGCTTTCACCCTAGACTTAATTTTATTTTTGCTTTTTGAACAGTGACCTTAGGGTCGTTTCAATCACATCAAGCTCCAAAAACCTGAGTTGGATTATTGTCTATAATCTACCTTTGGACAAGTTAGTGGAGCACAGATTTTTAAAACTCTTTGAAAGACATTTAAGCTCCTAAATCCACCTGGAATGAGAAGAAATAGGGACTTAAATATGTCTTAAAATGTCCAAACAACACACACAATAAAATGGGTTTGGAGGGAGTTCTTGGGAATGTTTCTAAGCTTTCTTTAAAAGAAGAAGTTATTAACCTTTCTTACTTACATGTGAATCTTTGTCAGGATTTCCAGGACAAAATAAAACCTTCTGAAGCTTCAACCATGAGTATTTACAGTATAAATAATTTTTTCAGATCAGACATCAAGTTTCTAAGTATCAATGTTAAACATATCCTTTAAAATCTTGGGAAACTGATTTTTTTTGAACAGAAGCTAAGACTAAAGTTTTCTATTTACAGGAGAATCAATAAGAGAAAGAGGAAGAAAGGAAAGCATTTCACAACTCTGATTGTGTTTCTGTCAGGCAAAATCACCTGAAGTGTGATAGAAAGGCTGTTTCTCAGTACATTAATAGGTAGCCAAGGAGCAGCACCAACCTTTTATGATGTTCCTTCTCTTCTTAATCCTGCTTAGTCTACTCTATAACAAGGATATCTTTGAGGGAAGTTGGAGTTTTGAGGGGGAGAAGGGTTTCAAGGTTTTGTTTTGGGGTTTTGGAGGGCTTTGCTTTTGGGTTTTGCGTGTATTTGTTTTGTTGGGACATTTAGTTGGTGAGGTTTTTTTCAAAAGCACACACTGGATCATGACTGAAGAGGGTATCAAACTGGAAATGGGATGTGGGAGTTGGCTGCAAACCTCAGTGCTTATTAATGTTAAAGAATATAGATGGGCACAGAGAACTTATTATTACTCCAGCCCTACGAACACACAAACTGGCATCACAGCTCCATCAGGAAAGGGACCAAGTTCCCAGTTCTTTCTGCTCCATCTTTTTCAAAAAGAAAACTCAGAATGTTTAAATAACAATGAGCAAGGAAACTTCAGCAGAGCAAATAATTTGAGCCACAGACTTTCAGTTTGAATGTTATCTGAGTTTTGGCAACTTAGGCTTTGGCAGAGATTGCACATTCAGCACACAGCCAAGCACAGACACCCCTGGGACTGACTCTAAGTATCAGTTTAGCATTGTTGTTCTTTGTCATTGAAGCTATTTTCCTACTTTATACTTTGCTTTTAACCTGTTTATTTCCCACTCTGTGTTTGGAAGGAAATTAGCATGATATAAATCCCCTCCCAGAAACACAAAGGAATACCCAGAGAGAAGCATCCAGAAAAGTGCTTCAAACAATACAGCAATTATGAAACACTTCATATTTTCAGTTGCATTGTTCTTTTCAAAACAGTGTCTGCACAAATTACTGATACCTTTTTATAACACATTTATCAAGCACTGTTTATAAAATGATCAGAGCATTTCTACAGGTGTGCAGGGTGAGGCAGCCAGACTAAAATCCCAAAAGGGCACCTTTCCTCAGTTCACTGACTATTCATAGCACCAGTAACCTTTCTGTCAGGAAAGTGTTCCAAGCCATCTCACACCCTGCTTTTAGAGTTGTCAGTAGTCCCATTTGCACCTTTGCACAGGGAAAGCCAGGATGCTGTACAGCCAATCTGCTAAACAAGGTTGGAAAAGTATATGATGAAAAAAAAAATACTTAGTCCTTATTCTAAAAAATCTTTAATAACAGTTCTGAAAAATTAATTAATTGACCTGCAAGGGCATATCAAGGTGGCTTATGGTAGTTATGTAATTTAATGTGTGAGAAATCTAAGATTACTTTTATCAAGACTTTTACATGTCCTCTAACAGATTTCTTTTTCTCTAGCATCTCCCCAGCATATGACAGTGAATGTTTAGGTAAATGGTCCATCTATACCAGCAACTTTTCTCTAACAGGCTTTTGCTATTGGTCACTGTGGAAAAACTAAATACACATGTCAAGAAGATACTATATTTTTCCCATCACTATGACTGTCTCAGCCCACAAATACTTGCAACTCAGAGCCAAGATTGCATTTTATGCATGTAATAATTCTCAGTGGATTTCCCTTTAACTAATGTGTCTGATGTCCCCTTGAACATTTCACTTTGCAAACCTGACTGTCCACATTGTCTGGTAAGGAGTTCTACAGCTTATCTTCACAATGTGGTTTAATAATTTCCTTCTTATTTAAATCTTGCTGCTACATAGCTTTCCATCAGCTTCAGCCTCCCAGATTAAGTTGGAGTAAGGTGCTATGTTCTCCAGTTGAGCATAAAACATTGCCTACTCACAAAGTAATAAGAAGATATTCTCTCTGCTTGAAAGGTTTTGACTTATGGAAATGAATACCTGTTTTAAGAGGGAGAAATAGTTTATGTTCAGAAATTATCTGAGCCTTCACAGATCCAACAGTGCAAGAACTTAGAAGCTTACTTCAACTGAGGAGGAAAGCAAATAGAGGGAATACACTTTTGTGATGACAACAAAATAGTGGGTGAAAATGTGGAAATTCTGTATTTCCAAAAAAAAAAGATAAGTCACAGAATAGACAGAATCACATAGGGAATGGAAAATAAAGACTGACATTTCACTTGGGTATCAAGAAGGGAGGCAAATCCGTGGGGTACATGTTCCAAAAGCAAGGCTAGAGAGCTGAGTGGGTTGCTGGGGAGTCTCATCTACTTTCGTTTAAAGTTTTGCCTTATATAATTTTAATACCCTAGGCATGCTGGAAGTTTGGTAGCAGAAAGACATTGTCATGCCAGGCTACAGAGTTCATAAGTGAGCAATCAGACTTTTCCAGGGCTGGGTTGAGGAAACAAAGCATATGTTAAGTGACCTTGATTTAAATCAAAATTACCTACACAAGCAGCATCCAGCCAAAATTATAACACTTAATAAAACACGTTGTGTGAGAAATCACATAGAAAATGAGAGCTGGAAACGCAGCAGGAACTCGAACTTTAGTGACCCATCTTCAAATGAGGAAAAACTGTTTTAGGACATAACCCAAGCAATCCATGACCAACACAAAGAGACATTTAGGGAACCCAAAAGAGAAGATATAATCCTTTGGTTTCACAGGATATAGTCCAAAAGCATTCAGTTGAAGAAACCGCAGCTTGTCTCAGAGAAGTACCATGTCACAGTAACACACTCCAAGGAGAGTATACAAAGGACAACAAATCCACAGGATTTACATTCAGCTTCAAAAATAGGAGCTACAGAAAGAAACAGAAAGCTCTTAAAAAGCAGTTCAGGCTATATAAAAGAATGAAAACCTTACAAGTGACACTCAACAGAGTCAGCACATACCTGGTCTGAAGGTAGGGTTGAGAAATGACAAAAGAAAACTACCTTGGCCTAGAAGCAAAGTAAAAAATGTTATTATACATTAAAAGGTATCTGACAAAAGCTTACGTATCCAAAGAAATAAAGAACAGTAAAATTCTGGCAGATTAGACGTGAAAATACAATAAGAAGACCTGGAATCACAACAAGTGAAAGGAGGCAAAAAAAACAAACAAAAACAAAACCAAAAGAATTATAAAATAATAGTGGCACTGTTGCTGTTTCTGATGTATTTGAGGAAATACTCTAAGCCTGCAGCATCAAATAATGAGAGGACTTATAGTAATATCCCAGCCAGCAACTAAGGACCAAGAGCTACTCATCCAGCCTTCCCCCAGAAGGATGGGTGGAAGAGAACTGGAGAGGTAATGGTGAGAAAACTCATTATTAAGATAAAAACAGTTCAATACTTCAAATAATAATAATAAAATAAATAATAAGGCATTACAATGAACTGGAAATAACAAAAATAACAAAATAAACAAAACCTCCAAAACATCTCTGTGTTATCAACAGTATTTTCAGCACAAATCCAAAACACAGCCCCATACCAGCAATGATAAAGAAAATTAACCCTATCCCAGCCAAAACCAGCACAGGACTACAAATGTAAAACTCAGGAAAGGACAAGAAACTAAAGCAGTTCTTTCTATTAGTATTCACTGCAGAACAAGGTGGAAAGATTTTTGTATTCTCACTCTTATCTTTCTGAAACTGAAGTGACTTCAAAAGATAATGGTTAGATTGGCAAAGTGAATGGTAACAAATCTCATGAATTGCTAGAAACGGACAAGAAATTACAGCTATTCACCAGGAAATCCTCAGAAAACTCAAGTATAAACAAGGTGTTCTGCTATAATTACCAGTATGTAGTTTCTTGCTTTTTACTAGAGGACTAAAAGAGATAGCAAAAACAACACCAAAGAAAAACAAACCTTAAAAAGTTTCTAAGTGACACTTAAGGAACAGGCCAAATTAATGAAAACTTTTGTAAGGAATAGGTCAAGTGGACCTTTGTATAAATGTGCTACACTTTGAAACAGTCACTGTGGCATTTGCAAATTGAAGTTCTGCCTTGCAAACCATTTGGAGTTTCTCAAATGAGATCAATAAATTTGCAGATAGCGAAAGGTCTGGTTGGAACAGCCTCTTTGGATTTCGAAAAGCTTTTTGAGAAAGTCACTCATCAAATGCCTTTAATGAAACAAAGCAACCAGAACTAAGACAAAAGGCCCCAGTAGGGATAAATTATTGAATAAAAGACAAACACAGTAGGTAGAAGTAAATGATGGGTTCTTACAATAGGTAGGTCTCGGGTGGGGTTCTGCAGGGTCTGGTTTAGACAGGTGCTATTTAGATTATTTGTAGAGAACACAGAAAAGGAGAAAGTGGCATATTGAAGTTTGCTAATCATGTTACTGTGGTATTTAACAAACGATGAGGGCAGTGGTACAGAACTCCAGAAGAGCTTTATAAAACCAAGTATCTCAACGACAGAATGGTAGGTGAAATCAAATGCAGATAAATGCAAAGTGATGTTTGTGGAGGAAAAAATCAGACTTGGCTTTACCAAAAATATCCAGATTTCCTTGCAAGCATCAGCTTACTGCCCAGCAGAACTTAAGAGATCAAGTTTAATGAAGGAGGGAGAATGGATATGAGGGAAAGGAGATTCTGTGTTTCAGGTACAGCCTGGAAACTTTATAATGCTCTGGTTCCCTCACCTTGGGAAGGATATAACAGAACTGTGCACAGCTCAAAGAATGATAAGAAGAATGATCACAGGTCTGGAGGTGTTTTCATCCAAGGAATGGATGAAAATGGATAAAAATGGATATATAAAGAATAAACCAGGATTCTTCCATAACAGAAATGAAGTGGAAAACAAAACAAAAATATTCAAGTTTGGAAGAACTTTATGACTTCACATAGAGTAGTCTTGCCTTTCTGTATCTACCCCCTGAGGACCACTGTCAGGGTTGCTGAATTAGATGGGCCTTCTCTCTGACCTCTGTAGTCCCTCCTACATAATATCAAATTCCCAAATTAAGCCACATACTTCATATTGTCACCACTGATTGACATTAACAAATTACCGCTATCTCGTGATTGGACATTACTACTAAAGCAAGAAAAGAAGATTGAGGAGATTGTTGAAAAGGATATTGCAGGTTAGAAATAAACAGTAACTGTGGGGTTGAATTCTGGCAGCAGACATCCCATACAGCACATGCTCGTGTTCTGAGCACAGAGTTAGCAGGTGGCAGCATTTGTAGGGTTAATTGCAAGCAGGGCATTGTCAGAGCAGTGCTCATTGATATAATAACAACTTTTGTATTTGCTAGCCCTCAGCCAGCCTGTACAACTGTGTTTTTTAAGACCCACCTAAGGTGTTGAAATGTACTGTTTGACAAAATAAAAAATAAATAAAGAAAGAAAATTCTTTCTGCAAGAGCAGAAGCCTGTAGCAATAACTCTGGTGTCTAAATTACACTCAGAATTGTGTTACAACTCACCTTACTAATTTCTGACTGATACTGTGGCCCTTTGTTTTAAACAGTAATAATGGGTCTGCTTGTCATTAACAGTGGTACACAAGCCAGGCTTTCCACATTCACAGGTGTGTTTTCATTGATAAATGGAAGGTGGACAAGTATCATCATGTAATTTTTCCACTTAGCCAGAACTTTCCACAGAAAGCCAGGCTGCATGTGGTTGTACCTGCAGAGCAATGACACCTCAAATGTGGTGCAAATTCATTCCAGAGGTGTCAGGCTTGTCTGTCAGTGGAGGAAAAGTTGTGGTCTAGGATCCACACTACCAAAGTAATAAGGATGGAATAAAAATTTTTAAAGAGAGTTTCATGTGCCTTTACAATTCTTCACGCAAAGTTCAGCCACATTTTGTCTCCCACAATTTGATGTCTGTATCTGATTGTGTTTTCCTCCTTGCTACCCATCTCCACAGTCTTTGGGTTTTTATGCAATTTTAAGTTACAACAGGTTTGCTCCAGGCTTTGCAGACTTCACACACCTTGCAGGCACCTGCAGTGCAGACAGAGCTCCTCCTCCAGGACACTGCTGCTCTTCTGCACTGTTGGTACAGGGTGAGAACAATAAAAACTGTTTCCATTTCACCCTGTGTACCGTGGAATTTCTCCTTTCTTTCAAAGTATTTTTCTCTTCCTATTTCTCTCCCCTTTTAAAGCCCTTCATTGTATGAGTTAGCAAAGCAAAGAAGTACCAGGGACCCTTTGAACAAGTTACAAAATCCATTTACCCTTAAAACATTCTTTGCTGATGACACTACTCTTTTATTAATACATTAGAGCGCTGGCTGTACTGATGTTGCATTAATGGCTAGTCATAAAAATGCTGTCCAGTGGTTGGAAAGAACATACCTACAGGAAGACACAGTCAAATCAACAAAGCCAGCCTGAGCTGTTACAAAAAGGAGCCTCTTGTCCAGGGTAAACACAAGGCATGCAGAACAGATCGCTCTTCAAGGTGAACAGCATGTGCACAAACAGTGGCAAACACAGATCTTCCACCTGCCCCCAAAAGTCCTTGCGCCTAAGAATAATCCAGCCATGCCAAAAAGCTGGACTGTCACCTGAGCAAACTGTAAACGATGGTGAAGGAAGGAAAAATTAGGGTTCCTTCCTCGAACAGGTGTGCATCTGGGGTCTGCAAGAACAAGGCTCAGCCTTGTGAATGATCCAGGTTCAGCTCAAGATGGCTTGAAAGATCCCGGGGGCAAAATTTAGCAAGCAGATCAGATAATTAATAACCATTCCCTGGCAGCAGACAGGTCGCAAGGAATTAATTGCAATTCTATCCCATCTCTAACTACACACTAATAGCCTGGCTCACACACTCCTTGGCAGCCTTTATTTAGGGTTGTCTTAGATAAGTAAGCCTCCATCTCCTCACCTTTAGCCAGAATGAGTAGAATCCAACTCCGTAAATCATCTTGTGAACAACTCATGGAATAAAGTGGTCACAAATCATTCTGCTGAGGCTCTTTTGTGAGCATCTTCGTGCCTTCATCCATGAATAATGAATAATGAGGAACAGCAGAGCCACCAGTGGGTCTGTTGGAGGAAAATACTTTAAATGAGCAGAGGTCACCCTGTCTAAATTCTTCCAGTGCTGCTGCCCAGACATTGGATGGAGCAGGCAAGAAGACATGCTTTAATAATTGTGAAAGAAATCATAGAAGGGCTTGGGTTGGAAGACACCTTAAAGATCATCTCATTACAGCCACTCTGTCACGGGCAGGGACACCTTCCACTATCCCAGGCTGCTCCAAGTCCCATCCAACTTGGCCTTGAATGCTTCCAGGGATGGGGCTTCTCTGGGCAAACTGTTTCAGTGCCTCATCACCACAAAGAAATGGTGGTAACAGCCTCTTTACTACATCAGAAAGAGAATATACAAAGTTCATGGAGTATGGGGTTTCCCGGGACAGGAGCCTTCTAAAGCAGCTCACAGTAGCACAGCACTGCAATTTCAGAAACCCCACAGCTTTGCTGGGATTTAAGCATTGAAAATCTCACTGAAAAGTTAATATAAGGGAGAAAAACAAAGGAAAAAAATAAATACAGAACTCCTATATTACAAAACATTTTCTAGGATAGGGGTTCCTGAAAGGTCTCCTGTGGTAACCCTGCTCCTCCTGCGTGCTTCGTTCATTCTGTCACCTTAGTGGGCACAGAGAATGAAGAGTCTTAAAAGAGTTTCAGGTGTTAATTAGTGGCATTTATTTTGTGTTTGCATAAACAAACTTCTATTCCCGCTTTCAGACCAAAATAAGGAAATGCTAAAAAAAAAAACCCTAAATTCTCTAAACAATCCATCCTGTTTGGCTCAGGACAGAACTGTATCTAAATAACCAAGGAATGAAGGCATTGTTTTAATGTGGAAGTTACACACTGAATGAGGTATGACCCACAGCATGGCTGAAAACACATTCAGACAAAGGAAAAACTGGTAAACAAGAGAGGTAATCAGGAAATTCTGAATTTGTCCATGACATTCTTCAGCTACAACTGTAAATAATATACACTTAGTCTAAAACCTCTTACAGGTGGCCTAACACTCTCATTGAAAACAGTAAGGAAAATCCATGCATGGATGAAATCTTATTCTTAGTTCTGCTCAAATATAGGATTTGTCCTTCAGTTTTTTCCTGTCAAAAATAGTAAGTAATACCAGTATGGCTTATGCTCTGCCTTTGTGCTTTTAGGGCTCAGTTAATGGATTAGGAGTAGTAAAAAGACTAAAAGTAACATTTTACATCTGGTTGATACTCATTGCAGTAATAACCCTCTAACTCAGATCTGGTCTGTGGTTAGAATAAAAGTAGTAAGGAATTCAGAACAGGAGACTTTATCCTGCAGCATTTGTGTTTGTATTTAGTCTTTATTGATGTACATAATGCCATCAAGTGTCCCCTCAAAATAGGTTATTTAGACATTTCTAACATAATAACTGGTTCCGTTGTCCCTGTCTACTTGTCACCTTGGATGGAGTTCTAGGTATTTGGTCTCATTTTCCTTCTTAGGTATTAATAATGTGTTTATATTTTCAACTAATAAATAGTAATTTACAGTCATTTTTTGTGACACTGTGAAGGGCCCAACTGTTTATTACTTTCATCTTTCTGTTTATTTGTTTTCAACTTTCTATTTATCAACTGTTTTCATTCACTGGCACCATCAGCCAGTCACAGACACATCCCAGTCTTTCATTATGTTCTCATATTAATGTTACAACCCATATTTGCATAAAATAAACTTGCTGGACTAAATTAAGTGAGGAACCAACCTTTGAAAAACTACAACCTCAAAGCACCATACAAAGTCAGAAAGTAATGACATTGACAAAATCTTTTTTTTTGGAGAAGTAAATGTGACAAAACATCCTAATTCTGTATGACCCACAGGAGAAATTGAGACTGGCAAAACTGCTCTTAGTTGTTAGTTTCTTAAAAACAACATTTTTTTCAAAAAGAAAGACAAGGATTTGTATTTTTTTCTTCCTTAATAATTTAAATGATGGCTTTTTCCCTGGAAGCTTCATCACTGAAATGGGAAAGAATAAGAGAAAAATCAAAGGCAACGGGTCATCTTGGAGACTATCATCAATAATTCATTAGGCTCTGTGGTGGTGTTGTGGCCTCTTATGAATACCATTTATTTCATCTTGTAATTATATTAAACTCAGCTGGGAAGTTCTCAGTGTACCTCAGGACCTTCATCTTTGGTGAGTGTTAGCATTGCATGTATAATGTATGTTATTTGCAGTATAATTATGTAGGTGAAACATTAACAGCCAAGATGCTATTTGTGGGAATTGTATTATCCATTTCCCTTTTTGCCAATTTTTTTTAACATTACAAACAGTATGAGAAGGAAGTTGGCAGCATCTACACTGCTTGCAGTTCTGCCTGGGTCCTAGAAATATAGACCTGGCCAAGCTGGAAGAGCAGGACTCTTTTATGCCTGGTTGTGTTTTGACTATGGCCACCTATATTTTTATAATTGAAACCTCACAGGCTTGACTTCAGCTGTGATTGCCCAGAACATAGTGGCAACACTAAAGACCTTTATTCACGAAGAGACTGACCAGTCAGACTGCTATTACTGTAACTGATGGTGAAAAGAGAAACTTAAAGATTCTTAGTCTGAAGGAACTGAGATCTCACTGTAACAGTTAAACCTGGTTGTAACCATAACTGAAGAGTGTCAGCATACCAGTGCTGCAACACTGGAAAGGCACAAAACCAAATACTGGACAATTTCACCCATTCCAACTCCAGTTGATGCTCTATGGCACTAGCAGCATGTTATAAGAGAGTGTAAGGAGGTTTACAGGCTTAAAACTTCAGACAAACCCATAACAATGCACGTTAGCATGCACAGCATATCTCCAAACTGAATCCTACCTTGATTTCCAGTTTAAAAAAATACATAAATCCAGCTTATGGCAACTTTGTTAGTACTGGTAACTTTCCATGACACTCATATGTCAAAGATGTCCCACTACGTATATTTTGGAAATGCAATCAGAGTACCCTCAGAATTAATTTCTTTTCTACAAAAGGTATTTGTTTATGTAATAAGATCAATTTCTACTTCAAAAAGCTTTCAGAAAGGCCACTCTGTTCTAAGGTCTATAATAATCATGGGACCTATGCAAGGTGACTAAAGGAACTGTGCTTTTTGACCTTCTTTGTGGTTTTGTGTTAGATATTGGCAACCAAGAATATTTTGTTATCAGTTGTTCACTCAGTGAAAATTTAAGATCAGCCAAAAGTATTTCATTGAAACCAGCCCCAAGGATTTCCCTTTGCAATCAGAGCTAATCAGAGGGGAAAAATTTTGGCCTCAAAGAGAACACAATCAACAATACACTGCAGGCAGTTTTAATGAAAGCCTAAGAATCACTAACAAGGCACCAATCATATTAAAAAAGAATGAACAAAGTCATCTGCCCTTGGGTCAACACAATCTTCCCCAAATGAAAGATTTTTCTTTGCAGTTTCCAAACATGTTTCTAATAAAGAAAAACAGCAGAATCCGTGATAGAGAAATACTATAAAACTCTCATATGTGAGCAGCACTAATGTATATTAAAAGATGCATAGAGCCCTGTAATCAGGATTGAAAGCAAAACTTATAACTGATCTTCTAATATTTCAGGCAAAACTAGAATTAAGGAGCCTTCAAATACCACTGCCTTTCACAAAAACTGCACCACATCAAAAAGTATTTTTCCTCAGCTTATGCCACAGGACAAATTCATGAAGGCAACAGCCCATGTAGTGCCTTGGAAATTTTGAAGGATTATTCACTACCAAAATCTCAGCAACATTAAAAAAGCAGAGCCAAGTATAAAGATCAAGTAACAGCAGGATAGGTCTTTTCTCTGATCTTTAGCAGCTCACAACCTTGCTCATTACTGCAGATGGAGTATTTAGCTCAAAGGGAGATTGGTCATAGAGCAAGTGAGACAGAGGGGACACATGCACAGCAAGGAGGCATCTCAATTTCCCTTCCTACTACCAGAATATATATTAATGCCTTAAGTCCATTAATTGTGTAACTTTCAGATTGAGAAATCTGCAGCAATGCTGCTTTTTTCTTGAGTTTCCTTACACAGAACATGTTAATGATGATTACAATATACATCCATAATGGGCTGCGAAGTAAACCACCACTAAATACAGTATGAAATAAAAGGTCCTTAATTTTCCCTGTAACATGAGCAATTGCAAATCTGTCCGGTTTGCAGAGCACAGAAAAATTAAACTCTCAACAAAAAAAGTCACAATCACAGAAGTTAATGGTCCTAAAGAAAGTACCGTCATGTTATCACAGATTTAAGAAAAAAAAAAAAGGTGGTGTTGGATTCCTACACCTTGTTTTCTCTATCACTGAGATTTTTATTTAAAATAATTTAATGTTCTTGATTTCCAAAGGATGGAAATGTATAGTGTTTCAGATTTTCAAGGTGTGAAATTCATAACTTTTATTCCTATTTTGATTAATGTCTGCCCTATAAAACTTACCTGGTCAAGGTAAGTTTTCTTACTTAAGAAAACCTGCTTACATATGGGGTATCACATATAAAATATGAGACGCACATCCACAATATTATTACAACCAAACCAATTTTTTTGGTTTAATCTTTATGCATTAATTTTCCCATGCTTTTCTTTTGGGCTTGTTAGGTACCTGACTAAGTGTATGTCAGAGATTTTACCCTATGCTAGGACCAGTCATTTCCAATTGCATAGACTGAACATTCTCCTCCTATGCCAGTATTTCTGTACCATTTTAAAACAGTTTAAAAGTGGTTTTGACACAAGACTCCCGGGTAAACAACAGCAGATCAGAGAAAAACGGTCCTGACCAGCCCTTGTGAAATGAAAGCAATTGATCTGATTCACTTTCTCCAAATACCATTTGTCTCACGTC
Organism: Manacus vitellinus; assembly: GCF_001715985.3. NCBI lineage: Eukaryota > Metazoa > Chordata > Aves > Passeriformes > Pipridae > Manacus > Manacus vitellinus. Next base: position 858,782 of record NW_021940910.1, on the reverse strand, counting down.
TTTTCTTCCTCCACCATCACAACTGAAATCAATAGTGCTTCAGGTTTCCTGATCATTTTGCAAAGGTAATAAAAGTTCCCTGTTTTTGTTAGAAAAGTTTTACTTTGCAAACAACCATGCTTTATAGAATAAACTTTGAAAAGAATGAGGAGCCAGCTATAGAAATTAAGCTGTCATCTCTGTCACATTAATTGCGAGCTGTCTATCTGATTTCTTCAGTTACTAAAAAAAACCAAAAAACAAAAAAAAAAACAAAAAAAAAAAAAAACAAAAAAAAAAAAAAAAAAAAAAAAAAACAAAGAAAAGAACCCAAACAAATAAAAATAATTTAAAAAAATAAAAACAATGTACAGAAAAACCCCACAAGCATCTATGATGTGTCCTTACCGTATTTTAGACCTCTAAGCTAAATAACAGACTTACATATGTAAAAACTGATTGTTTTAGGACAGATCTCATTGTTGAATGCTCTTTACATGATTCTGTCAGTTAACTAAATACATGCAATGCCTGAACAGTTTTGTTATTTTTCTATTATTATTCTAACAAGTAACTCAGTCAGAGAATGAACTCGACTCATTGTGGTTGGATGACAATTAACTTGTTTGCACACTCTGTACAACACCAAAGATTTGAGGGAGTTGTTTGAACATCTCCATGTTCCTGCCGGCACGGAAATACAGCCATGCATACAGACATCTGTTTCTGCTGGAAGTTTGTGCAACAGGAAAGCAAACCCACCTGGAGGCAGGGGAAAAGCTAAACCACTCCAAATGCTCTGCAGGTTCTCCAATGTTGCATCTTTATTCCACCTCTTAAAATGTAGTTCTCCCCAGCACCACAAAACTCGTGCTCAACTCTTGTTAAGTCTTAACTCTGAGGTTCTCAGCTGGATTTCATAATATCTGTTAGTGTGAACATGGAGAGGGACTCAACACTTGGACTATGTAAACTTGGACTAAAAAGAAAAATAAGGCATGAAGGAGCCTGGCTTGTTTCTGGAGTCTTGATGGATCTTTGGCGAACCTGACTGTACCTCTCCTTCTGCATGCACTGACAGTAATTCAGTGAAGGAGACACTTTTACTTTTGGGTTCCTACACAAATCAATTCTGATTTTAGCAATTATTACCCAACCTCATTATAAGGCACATTATCATCCATTCCCTTCGTTTTTTACATACTGCCAACACTGTGATGGCCATCAACTTCTTTTTTGAACACGCAACTCAGAAAAACTTCATAAAAGCCTAACTTTCCTGAAAGGTGTTTTTGAAACAGCTTGTTAATTTTGTGGAACTATTTCTATGGAATATTGACATTAACCTGAATTTAATCTTCTTGGGATATCATATCAATGCAGAAAGATTCTCTCAGGTATGGAAATAGCATAGTGGTGTCATTGCACTCTAACAAGCAGTGTAGCAAGAACTATTTATGCCCCAAACTGCAAGAATATGGCTGTGTTCTTTCACCCACAGAGCAAGCTTGTTTGCTAACTCTATATTTAGCTCACCAAATTTTGCATTTCCAGAGCTCATGATTTGTTTGCTCATGTCTCAGCACGTGCTCTATTCTTTGCACCAGCTCCCCTTTGCTACCAGAGCTATTAATTCCTCCAATTCCAATAAAAATGCTGTTAATTGCTCCAGTATAGCTTTTTTGCCTCTCTGCATTACATCATTTTAGACAGTGTTTCAATTTGCTTATATTTATCCCATGTGCCTAGACTGTTGCAACATTTTCCTTCAGAAAATACAAAGTGCTTTACAAGTCACTGAAATCACCCACTACATTTTTGGAGCTGGTAAACCCCACAAAAGGTCTTTAAAGTGATTTGTCCAAGATGAGTCAGTAAGTACAACAATAGTCAAACCCTGGAGATTTAACACTTCCTTCTTTTTCTAACCACAAGATGAAAACACTATTATCTTACTAGCCTGTTCTTACTGCTTCAAGTGAAATTTATTCAACCCCTACATGGCCTCTGAAGTCCCATTTCTGTGATAACTCATAGATTTTTCATTACCTCTTGACAAAATACTTAGTACTAGTGTTTATTTTATCCCACTCCAGGCAAAATAACTGGATGGGAATAATAGCTGGATCCTAACAGCTATGGATCTTTGACACACTCTTCTTCTAGAACAATATGAGAAAAAGAATATTTAAGCTGCGAATTTTTTGAAAGGCTTCTCAAACTTCCAGAAAGTAAAATGTCATCTAAGCCAAAACCTTAACTTTTGGAGGCACCTTTTTTCTGGAAAGGATGACTACTGGTATGATTAACCTCATTCCTGATCCCTGGCCTCACAAAAATATCTTCAGATATCAACTATTTTAAATGGAAAAATAAGTTCACCCCTTTCATTCTAGGTGCAGAGAAATGTTTTGGGTGGGGGTTTTTTTAGCAGTACAGCAGGATAAGTTTTTGTTTCCCTACACACAGAACACATTGCACCCTTCACACACCACTTCTTCACTCACAGTCACATGCTGCACCTTGTTTAGAATCTCGAAGGAAGGAGTTATCTGTGCTGTCAGGATGAGTGTTTCCAATATTAAAATATCAAAATGCTTTCTGCTCAGAGATAAGAGAATTAGAAACCTCGTTAAAGTGAGGATTTCTAGATAGATTTCTAACCCACATCACTTGGTGTTCTAATGCTGAATCTTTGAAACAGCCAGTTCCACTTTGTCTCTGCCAGAAGAACAATATCTATCTACCAACTGCATGGAAATTAAACCCTTGTTTTCATGTACCAGTTTTATTGGTCCTGTGCTGTGCTGTGCTAATATGACATGGTATATTATAGCTGAAGTTTTACAATGAATTGTGTGAGTTCCTATTAGTGTGAAAGCATTCTTTACCAATTTTGTACTCCATCATTTGCAAGTCAATACAAAAAGGAACAGAGCAAGAAAGCTAACGTGGTGTGCATTGTATTAGTCTCTTTCTCATTAGTTTCAGAAATTAATTGCAGCATGCACAAATAACTCAGGACAGTTCTACTTCATTCCTATGGTTATTGAATAAGGGAATATTCAACAGAAGGCCTCTAGGGGACTCTGCCTTGCACAAAGTTCTCAGCCATAGATGAGATAAATTCCTAAATAAAAGCTAGAGGAAAATTTAAAAAATACAGTTCAGATCACGGACCCTTATCTGTAACCTCTGCAGGAAGTTTATGCTGAAAAATCTTTTAAAATTACTACCATTGACTGGGATTTGTTTGCAGTTTGCTAAAGGGTTCAGAAACTACCAAGTGGTTGGGATGGGCAGTATTACAAC
>NW_021940910.1:853238-854706 GCF_001715985.3 Manacus vitellinus | reverse complement strand
TGGTTGCTTATTTAATTTCCTTTGAAATCTAAAACTGTTAAACAAATGGAAAACACAGAAATACATAAACTGGAAGAGTCAAGCATGTGAAAGGTTTTCTGTTATAGCAGGAAAGTACCAGAAAAATAAAATTATCATCAGGCCAATTTCCAGCTACTTAGATGTGAATTTATCCCACAAGTTTCATTAATTTCTGATTTCATAGATACAGGTTTGAGTGGGGGCAGAGGGAACACCTGGGAGGAGGAAAGGAGCAGCTTCAAGTCTGTTCTCTTGCTGTGATTACAACATATTCTAAAGGCCTTTACTAGTCCTCCAGCTTATGCTGTTTCTAATCTTTCATTCATTTTTTTCTCAAAAGCCACAAGTTTGTTTTTATACTCCAATAGCAACACTAGTAGATCAATCAGTTTAAGAAGCTATGGGCACTGTACCTGGACACTAATAAAATAACATGCATAGAGCCATCAAATTTTACCCTAAATAATAAATCCAATGGTCTTGGTCAATAATATTAATGAGTCACAAAGTGGGGTGATGGATTTGAAGATAAAAGTAAGAGCAAATACAGATTTTTTTGTTACAATGTCTCAGATGAATATATGTAAGGAATAACTCCCCCAAAATTAAGATACAGTAGATGAGAGGTATTAGAAATAAATATTGTTTGGGTTAAATGAGAGGTGGGTAAATGCAAACAGTCACTTAGAAAAGCAATTATTTATATGGATTAAAAGCCAATTCTTATTTAGTAAGTTAATATTTGTGCTAAAAATTAAACAACTAATATTGTAAATTGTCTAGTTTAGGTGATAGTACACAAGTGAAAATCTGAGATTCTCATGCCCAGTTCTGACACCGACTATGGACACACAGTGAAAGTCATTTATTTGTGCCACAACTGAAACATTTCTCACTGGAAATGCTTGTCTCTGTTAATTTCTCCGATGCTTCCCGTTCCATATTCCTATTACCCTCAGAAAATATATTCATTGACCCATCTGTACTGCATTTATGATGTCTGGGCACCAATTTCCCTATTAGCTGATGTTTCTGGCAGTAAACTGCAGCAGCTGAATTATGGATCCACCCTCCTTTCTGATGGTTTTGCCTCGAAGGTAGTGATATTGGCAGAGGGAATGGCCAGATCTAAGGATAGGGTTATCTAAGATCACTCAATATTAATTGATTATTAAATCCAGACATCCAAATTTCATAGAATCATAGAGTTGTAGAATATCCTGAGTTGGAAGGTACTCAGAAGGATCATCAAAGTGCAGCTCCTGGCCCTGCACAGAACACCCCAAGAATCACACCATGTGCCTGAGAGTATCATCCAAAGACTTCTTGAACTCTGGGAAGCCTGTTCCAGGAACCAACCACTCTCTGGGTGAAGTTTGGTTAGGACATTTCCAGAACACAGAAGCTCTCTCAGAAACATGACAGGAGTTTATAGAACAGCTTCCCA
>NW_021940910.1:672267-852643 GCF_001715985.3 Manacus vitellinus | reverse complement strand
ATTAATCTGAGCAATTTCCAATGCTTTTCTTGTTCATTGTTTTAAAGACTTTCTGCCAGGATGCATCTGGCAGGGGACACCTTGGCAGTGGCCATTGCTGGTGGATGGGCCTCTTAATCATTGGAGCTTAACATCTCACAATAATCAGCATTATCCTCCTGTCAACCCCTCGACACCGGGGAAGATCAATGCCCCTTTGCTGTTACTCTCCTGCTCCTGGATTGTAGTTGATTTATTGTGTCTGGAACAAGGGAAGGGGGTGCAGATGTCCTTTAATCAATCAGAGGCCAGGCATGGAGTGTCCCCACTATACAGTGTGCTGCTGGTCTGTAAAACAAAGCATTTCAAGCACCAGAGGACATGATTTTAAGTTACCAAAGGCACAGGCAAGGAAAACTTCCTGGGTCAAAAATCAAAAATGAAACTTGTTGCTCACAGTTCAACTGCAGGACCCCAGGGGAAGGGGGTGGCTGTTGGTTGGGCAATATTTGGTCTTTGATTTGGCAGCTCATAAAATACCATGGCGTGGCAGAAGTGTGGGTCACAACCATGATGTGGTTTGTGTCACAGGTTTTATAAAGTGATCACGTTTCCAAAGTTTTCCAAGCCCACAGTATGGCAGCAACCTCAGAAGAAGGTATATAAAAGTGATATAAGAATGACTAGGTCTAATACATTTTTAAAATCATAATAAATGTTAATTATAACACAATGTTAATTCTGGTTATTTTATTTTTATAATAAATAGAAATATATAAGATATACCAGCTGCTCGTTATACTTTACTCAGGAAGCATTTGAAAACTGAATTAAATTGTTCCAGGGTGCACCACAGGAATGTGGAATACCCTGGTAATTTCACACATATTTTAGAGTATTTAATGCTTTCTTTCTGATGAGTTTTTGATTCTTACAAACCAGGCTAGAGGTTTGTTGTGCCTCATAAACGTCCTAGGTCTCACACTGACTTTTCTACAATATGGGAAGAGGTTAATTCCATGTTAGAAAAGCCGGAACTGTAGATGGTAACTACCAAAGAGAAGCATCCACGCTTCAGAGTTAATCTGTATTCAATATGTGACTTTGTTGGAGTTACTAGAGAGTTCTCAATGCCTTCCTGAGTTTCTGCAGCTTCTACAGCCTGACTCTACTAACTCATTATATCCTTCAGGATGCTTCCCACTGTAATTGATGTGTCTGGGACTTGGTCATTATTTGATATATAACAGACAACTGTCCAAAACCATGAAACACCATAAGATATGATTCACTTTAATTCACTCCCTCTTCCTCCCTTCCTTAAGACACCGACTGCATTTAAAAACTCAGTAGGGTATACAAGAAGCAAAGTTAAACTTGACAAGCCAACTTCATCTTGGATGTTAATGATACCTCTCTGCTCCTGCCAACATTGTTAACTTGTAACACAAATATTTTTTTTATGTAGATGAACAGTACATTATTTTACAGTAAAATTCTAGACCAGACGTTTGACACCAATATGTTGTGCAAAATGAAGCTCAGTGTTACAGCAGTTACAGAAGTTTATGGGAGAAGAAACTTTCTTAAATACAAAATCAGTAGTTCCTGGAGTTTTTAGTGGACGATAAAAAACATTTAACTGTAAAAAAACCTTGAAACAGACCTTGGAAAAGAGCACTCATGACATCTGTGTAGAGCACAAAATACAGGGAAAACAGGACGAAGACCTCACATATAAGGGAGAAAATATTTGATCCACTTGTTTGCCTTGTGTGCTGATTTAGCCATGAGCACCTGGTTTTCTCATGGAACTCACAGACTGGATTGGGATTCTCTCTTAGTGTGGATGTCTGAGGATAAACACCTGCAACTGAACCTGCTTTATGAACTCCCTTTCTAACCAGTAGAGAGGAATAGGTTCTTCTTGGAAGTCATTTATATCACCCATTTCAAACATCTGAATTCTAGAAATGCCTGTTTCTCTGTCCATCAGAAAAAAAGAAAATGTATGAGTAGGCATCAGGGTCTCATTTAAAGCTGAGTGCACAATGTGCACCACTCTGATGCTAAACAAATCCATGAGGGAATTTTTCATCAGCAACTGAAAAGCTTCAGAGAATAAAAGTGTGACTCAACTTCCACTCCAGCTTTCCTCCAGACAGGCAGGATTTCTTAGAAAGGTCTTATTCCCTTCCTGCCCCTTCATCAGAAAAGTTCTCACTGTCATTAAATCCCTTCTGCTATTGCTTTGCAAAAAGGTTGATCACTGTAATTTCATTTCTGCATGGAGAGTGGATGCCTCTGAAAATTGAAAAAGTGCAGAAACAACTGGAAAGAAATTAGACTTTTCACTTGCTTGTGAATGAATGGGACTATTGAAACTGCAGCAGCAGGAAGCTCAAAAAGCAGAAAAACTTTAATATTGTGTGCTGTGGCCTGCATGAAGAGCTATGATGTGGGATATTTGTCATTGCTGCAAAGCCATTTCACAGCATGTTGATCCTGCAAGATCACACGGGACTGAGTGTGGTTGGTTGGACACTGCTTAGAGCTACAAGATGTTTGTCTGTAGAGCAGTTCTGTTGCTTCACTTGCAGTTAACTTTCAGCACAAGTTGCTGTCGTTCCCAATCTTTGGATGCAACAGCTCAAATGCTCACTTTGCTTACAGTGAGACTTCTTACAGCTGGTTGCTCCTCCGTGCTTTGGTCAGCAGCTCTGAATCAGCATGTGTGTGTCTGTCAATGTGTCTATCCATTACTAGGTCCAGCAATCCTCTGGAGGACTTTAAGTTGCCTTCTGCAAGTGACAGTGATGAATAAAAAATCAGGAAATCTTATGTAAACATTTAAGTTAAATGAAAACAGGCTTAATGTGATGAGATAAAGAAGAAGGTCCAGAGGTGGAGTCCTTTGCTGGCAGTGAACAACAATGTGCTGTTCCCAAAAGGAGCAAATTGTTGTATTTGATCACACAGGCAAAGAGAAAGGTCTGCTTGAACTTCTTGTTGTGTTCACTCAGTAGAAGCTTTAGGAGGTTTGCTACAGATTGAAATGTAAAACCACAGATCACAGAATAGAATCATGGAATGGTTTGGGGCGGAAGGGACATTAAAGATCACCCAGTTCCAACCCCTGCCATGGGCAGGGACACCTTCTACTAGTCCACAAGTCCAGTCCAACCTGGACTTGAACACTTCCAGGGATGGGGCATCCACAGCCCCTCCAGGAAACCTGTACCAGGGCCTCACCACCCTCACAGGGAAGAACTTCCTCCTAATATCTAATTCCCGAATAAGGGAAACTGAGGTAATCCACATTTCATACTTCTTAAGTTAAGTGAAATTAAACAATTTTGGATGCCATAAATACTCTTTTTGCTATGGGCACTGTAAAAACAGACCATCAAAATGTTTCTGTGGGCTTAAATAAGGAAAATCTTTGGAGGAAGTGATAATATAACACATACACAGAGTGAGAAGTACACAATAGCTCGGTGCCACCTCTGAAATAACCTTGTTTCACTGCTGTCAGAAGAGAAGATCTGGCAAAAACTAGTAACTGAGGAGTAAGGTTTCATTGGTACTAATCTAGGAAAGATACTGACAGACAGATGCCTTCTGAAATATGATTTTGATAGTGTTGAAGATATTCCTCAGTGTAAAGCTTTTGCTATGTGCACACAATGGTGCAGTATCTCTAACTGTGCAGTATCTCTAACTGTGCAGTATCTCTATCTGCAACAGTGGCAAAAATAAATATTAAATACAAATGTACTTGTCAGACACAGTTAGTTTTATATATCAGCTGTATTCACAATATTAATCTGCTGCCCAGAGATAAAGAGTAATGTCTTCTGATGAGCAGAAGACTCCTTATTCTTAAAGCACTGCTCATCACTAACCAAAGCCAGTTTTCCCTAATGAGTGACACGAAAAGTAAATTAATGGATCTAGCAAAACTTATTTCTTCAAATCTGCACCTCTTTTTCAGGAGAGGAAAGAATTACACACAGTGCTACGTTGCTCTAGACCAGCACCACAGGCAGGTCAGGACAACGTGTAAACATTCTGCTACGAAAGGTTTAACATTGCAACCCTTTTGACAGCAGTTTCAGGCATCAGGATCCTGAGCTGATCCAGACTGCTAAATGTTCAAGTGGTAACATGGGAAATTCTGGTGAAATGTATTGAAGAACATTTTTACTGTAAGATGGTGAAACACTGCAAAAGAGTGCAAGAGAGGCTGTGGAATGTCCACCCTTGGAGATTTAGCAGTGCCCAGCATTGATTACAGAGGTGTCTTCTTACAATATGGAAGACTGTAGCAAAACCACACAGTTGTACCAGGATCCTCCTTCATAATCAGGTGTGCAGAATAGTCTGTATTGTATATAATACTTATATTATTATCATTAAATTATTTTTTCCTCTGTTTTATTGTACAATACATAGTATCTTTTGTACCTGTCTTGGTCTTTGACTATGCTGCTGTTCATATTGCCTTCTACTTCAGGTTTCTAAATTTAGTTCTCTAAGTTACCTGGTTTTCCCCTTAATTATGGGGGGACCAAAGGCTCTTTGAGATGGTTGGATGATGAAAACAAATAGCCTGACAACTTCATAATGATATCACCAGCATATGCCAGTTTCAAATGTGAATGCCTCAGTAATTTTGAACTCTGTGGTCATTTCTTTCACATCAATTGTCAAATATTCTTCTTTCAAAAGGCTGCTTTGTCCAGTCTGTAAGTTATTGCCACCCTTGTCAAAATGTGTCTACTCTCTAGGGCTAGTGCCTCAATTTTCCAAATGCTTATTTCTACATCTCAGCATATTTAATATACATATTAATCTGTAAAAATACAGAATGGGAAAATGCCTTTTAAAACCCTCAGGATTTGTCTGTGGCTCATGCTCTCTGCTATAGACAACAGTACATTCCTTTTTGATATTTTCTCCAAAAGAAAGAATGTGTGTTGTGTTTTGTGCTGTTCTGCTGCTTTTTTATATAGAAGATGTGGGAATTCTTGATTCGGCTCTGTATAGAATAAAACATCAATCAACAAGGTTAAAAAACTTGTAGACAAGGAAGAATAAAAGTAGAGGAAAACAGAGCACATGATAGATAATGGATAAACAAAGAGTGGAGGAAAGCAAGAACAATAATTTGAAATCTTAAGAGTAAACCTGGAAAAAAGGCACCATATAAGAATACAGTGGTAGATCTCTAGTTATTTTCTCTGTTTTTTATGATGTTCATTATACCTGTATTTAATAATCTTCTTGAAATACCTCACAGAAATATTGTTCTTCTAGCAAAGTAATCGAGTGTCTGATTCAGTAAATGAAGGTGTTTGGGACACAACTGTCCTGCCATTCCTCTGATTGCTTTTGTTATGTAAAGAGGGGAAAAAAAAAAACAAAACAAGAAACTAATGTTATACAGAGGGGAAAAATATTGCACAAATTGCACAGAAGAGCACAAGCCAAATACTGAGCTAAGAAGTTAGAAAAAGACTAGGGAGAACACAAAAATAGCCATACTGGATCAGATCTCTGGTCCATCAAGCCAGCAACCTGTTTCCAAGACAGTCCATCATGTGTATTTCCTAAAGAGTGCGAGAAAATGAAAACATGCCATTTCATTCTAGAACTGCAGCATTTATCAATCATTTGCAGCTCAGGAACTTCCTAACTGAGATGTAACTTCTATGTATGCAATATCCCTCTGATTTTCTTTATCACATTTCTTTATTTACTCTTTAAGGCACATGCACCTCCAGCATTCAGAACATCCTCTAGTGTGGGCAATGATGACACCCAGAGTCTGAGAATGACTCTACATTACAGGAGACTCAATACTATAAAAACACTCAGCATGGAATACAACACTTTATGAACAAGATAAGCTATAACAGAGTACCTCAAATATAGAAGAAATTGAGGATGCATGTAAGGAATAAGGAATTATTAGCAATCAAATCCCAAAAGCATGGGACCTACTATAAAAGCAAACAAAAATAATTACTTTTCTTGCCCCCATATTTCATGTTCAGAGCATTCCTACCTCCAATCATACTAGCCAAAAATATGACAGGATTCATGAAGGGATTATTGAAAAGAACAAATGTTGGGTAACTGTAAAATATTACAATGGTCCTAATGTAGCCTCTGGCCAGAGAGATCCTAAAACAGCAATTACCAAAAAGTGGGAAGGTATCGAGAAGAAATCACATAGCCTGTTTCTAATATTAACTCCATACATATCAAAAGCTGTGCCTGTAACTAGATTTATTTCTCACACTTTGATCATAAACACAGAATATTAGAACCCCTACACAGAGCAGAGTAGGAGAGAGGAAGAGCAAATGAGAGAAGGAGGGACAGTAGAAGATATAACATATACTGCCTTCTCCAAGATTTTCACCATGTCTCAATTAGTACTAGTACTTATTAAAATACCTATAAAGCTGCACTGTATGCAGAAGTACATGTAATGGCTGAGATGTATCTGCTTGTTAAAACTCCATGGATTACTGAACCACACGGAATGTTCCAATGCATTGCCTGAATCAACCACTCCAAACACCGGAGTTTAAAGTGTCAGGATTACATTAGTGGATGTGTCAATTTAATAAATACAGTCTGGGAATAAAGTGGGACCAAAATCTGTCAGAGGCACAGTTTGTGGATTCAGGTATGACTGATGCAACCTTTATTTCCATGGTGAATCCAATCATCACATGTCTTTCATGACCACATTTCTATTAGAAGAAAAAACCACTCATGGAACTATGTGACTTACTGGAGAAGCATCAATCCAGCCTTTTGAAGAATACATTAAATCAGGAGTTTTTATTACAGAAGCATCTTATCCACTGGACATTTCTTCCTTTATAGATAGAGCTTTTGGGAAAGTAGAATAAATAGTCTCCTGGAGCCCTTTCCAGACCTCTCTCCAGCGTGCAAGTAGTGTACAGCTGCAAACCAATTAGGCTGAAAAGTTCCCATATGTTTAGCCAAAAAGAACTCACTCCAGTAACTAAACAAATCCATTGATTTAAAAACTCACAGGATTTAAACTTGAAAGCATTTACATCTAGGGATCTCTTAAAACATATTAAATCAGAGATCTTTAAACACTGCACATCACTTCCAAATATCAGGCATTTTTCTGAAAGCTGTAAATACTTCAGCTGAACTTCAACTGCCCAAAATGCACCAGCAGCTGCCTCCAGTCAGCCATAATGTAAATGAGGCTCAAATCTCACTTCACTGGATAGTTATCCTACATAGACACCACCCAAGTAGGTGGAGACAACTCAGTAAATTTATCCCAGATATTCCAAGTCATCAATGCCTCAGTGGTGTGATGTTCATTATATAAATTCTCTTCAGGCTGAACAAGTGTCAGGGAACTCTGGTGCTTTTGTTATATAGTCACCTTAACTCCAGTGTTTAGTCCTAAGAACGTTGGCTGCCCCACCTCTGTGGGACCCTCCCTTCTAAGCACAACTTTCCTTTTGCAACAGTCAGAATGTTTGAGACAAAAGATGCTTAGGCCTGGTCCTCCACACTCAGCACATTTTTGTTGTCTTTCATCAGTAGCAGGGGCAAAATGAAAGGGGTTCAATTTACAGGGTCACTTTTCTTGGTCTGAAACTGAGGGTTGGCAATCAGTTCTTGTGTTGAGGGCTCTCAGAGAATTATTTCTTTCAAAAAGAAAACCCAGCTGTCTTTGGAAAGTGCTGGTGGAGAAAACGATTGCTTCTATGAAACAGTCTGGGATTCTAGGAAACAATTGCTGGTTTTGATCTGCAGCTCCTTGGGCCAAGGGAAAGTGAAATTTATGTCATGCTGGTGCTTTACATGTGGAAATAGTAGAGCTTCTTGTCCTTTTATCACCCAAAACATCTGAGAAAAAAGTGATCCTGTTGAAAACTTACTCACAAATGAAAATATCTATGAAGACATTACTTTAAATAAATTAAACAGCTTAGTTTTCAAAGAACCTTTCAAAATCAGAATTTTTACTTGAACTAAGCTGATTTTTTTTTAATTGCTTATTTGCTAAATTGCTTCTGATGTAAAATAGGAAGAGAGGAAAGTGTGAGATATGTGGGTTATGCTACTCTTTCACTTCAGTCTTTGGTTTCTATATTTTTTTGGAGGAGGGAACAGAACATTTGGAAAAAAGTCTGTGGTTTCTAGATAGAATAAATGTAAAGCTAAGAAAATATGATAGACTCAGGAGGATGGATGATACCAGGGAATAAATTAATACAGTAAAAATTCATGATAATATAGGGCTAAGGGCTGGAATGGGCATAGACAAAGAACAGAAGAGGACCTGGTGCTTCCTCAAAATATGTAGCAGCTGGAAAAATAGAGGTACTCTGTTGCTTTCTTTGGCCAAACGTGCTGTTCCACTGACTCTGATTTAATTTGCTAAAGAGTACCCATGCCTGTTGGACCCACACATCCTTCCTCTATAGACATGGGTGACACACAGCTCTCATGGCTTCCAGTGACTGAGCTTTAATGCCCAGTTTCTCTGTATGGTGCACAACTAACAAGACACAATGGCTCTGAAATCCCCTGTAACAGTCATTCATAAAGGTTTATTCTCATTTACAGTACACCAGGCTTTAGCAAACAGCATGGAAGGCATGATGGGGGAAGGAACCAGTCCACCAACACAACCAGGCAGAAAACAATAATGAGTCTCTTTTCTCTCTCATTATTGCTCACGCAGGACAACATTCCTTTCATTCTTATTTGCCCTTGCCGTGATGGGGAATGTGCTGAAGCAGTTCTACAGTAGCTTAATTACTTATCACAAATCTTTTAAATGAGTTTATACTCATTAATGTGGCATCTGGGAAACGGGCATTAAACCATCAATGACCTTTTTGCTAATCAAAGGCCTCAAAGCTTGTTATTTGGAAGGTACTTCTTGTACAGAGCTCTACCTCCACATCAGGCTGATCAGACCAGTTTCTCTTGCTGAATTTGAAACTGCTGGAAGGGAGCCTGCAGAGGCTGCATTTTGAAGATGGTCAGGCATACTGTATTGTAGCCCTGAGCTGTGTTGGCCTTGCTTGGGTCACAGTCCATTTAAACAATCACAAGCTGTCAGGTCCTACAGTTTATCCATTTTTTGCTTGTCAAGGTAACCAGCACATTTCTGGGTTGCTGTGGGAAATTAAAATTCATTTACTTCAATAATCTCTCCCATGACAAAGTGAATATATTTCAGTTTAGTTTTCTAGTAATTCATAATAAATGAGAAGGAGCCCAGAGCACCCTGCAGCAACCTCTGGAGGGCACTGCTTAAAACAGAAGGAAAAGAGCTCCTGGACAGCCAAGCCACTGATACATTCAAGTTTTCCCATGATTCCTGTAGAGCCTTCTTTCAGATCACTCTGAATTAGGTAGGAAAACCAAGGTCTTGTTGTGAACTCTTCCATACTGTCAAGGGAAGGGTTCACAGGCATGTAGGGTCTGTGCTGTGAAATTCATCTTCTTGTTCCCTTACATTCATGCAAACTTGCAAAATTTACACAAACTTGTAAATCCAGTAACAATGTCAAGCAAACAACAAGCTAGGTTTTTTTTTCCTCCATGTGATTATATAAAAATGGAAAGTGGAAATTGCACTGGGAAACAGTCTGTTTTCTAACCATTCATCACCGGGTTAAGCCTGTCTTCATGCAATGAAAGAAATTCCTTAAAAAGTTGAACAAGGATGCTGATGACAATAGTATAGGATTTATGGCCTGATGTCTTGTTCCCGAGATGGACCAGGCACAGGAGCACTCAGCAACTCAGCCTTCACTTATAAGCACAATTCTCTTGATTTATTTCAGAATATCTAGACACAATATCCGTCATTTGTGTTAGCCTTAGGCTCAGTTTTATGCTTTGTGGCACTGATGATGTCAGGTTGAAGAGTATGTTGGTGACTTGAAATCCAGATTTAAGGAATGGGATTAATCTGAGCAAAAGCAGACATTCCTTGTGTAGATAACTGCACCGTGCCTTGTTGTCCTGAACTCCCTTAATAGTCAATAGAGAGGAGGAGAAGACACTAACAGTACAATTCATCTTGTGCTAAAACAGGTCTCTAAACCTGGGCAGATAAATCACACTTTAGAAATGTTTCTTTTTCTCACTGAAAGCTACGGGAGCTAAGGTGGAGTAGTGAAAATACCTAGACAGGTGATAGGGATCTCAGCCCTATAGTACACTTGGTACTTCTTACAGAACAGCATTTCTTCCACACAGTTGTCCATTTTTTCAAACATCCTGTCTTCTTTCCTGTGTAATAATGGTTATGGGACAGGCAATAAGAATGTTCAGGGACAGCTGTAACAGAGCAGACCAAGTGTGACCTTGCTGCTCCAGGTCTTCTTCAAAGCCTGGATAAATCAAGGTTACGATGAACACAAGGTATCTCACTGTCATAGCACTTCTTCCTGTCATACAGTAGAAAAGTTCAGTGAAAAACTGTAGATAAAATTATTAGTTGTAAGGCAAAGCTGCCTCCAGGCAATGCACTCCTGTCTATCTGTGTAGTAGTTTCATCTTTCCCATTACCTGTGATTCAAAAGCTACAGCAGACATGAGTAGATGTCCTAAAATCTCTATAAATTCCTTTCCAAAATTTGATTTCTGATGGCACTGAAGTTCAGAGGGGAAAGGAAATAAAAATTAGAATTTAAATATATGTTCCTGTTGTGACTGCCATCAAAGGTACACTTATCAAACATATTGACTGTCATCCAAAAGTCAGACTTACAGTCTAAACTCGTAGTTTTTTCTGCAAAATAAGGCTTTGTCTAGGAAGTCACACTAATCTCAGACTAAGGGAAGGAGGTTGTATGGCAGACACATTTAGGTGACTAAACTGATAAAAAATGTGGTGAAACGGGAGTTTAAAAAAAATACACTGGTAGGTTTTTCAATTTCCTGTCAGAATCTACTATTTTAGTATCTTTAGACAATCCTGATAGTGTTGGAGATAAAGTATCTATAGGCAGAAGGAGAAGAGGACTATTAATGAATACCAGACTATTAAAATGCATGTTTGCTTGTTGCTGGTGCAAGTAATAGCAAGTGGTTCAGTGCAAGGAAAGTGCCAGCCAAAGATGAAGCAGTTTTAATGAAGTGTTGACAGTGTTCTAACTAGCCCCCAAACATTTATCCTTTGCCATGAATACATAAACCACCAGAGACATTTTGAAGGGACTGGCTTCCCCTGGCAAAGATTTGCAGCTTACCCAGAAAGGCATTATCAGCTCACAGAATGAGGCACAGGTCCATTGACATGCAAGGGGTGGTAAAGAGTCTGTTTCTGAGCCACAGATAGGAAAAGCAGTAACCTAAGCTAAAGGATTGCTGTGTTTCAATTCTTACCCTGAGGGTTCTCCAGGGCTTGTTTTCATTTCTTCAGTGTGAGGTCTGCATCTCAACCCAAACCCACCAAATCAGACTAAACACTGTGCTTACATTAACACGTGGCATCAGTAACGGCTTTATTTTGACAATATTTGATTAGGTATCCAGCTAGAAGTAAACATCAAACCCAGGAAATGAACATACAGATTAAAGTGAGCGACAAGCGGAGATGGAATTTATTTATAACAACACAGTGTAACAAATCCACGACTGCCAAGTTGTTGCACACCTGTTATTTTGCTGCAGGTCATTAATATCTGGGAATTTCCTGGGCATAAGGTAAAGGAGAATTACTATTAGTTGTTTGTAACCTAAAGCTACTGAAGTAAATATAAGCAATTCCAATAGTTCCTGTAGGGAACATGGAGGTGCCCCAGGTTATTTCCTTTATTGACCCTCTACATCTGCAGAGGCTTTGTAATAGGTGCTATTGTGAGCCTTGTGCTTGAAAGTTCAGGATGGCTTGTGTTCCTTCTGTCTGAAGGCTGCAACAAGATGTTAACTGCTCTCATCATATCCTGATGTTTCCTCACCATTGCTTCATTCACTTTGGAGCTGGAGCATGAACCAACCCAAGCCCCCTTGGAGTAGAGAGCCAGCATTCAACCCTGGACAAAAGCAGTAAAGAATTGGGTGTTATAGATACATGTGTTAGGAGGAAAGGAAGATCTAATGAAACATGAGAGAAAATGCAGCAGATCTGCTGGCACTTATAGCCACAAACAAGTTGTATCTATGAATGGGGAGATATAATCAAAGCATTTTGTCCTCCACTGCTCTTTGGAGTGGGTAATGCCCAGGGAGCTGTGGCTGGTTTATATGTCTTCACATACACACACATCACAAATGGATAAGCTGGAATTCCTGAGGTTAAATCCACTTCTCTGTCCCGTGTTCAAGATGTTGGCATTCCGAGGTGAGCTGGTGATCAGGAACAGCTGAAAAGGTGGTGGGACAGTGCCTGAATTGTTTGCAAACCGTCTTATTAATGCAAATCTGTGCAAAATGAAGTGCACTGACTTCAGTGTGCACAGCTGGGAAGGAGTCTGTGGGTGAGGATGTGTTTATCTGTCTCAATTGGAAAAACTGTGGACTTTTTGGGAGCTGGGGTGGGTGTGGGGAACTGGGGACAGTAATTGCTGCAGTCATCATACTGACCCTGCTGAATACTCATCTCCATCAGGAGTGACAGAAGTGGCTGAGAGCAGGTTAGATCGTGACAGAAGGTTGAGTCCCAAGTCCTCTGGATTCTGAAGACAGTGTAAATCCATCTTAGTCACACGTTGATTAAGGAATTTTGATTCTTTTTAAGGGTTTTCCCCCACTCATCCTCCTTATTCTTGTCAAAAAAGAAGAGGGATAATACTTGAGACAAAAGACTGGAAAACTGTCAGATCACAGGCCTCTGTTGAGTGAAAATATAGAGAAGCAAATGCTGTGTCTCACGCACAGAGGAGCACACATAGCATGTCTCACTGACTAGAGCGGCACTGAAAGATTATTTCCTTCTCATTTTTGCCATTAGACATTTGATTTCTAAAAGCACAGTGGTCATATGGTTTGTAGGTGAGATGTTATTCCTCTACACCCACATACAGAAACTTTCTTCATCCTGTAACCTACCCCAGCCCTCAGATGTTCGTGGGGTTACCGAACACAGAACAGAGTTTCACAGTGGGAGCTCAGTGGGATTGCATGATTGCCTGTGTTCAGAATGCATGGTGCTCTTTTTGTCTCTTTTTTTAGAGCTGGATGTCAGGTTCATTGATTTCAATAATTAATGTGTGTCTTGCATCTCTCCCAGACCAATCTACTTGTGTTCTTTCCCGTCAGCTGAAGGGTTTATTTTTGACTGGGTACTTTAATATGTATATCTTGATTAAACTGAATTTTCTCATTTGATTTGATTGCCTTAAACAGCGATTTCACCAGCTTCAGATTTTTAATCATTTTTCTCATGCCTTTACCTCTGTATCTTGATTGTGTTGTGTAGGGACTATATAACTGCCACATTCTCTGAAAAAATCTTCCTGAGTATGGATTTGATTCTGAGAGGCTGGAAAGTAACCGTTCCAAAAATGAGAAGAAATGAAAGAAAGCTGTATTATGTATCCATTTGGATATATAAATTTGGATAGATCAGCAAGACATATGTATGAATATATATTTCTATTAATTTATAACATTAAAATAGGTTTTAGAGTTGCTGCTCCCACTCTAGTTACCTGCAATTTCAGGGTGAATTAATATCCCCCTATACAGCTTGTGCATTTGTTTTAAATTACACATCAATAAAAGAACATCAAATTCAAACCCATTCTCATTTATGGATGGAAACTTCAAGCCAAAACATTGCAAAAGTTACCTTGTTATGAGTTACAGGGCAGTCAGTTCTTCAAGTCAAAGAAAATACTACTGTACTTCCAGCTAAGCAAGTACAGAATGTGACCCCACACTGCAACACCCTCCAGGCTTAAAAGTAGCTGGTAAAAGTCCACCCTTTGATGAAATTATCCATCCTTTTGGGGGCAATCTGAAAAGACAGCAAACCACTACATCCAGTGTGCCACTTCAGCCCTGGAACAGAGGGAGAATTGTTAATGGGAGCTAGAATTCCAAGGCACG
This sequence comes from Manacus vitellinus, assembly GCF_001715985.3. Lineage (NCBI taxonomy): Eukaryota > Metazoa > Chordata > Aves > Passeriformes > Pipridae > Manacus > Manacus vitellinus. Next base: position 838,576 of record NW_021940910.1, on the reverse strand, counting down.
TTCACATTGTACTGAATGTCCAAGACAGACGTGGTGCTGTCAGAGATATGTAAAAACATGTCAGAGAACTTTCTGCAGTGCAACGTTTCACAGCGTAGGGGGAAAAGGAGGATATTGTCTCTGCTCACCTTTGCTCTCCTCAAATCACAAAGTTGACATTCTCCTGACAAAATAAGGGGTCTTAGCCTTTTGAATTCACCCCATTGAAATTCTCTACAGTGATGCACACTGATTTAATTGTAGCCAACACTTAGGGAAGGGCGTCCACGGGTGGTTGGTGCCTTCTGAAGCACAGTGTGGAGAGCCAGGAAAGGAAATGTTTTGCAATAACTCTTTCCCCATCTCTGATATTGTGGAACAGAGGCATCTGTGGGATCTCTCACTGAAAGCCTTGTTGCTACAGGGAGGTGACAGACAAGAATCATGTCTTCCCTGGTCTGTATACATGGTATAGACATGGTGACCCACCCTAATGTTTGTCACATGGAATGTCAGCAGGGCAAGTAGATGGAAAAAGAATGGAGCTGCTGCAGACATCTCTGTGTGCTGTCCTCCCTGCCTTACTCCTGGGAGACCATTTGGGCCATAGCCTGGCAGGGAGGAACAAAAAGGAAAGATATTATGGGGCTGGAGCTCCTCTCCTATGAAGACAGGTTGAAAGAGTTGGGGTTGTTCAGCCTGGAGAAGAGATGATGTGTGAAAAACATGGCTTTGTAAAAGGAAATAAAATTAAAATTAGATGGCTTCAAGTTGAAGGAGGTTACATATAGAGTAGGTATTCGGAAGAAATTCTTCCCTGTGAGGGTGGTGAGGCACTTGGAACAGGTTGCCCAGAGAAATTTGGTTGCTCCATCCCTGGAAGTGTTCAAGGCCAGGTTAGATGGAGCTCTGGGTAACCTGGGATAGTGGAAGGTGTCCCTGCCCATGGTAGGGAGTTGGAACAAGGTGATCTTTAACGTCCCTTCCACCCCAAATCATTCTATGACTCTGTGATTTTAATGAACAAACAATTTTTTTAAAAAGTAATTGGATTAACAATAATGACTAAAAGAAAATGTAGCCCTTCAAGGCTTCAAAATACTTTGCAAGTGTTATCTCATTAACATTAAGTAAGGTAAATGCACAATGTTCTTAGGCTTATTTAATGGATTTGGAAGGGGGGGTTCTTTTTCCCCCTGTGTCTAGCAATTACCATAATTTTAAAAATGCACTTTAATTATACATAAAAATAGAATAAATATTTTTGCAACATTTTTATTTAAACAAGCACTTAATTAAGCCCTATTAAGACCTACTATATGCTTTGCATATGATAGACTGTTGTAAGTGCACCTCATCTGGAGTTTTTCGGCTTTGGAGGAAATAATATTATTTGACATGGGCAGCCTGGTATGTAATTGACTCAGAATTACAGATGCAGTAAATAATTATTATTAAAAACACATTAACTGGGTAGTCATTTTGATGGCTCTTAATAAGCCACTGTAGCTGAAAGTGCATCAAGCAGCACTTGTGAAGTACTAAGGATCTGGCAGGATTGCAACTTCAGAGTTAGTTAAAAAGTGTGCTATTCAAGTTCCTGCCAATTTGTGAGGCCAGGATATGGTTCCTTGTCACTACTCAGCTCTCTCTGTCCCAGCTGTCATGATGCAATCTTCTGGATTAGTTTCCTTCAAACTATACAATCCCAAACTTTCTAAGTTATAAGACCCAAAAGACCAATAGCACAAAATTTGATTTTCCTTCCCTGTAATTTCACACAGTTCCTTTAAGTTTTAACCCAGTACTTCATGCTTGACTTTGTGCTTTAACTAAAGCCCAGCAGAGAACATAGAGGGGAATCTAGATTTCTTCTAAAGGGAACTGAAGATGACACTCTTCCTGAGAGGGAATAAATTAAATCCAGTTTTGACACAATTTTAAATCAAAAATTAGTATTATTTTTCCTCTCATCTTTCATTTTCTCTTTTTTTCCTCTGAATGGAAAGAGATTCAGAGAATCTCTGTTTTATCTTATTTCTTTTTACCTTGTGTCTGTTACAGGGAAAAAATGAATGAATAAACACTTACTTTCATTTGTACTGTAACATAAACCCAATTTTAAAGACTTCTACACATACATTTTTGCCAACATTATGAGTTTCCTGTATCAGTACAGATCATACCTTCTTTTTTATAAGCATAATTGCAATTTCATAAATCTTACCATGTCCACACTATAGCAGAGGTAATGTTAGAGCTCTACCTCCTTTTCCATGGAGACAAAGGCAGTGTAAAAACTTAGAGTTTCAAGCCCAACAGTGACACTGGAAAGGAAAATTCTCCCTACCCATTACTCGGTGTTAAATTGTTTCCTGGATGATTCAGTTTACCACTCTGTAATGCAGTGGGATTAGGTTAAACAGTTCAAAGCTTTTAGGTTGGATATTAGGAAAAATTTCTTCACCAAAAGGATTTGTCAAGAAGCCTGAAACAGGTTGTGCAGGACAGTGGAGGGGTCACTATCCCTGGAGGTATTTAAAAGACGTGTAGATGTGGCACTTAGAGATGTGGTGGCCTTGGTAGTGCTGGGTTTACACTTGGACTCAAGGATCATAATGATCTTTTCCAGCCTAAATGATTCCATGTTTCTCATGTTGTTTTAAGATTCCCAGTTACAATACTTACAGGAGAAGTTCAGGTTGATGAACACTTATGATCACAAAACTACATGTTATACAGAAAGAAAAAGCTGACCTAGCAGCTTTTATTTATTTATTTGAAATACATTACAGTAAATACTTGCTGGTCATGTGTGAGCAAACCAAATTATGCACGGCTGGGCAAACAAGGTAGTTGTGTGTTAGATGTATTGCTGTGTTCTTCTTCCCTATCCAGAGCAATTTTCCCTTTTACCTCTTCCCTTGGGATGATGACTGCATGCCTTAACTGTCAGGATTACAAAATATGGCCACACATCTGCTGGGTTTGCCCACAGCTGGAGCCATTGACTTCTGGATGCAAGTAATCTCTCCTTGTCTGGTCTACATGGAAAGCTGGCTTTATGATAATCTCATTTCCTAGGTTTCTTTTATAACTATCAGAGAGAGGCAGTCACCTCAGAGGGTGACATATGGCACCAGCTGTAGACACATGACTTCAATAAGGTAAACCCTACTGTGGAGATGCTTGCCATTTTTCTGGGGGTGTGTGGAAGAACCCAGGCAACTAGCTAAAATAGGAAAAAAACCCGATTTTTAAATGTCCAGAATTAGTTTAACACAATTGTCCCTCCTACTCTTATAAGGCCTTATCAATGTTATTCTTACTTTTGATAGAGCATCTTAGCCAGTATTACAGTAAAAAGATTATCGTATTAGCCTAAATCATAAATTAAAACCAAATAATTTTTAATTCTAAAACTGATTTCTTTTTCCCTCCTACCTTTTAATATCAATCTTCTCTGTTTTTCCAGCTAGATTTGGTTTCTCTCCTCAGTTTTCCTTTTTTTCCTGCTATCTCTTTGTAACATTGTGACTGTAAGTCAAAGGAAACCTCTACAATCACTATATTTATCCAGTCATAGCTTTTATTCTACCCCCAGATACTTGTTCCCACATCCTCTTGAAGAACAGCACTATTGTTTAAATAAGTGGAGAAACCAACATGACTGAAAATGAAAAGGAGATGAGAGGAAAAAAAATTACTTCCAGCAGAATCATTATATTAGATTGGCTCATGATATGGCTCAAAGACAAGGAATGGATGGAAAATGAATGTACAGAATGTGAGGAAGGCAAGACTTTCCTATGAAGAGTACAAATTTAAGTCAAATTAATGTGACCCTGTAACCCAGCCTTAATGATTCCACTTGTGTGCTTCCTTTTATTTGTGTACCTTCTTTTATTTGAAATGTGCACTTCTCTGCCAACGTCCAGATTTCATGTTGGATAAGCTGATAAGCAATTATCTTTTTCTTAGGGCTTTACCTCCATTTTTGCCTTGCTAATGACCTTTATTTAACAGCTCAAGATACCTATAGTTTTGCCACTAGGTATGGTGAGGTTGGGGGACACATATGGGATTTAATTTCCCTTTGTTTCCTGTCATTCCTTGCTCTGCTATGTCTAGATGTATATGTTGTAAAATAACTTAACATACCAATACTTTTCCAGGTTGTGACATTCCATTTATCCAAACTGCATGTACATCACTTCAGGAGTGGGGCTTTCCTCTGGAGAGAACGAGCTAGGCATGGTTAAAACAAAATGCAGGTGTAGCCATTGGGATCATTTATTCCCAGGACTACTGCATGCAAACAAAATCAACAAAGCCATGCTGTCTCTATTTTCCTGCCTCATATGACCACGTCCTCTCAAACAGCTCCAGCTTACCTCATGTCACAAGACTTTGGTATAAAAACATTGCTGTGATGAGCTGTGATACAGCCTTTAAGGTTATTTCAAGCACTTGAAAAATAAACACAAACATTCCCACACAATATGTTTATCTACAGAGGTGCAACATAAGGTTTGGAAGAAACTGGGGCTAAATGATGTGTAATATGGATATGGCCCTCCCAAACACTAGCCAAGGACCTGGTCTGTGGGTCATATGTTTTCTGGGGTATCTTCCATTAATAGAGGAGATGTAGTGAATGTCAGTTATGAAAAAAATAATTTTTTAGTTATTTCTTCTCTAGAAGCTAAATATGCCCATAATGCTGGACATAAACTGTTGAAAACAGCAAATTATAAACCTCTCTGATACGACACATTTGGCAGTGCTCACATACTGTAGGACCAGGTTTGGAGGAAGAGATGGAAGGAGCTAAGTACCTTGGGCAGGTAAAGAGAGCTCAGAGTTATCCATGTAGTGGATGTGTTGAGAAAGAGGTTTTATATTATTACTTATCACTCTTGAAGGATGGCATGAAATGATATAACAAGAGTGTAATCCATTCATAGGACTAGAAGAGAGGCTGAAAGTTATTTTTAGGATTTTTCATTTAAAAGTAAAGAAATCACATGTTTTAGGATTTTATTGATTTGAATTTTCTGTAACCAGCATGGGATTCTGCTACACATCATGTTGAGTCAACATTAATAATATATGTAGAAGGTTGTTGCCAGATATGATGTGAAGAGATATAGCTCTAATTGATACTGAATCAGTATTTTTTCTTTTTATCATTAAGAAAAATAATTAAACTGTTGGTGCTTTTTTTTCCTCCAACTTTCCTCTGTATCATGAGCTGGTAAATCTGATCTGGTAATTGAGTGTGGGTTTATGAGAGCACTTAAACCTACCCAGGAGCAGCTTGTTTTGAGTTTTTTAACTCAATGAAAGAGAATTATATCAGTCAATGATACATCTACTGATGACATCCATCTCACAAAGAAAAATGAGTGGAAGCAGAGTAGTACAACAGATGAATGCTCACCTAAACACTTTCTTTCTTTCCATAGAACAAAGTCTTGTACATGCATTTGCCAGGAACTCACCCTCTGGAAAATCCTTGGCTTGTCAGAGGCTGCAGGTCATCTCAATACCTTTCAAGCCCTCAACCTCGAAATGGAACCTGATAAATTACCCTCTGGGTCACAGGCTTTGGACTGACACCTCACTGATGAAAATCTGTTCACCCATCCAGGAAAAAGGCTATAGAAGTGCATGTGGACAGACACATGGGAGAAGATTGATGTTAAGGACATGTGTAGAACATTTACAATGTCTTATAAAGGTAAAAATCTTTTGCCTCTTTGCCTTTATATTAATTTATTTAAAGGATTATTTGTCTCATGTTGCTTGCCCAGAAGATATTTTATTTTGCATTTACATATTAACCTACAGACTGCAGCTGTATGGAGTCAAATCTGTGGTGGGGAAAGAGAAAAACATTTTCTTTAAAGCAATGGAGCAGCAGACAGAGTTTGTTGAACAAGGTTTGTATCATGAAGAGCAGCTCAGCCTAATTATAAGCACCTAATTTCCCAGAAGCAACAAGAAATGTCTTGCTTCTGGGGACAACCAATCTATGGTGCGACTTTTGAAACAGAATCAGTTTAGTGCAGAAGATCTCTGGGATTTGAAAAAATAATTATTCACTTCAGCTAACTAGCATACAATGGTTCTGAATTTAACTAGAAGGAAACACAGAGATGATCAGAGGCTCCAAGTCCTAAACTGGCATAATGTGGTGTGTAACTGAGAGCTCTGCAGAATTAGAAGCATCACACAAATGAGTAACTCATTACTGTTTTCTTATATAAAGGAAAAATAAAGTAGCTTTTTGCTAGGGGCGATTTCATTAAATGCAATGAAACTCTTTTTCTCTATAAATGCAGCTGCCATTCTATAACCTCTCAAATGCCACTGCGTGCAGCATGGAGCGGAACAAGAATGAACTTCTACTGTCATCACACCAACATAAATCAAGGAAGACTTTATTTAAGTAAGTGAAGTTTCAGCTGTTTATTTGACAACTAAGCACTGTAGATAAAATTCTCTAAACAGTCCATTGCCCCTTAATGCTCAGCTGGTATAAATCAGTGTAGCTTTCTTAGCTCCAGCAAGAGATCTCCCAGTTTATACCAGATGATGTATAGAGAGTGGAAGAGGTTAAAAGCAGTCAACTGCATGACTCTGAACCTGGTTCTAATCCTGATCATATTTTCAGCATTTTAACTCCTGCTGGCTATGTTGTGTGGCTGTTGGAAATGTCTGGGTATTTTAAGAGTCAAGTGTTCATACCAGCTACTCAGAAAAAGGGACATCAGAACAGAAATCAGGAGAAAAATAGACTGAAGGCAACAAATGGCTTTGGTACAGGTCCTGAACATGTATCAGTGATCAAATTCCTGTGTTAAAAGGATATGTAGGTATTTTATTCTAAATCCTTTTGTCTGTCCTGAGAATAGATGCATTTCTGTGTAACACCAGAAAAGTTCACTAAGTTGAAGCTTTTGTTTGTTCAAAAGTCAGTCGAACTTATCTTAAAGACTATATGCATGGCATCAAGCCCCATGTCTTTCAAAAGAAAGCACTTTGCAAGGGCCCTCCTGGAACTACATGAAGCTCTTTTACAATCCTTGTCTTCAATAATATCTTTATTTTCTCATGAAACTGCAAAACTCTTTCAAATAAAGGATCATGTCTCAAGGAAGTTGCATAGCTCATGTACTTTCAAGATACCTCCCTAGATCCATGGTGTGTTCTGGTAAGGGCAAACTCATACCAACACTGAGTATTTCTGCCCCAGAGTCTGAAATACTTGAGGTGTTCATTCTGTAGGAATTATCAGTACGACTTTAGTGTAAATTATTTGACTTATGCTAACTTAAAAACTGTGTACTATCATATTCTGTCTTGACAGCGTTGTACTACTCTGAATCTTTAAAGAGAATCATGGGTACATCAATGTGAGAGAATATATTTTATCTTACATCTGCTTTCATGAACTAAATCCTCATTTTCCATAAATAATGTTTTTCCAAATCTTTATTACGTATGAACAAGGTCAGAAAGGGCCACGTCACAGGTTTAAGAGCCGTAATATTATTTCTGTGTTAATCTAAATAAGTGTATTTTTTTATGACTGCGAACTCTTTATGTTTTCCCACAAAGAAAAGAGTAAGAAGACTTTCTCTATAGTTTTATTTCAAAAGTGTCATGAATTACTTTTTCTTCAGAGGAAAGAAAAAAATTAAAAGAAACTGCTGTATCTTTTTAGTGCTCAAAGGAAAGGCTCTGTGAATTACAGAACCTGGACTTGCTGCAGGCTAATTACTCTGCCTCGCAGACAAGCTACACAAAAGAGAGTCATTTTTGAAGAACGCTATCACAGTTTTCAGATATCGGGTCTGCAGAAGTGCCACCAGATTATTCATCATTCATTCAACAGACAAAATCGATTTTTGCAGAAAACTTTTAAGTCTAAAGAAAGGCAAAGATAAAAGATGCTCTGAGCTTGTTGATGTACAAGAAAACCAGGTAGAAAACAAATTCGAATTTTAGCAGATCATGGAGTGGAACTGTCTGATTAGCAGCAGTGGGGATTCATGTTGTATCTGTGGCCATTGTAAGATAAAGTGATTATAGCCCTAACACATTGCAGCAGTTAATGCTTCAAGCTCATTTTTTTTTTTTGAACCAAATTCTTTGAAATTGGTCATGGTTTGACACATACTCTAATCTCCTGTGATACCCAAAAGGTCAGTAAGGTACCTGGCTGTCGATTATGTGCTCATAATTGAGATGCATCCAAGCACTCGAGTGCTTCCTCCAGAGGACATTTAACGGAATCATTTCATTGTACACTCCTGAGCAGCACCAAACAGTGGTTTGAATTCACAGGAACGTTTCTAAGTATTGCTTGTCAACAGCAAAGTTGCTATGGCAACTGTATCAGTGTAAATCCTTTCAGATTTGAGTTAGATGCTGGTTTAATTCATTTACCGTTAGGTTTGATACTTCTGCTTATGCAAACGTTCAAAGTTCTGACTCCTTGGTAATGTACTTTTAAGAAAAATAGACAAATCCTTAACATGTTTTCTTGTAGTCTCATGGGAATCAATGTTGCTACTTTGAATTGGCCCCTGTCTGATTTTAAGACTCCTGAATATAGACTACCAGCAATTAATTCAGGTGCACATTGGAAAGCATCTAGTGGCATCTGAAATTTTCTAGGATATCTTTTTGGTCATTCAGCTGTCATGCCAAAGGGTCTGAAGTGCTCTACTATACCCCGAAACCTCTGCAGATGTCTCAGGTACCTCATGGCTTCTTCACTCCTGTATGTGGGGAATTTAATCAAGCCCTTGCTAACTTGTTCCTAAACTGTGGAAAGCAGCTTGACTAACATTACCTAGACATCCAGTACATATCTCTAGAGTTTCCCAACATGTTTTGCACCAAAAGCAGAGGGCATAGGTGCAATGGGTTGGCCCCAGCTGGTAGCCAAGCACCTAAACAACCACTCACTCTCTCCCTGCCTCATCAGGAGCAGGGGAAGAACAGAATCATAGAATCCTTCAGGTTGGAAAAGACCTCTAAGATCATTAAGTCCAACCATGAAACCAGCACTCACAAACTGACCTCTAAACATTGTCTCTAAGTTTCATGTCTACACATCTTTTAAATATCCCTGGGGATGGTGACTCAAGCCTGTTCCAATGCTTGACAACTCTTTCCATGAAGAAATTCTTCCTAATATCCAACCAAACACTCCTCTGATGAAACTTGAGGCCATTTACTTTCATCCTGTCACTTCATACCTGGGAGAAGAGACCAACCCCCACCTCACTAGAACCTTCATTCAAGTAGTTATAGAGAGCAGTAAGGTCCCTCCTGAGCCTCCTTTTCTCCAGATTAAACTCTCTCTGTTCCCTCAGTCACTCCTAAGACTTGTGCTTCAGACACTTCACCAGAATAGGAAGAATGAGAGAGAGAAAACTTTCATTAATGATGAAGACATGAGGGTGAGATTCAGCTTGAAATTAAACCTGCTCAGAAATTTCTCCATGTGGACCAGGGCAGTTGATTTGTGTGCCTTGTGTCTCCACAGGAGATGAATATCATACCTCTTATGGGGATATAGACAACTACCTCAAGTTCCCAAGAGACACTATTTAAATAGATGCCTGGTGGACAGTAGAAGTTAGAGATTTCCACAGGGCAGTCCAACATGCCCAAAACATGAATGCCTGAGACAGTTGGAATGATTCATCTACTGTAAGTGAATCCCTTCTCAATGACTGTGGAGATGAGCAGCTTTAGATCAAATTCCAAATTTCTACTGGCTCAAGTTCAGATGGACTTCAGCCCTTGAGCTGACACATATAGAGGTGCTTGCTACTTGAAAAATTCCTGGCATTCTGAGGCAAGTGAACTGGCAGAAGACATGACAGTGCAGCTAAATCAAGACATGGAAGCTCCCCAGTTAAAATAGACTAACGATTCACAGCTTCTTGTTCAGGAACAAAGAGAAAATAAAGAATTGAGTGGGACTACGGTGCAAAGTTTGTGTCTTCATTGCAGAGTAGTTGTTATCCACAATGCTTCCAGCAATTCCTGAATTAGGAAATACAATTTGGTTAGGTTTTGACATAACGTCAGGGAGATTCTTTGGTGGATATCACCCCTTTTTCACCTATTCCTTTGCAAGAAAACCTAAGCACAAAGGCAAAGTGCACCTCAGGAAAACTTTTCTGGCAAGCCATGAGACAGAGCAGTGAAGTGCAGCAGGAGCACACAAGATACTACAGTTAGTGTGTGTCAAATCCTTTCCTCAGTGTGGTTAGTGTGGCCCAATAGTGTAGACTCATGATCATGCTGAACTACAGAATTAATAATTTCAACGAGAGGACTCACTGACTGGCATTCCCTTTGGGAGCTATCTGTATTCATAACCTAGAAATAGCTTCATGATATTGTGTAAAGACCTTTTTTAATTGTGTGTCTTGAAAGCCAAAGTCAAGCAAAGAGATTCCCTCAGCAGTGATGGGTGGAACAGAACCCTTTGAATCATTTCATGTCAGGAATTAATGGGAAGAGACATCATTTTCTTGGCTGTGTGGTCTTTTTTGCTCTACACCTCTGGTACATGAAACAAGACTGCTGAGGAGATTGTGATGCACTGAACTAGAAATAAGTGAAATTCAGAGCCACGGGGACACTGGAAACAACCAGTGTCTGCTGAAGTCCTCTTGTCTCTGGTAAATCATAGACTCACTGAAATGCTTATCTTTTAAAGATCCACTCCAAAGGTACCCCCACTGGATGCCACCCTCTGGATCAGGTTGTTCAGGGCCCCATACAACTTGGCCTCAAACACCTCCAGGGATGGGGCATCCACAGCTTTCTGGGTAACCTGTTCCAGTGCCTCACCACTGTCTGAGCAAAGAACTTCTTCCTAACATCTAACATAAATCTCTCCTCTTTAGTTTAAAACGAATCCCCCTTGTCCTGTCACTGTCTGCCCATGTAAATCTACTGAATCTACTAAAACTATTGTAGGTGCAGACACTTGGGAAATACACACACAGATTTGCAATTTGCACTGATCTCTTTCTGCTCCAGAAAGCACTTTCCGACCCATTAGGCATTTTACAACAATACTCTGTGACTGCCTGCAGTTACAACAGATGAGCGATAGCCAACTCTAAGTTCTTTCTTATAAGATCCCTGAATTAGGAGAGAATCTGAAGAAAATTGTGGCACTGGACTGGGCAAAAAGGTGAAGATACTGCTTGTATAAAATTAATACGCTGTGTAAAAGCCTATTTTATTGTTATTAATTGAAAAGCTCCATTAATTTAAAAGTTAAAAACAATGGGCAGGAAATTATTTTTTTCAGGGTTAATCTTCCATTGGGCACATTATTTGCCTTCCATTAAAGGGATATAAAGTTATATTTCTAAATGTTTACGCAAAAATGATGTTGCATGAAAAATGAGGCAAGACTTGATACCCTTTAACTGGGAATTTATTTTGCACAGAATGATATGATGGGAATCACCAAAGTTCCCTTCCTAGCACAGGGAATATTTTGAGGTAATTCAAAATTGACACCATACAAATGAAAACATCACATTCTGCAACTTCATTTCTCTTTAGAGTTTTCATGCAGTCTTTCTTGCTACAGAATCATGGTACTCCATAACTATTCGTGGAGTTTACCCCCATAGCAGGTTTAGCAATAAAATACCAGAATCACAAGTCAATTTATTTGTAATTTACTGAAGGTCACTCAAGAAATGTCTGTTCAATAACCAAACTCAAGCTTCTTAATTCCCTGTCTAAACTATTGACTATTTAATTCCTTACCTAGTACCAGTTTTAGCAAAAGGGCAGAGCAAACTGGACCATGTTTTCAGAAGACTTGCACAGACTGAAATTACAACAGTTTTTCAAGCTGTAATGTGTCAATGGAGCTGTGCAAATTGTTTGCCTGAATACCTTTTACCTGCACCAAATCTGATATTGGACTTAGTTTAGTCTACTCGTTACAAAGGGGATTGCACTAAACTATTGCCAACATGGAAGAGCGTGTATTTAGGAACCACTACAATCCCTCACCCAACACATGCTGACTTCTCTGCAAGTGTCCTGCAAACCTGTGGTCCTTGTTGCTGGAATAAAAGTTCATAAGAATTATTGTAAATATGACAGTTGAGAGCAGTCAGCCTTCAAGCTCCAACTCTACGAATAATGCAACAAGGGATTCTCCATGCCAGAATTATTTCATAACCTCCATGGACAAGCAACACTGACAAAGAAGCTATCATGTAAGTAAAGCTGGCAGGGGTAGGGATTTTGAATAATGAGTAATCTACAGAGAGTCGATACTGGGAATAAAAATGCACTTCTTTATTTTCAATTTTTAGTTACTATTTGTGTTTATTTAATAAGTAATTGCAGCACATGCTTTAAGTGCAGTGAGGATGTGAGAAGTGGAAGAGACAATGTGAAGAGAAGGATAGAGATCATGTTTGGTGAGGCAGAGTACAGAGAAGAGAAAAAAAGGAAAGCTGAGAAGAGAACAGTGGGTTTTGAGAATGACAATAACATGGGACAAACAATAAGCAGAGCAAAAAGCTTTCACAGAGTCAAAAGATGCTTGATGACACCAGTAATCAATACAAAGGTCACACCAACTGTTGCCTGGCCCTTCTCAAATCTTCACAGAATCATAGAATCAGCCTGGTTGGAAAAGACCTCTGAGATCATCAAGTCCAACCCTTGGCCCACTACCACCGTGGTTACTAGACCATGGCACTAAGTGCCACATCCAGTTTCATGGTCATCCAGTCACATTCCCTCATGAAAGATGTGTTTGTCAGCAAAAGTGTAAGAGGAAGAAGTAACGAATAAAGAATCACTCAAGACTTTCAAACGGTGACACTTTGTCATCACTGAGATCTGAGATCCATCGCTGAGATGGATGAAGACAAGTACAAGATTTGGACAACAAAAGACCATCTGGTGAATCTTTCCTTCATCCAGTTACTCCAGTGGGAAACTAGAGCAATTAAATTTTTAGGACAGTTATATGGAATGAATACCTTAAAGCATTTGTGCAACTGCAGACTTCAATTTTCTGGATGTTCTCTTATCTGATCGTATCAAAAAAGGACATTTTTAAAGTTAACTTTATTTTTCCCCTCCAAAATTGTTCTTCCAAGTGGCACGGGTGAGAATCGTTGTCTTATCTGGTAAAGTTTATGTTGCCACTTGCTGAGTTTGATGTACTCTAAGGAGAAAGAATGAATATCCACTTCTAGGAATTTCTTTTTAAACTGTCACTAAAAATAGAAAAGAAAGAGATGCCAGGTTTCTCGAGCTTTTGTTCCATTCAGACCCCTAGAGTAGAAGTTGACAGTGACTTCTTTTTCTCTGCAAAAAGGAGAAGTGAAAGTCTGCATTTACTAGCTAAAATCAAAGGGAGTTTTTCCCCTTCTTTTAAAAATGTTGAACAAACATCTTGAAATGTGAATTCACGTCTTTTTTTTTATCTGGGACAGACAAGGCAGAACAAGATACTGAGGACTTTGAAAGCAAGGTGAGAGTACTTACTTATCCTATAATAGCTACCCTGTCTCAGGTGTGAAGGATGCTGATTTCATGTCCTTCCTGGAACACTACTTAGTTACCTCTGCGACACGTATGGAGCAGAAGCTGGTATAGTAGATTGTATCTTGTCCCTTCTACATCTGTCAGAGTTAAGTGGAAGGTCAACATCACTAATGTTCTCTTTCCACCAGAACAGAAAATGGATTGCAAAGCAGGGAAACTTAAGAGAACAAAAAGAAATAGACACCTTTGTTGAAAGGACTTGGGTCTGAGTTTTTGGAGATGAAAAGAAATGAAAGAGACTGAAGGAAGAAATTTTCTTTTGTGTTGAAATGAATAAAAGAGATGACAGAGATTGTGTTCCCAGTCCAAATGCCAGACCTTTTTCCTGTAGGAGTTACAGTTAAATAGTAAGTTATTAATTTTATTTATCTACTTTGTAAAATATATGTAAGTTTCCTAAATTAAATCACTAAAGTTATGAACATAAATAAACAATAGAAAAGCATTAGAGACAGAAATGCTACCTCAAATAGAAAATATTACTGTCAATATCATTTTTTCTTGATCTACTGACAGGGTATATGGATCAGACTTGTCTTACATTATCTAAACACATCTCATCTATTTCATTCTAATTTATTTGCTACACAAATCAAAGGTGTTTCAGTAATTAACTACAAGCCATGTTTCTTACTCCTGCCTCCACATATAATTTTTGCATTTTAAATCACTGAGTTTTACAAAGAATTGGGTTTCTTTTCTGTCTACTTTAAATGATTTCATGGGCTGTAATAATATCATAATAATTTTCTCACTAAAAGTTTTCATATTCCTTTTTCAGAGAGCAGAAAAGAACCAGCTCTTTTATTTTTTTTTTAATGGGTCTGACATGATGCAGCTTTGTATTAGAAAGACTGGGAAAAAAATTCTGTTTTCAGTTTGGTTCTACCCTTCCCTTATACAGTCAGTTTAAAACATGCCATGTGCTGTCTTATTCTGTCAGCATTCACTGTCAGCTTTGCCATCTCTGTCACTCAGGGCTGATCAAAAGGCAAAAGGAAGTGATTTGCCACTTGGCTTCCATTGGGCTAACACGAGCTATGCAGCAGCCTGTTTCTTCCAGTTTTTAGTGCAAGCTGCAAACGTGGAGATTTTGGGAGGGACGAGTCATTTATTCATTGAAAGTGCAGTGTTGGGACAGCCTAAACTACTTGTGATTTAGGGCTGATCTATCCACGTAGTTTTGAACGAAATAAAAATGACAGTGTATTTCAGAAGTGTCAAAACAGTTCAATCCCTGAATCAAAAACATCAGTGAGTCATAAAGCTCAGATCTGTAACCCCTCAAGTATTTGGTGTTTTCAGTCAGCAAATTCCAACTCTACAATGTTACATCTACACTGCTCAACTGGATTTATCGCTGCGCCAGATGTGACAAAATGCAGAGTTTTTTACTCCTTTCCCCTTCTCTTAATACTACGACGCAGAAAAAAAAAAGGAAAAGTAAAATTATTGGAGTGAGATTTTTCAAAAGCACTCAGCGTGTTTCTGAGTCATCACCCATTGAACTTGATGATTAAACTCTTGCTGACTTCCGTGGCAGCAGTTGTGTTAAGTCCTACAACTCCTGGTCACGCCAGGCTGAAATGCATCTGCGACATGCGCTTTCTTTTCGGCTGGGGTTATTTAGCACCCATTGATTCCTTTCTGCTTTCCCTTTCCTTTCCTGCATTCTGGTTTTCAAGCTACTAACTCAGCTGGATGGCCCAGTGTAGCAATTCCTGATCAAAGTGCTTCGGGAAATAACAGCAATTTCCCCATTCATTAAAAAAAAAAGTACAAAATTGGGAAGTACTATACTGTAGAAAAATGATATATAGCTTGCTAACAACATGCTGATTTTTAAACAAGTTTCATACAAATAACAAGTTCTACCTTGCCACTCATTACATTGTAAACCTCTTTATTTTTCAGCTGCTTTGTTTGTTGTTACTTAAGCTGTAATAAATCTGAATAGTTTTATTTAACTTAGTAAAATGTACTTTGGGGGTTGTTTGTTTTTTTAATGCAATCTATTTACAAGCTGGATAAGGATAAAAATGTACCCAAAGGATCATTTTTACTAATTTATCATTCTTTCTAAGTTCTCTAGGTCTATTGAAAAAATAGTGTGATAATATTTTTTTTAAGACAGAAATTTGTTTTATGTTCTGGGGATGTGGGAATGGCTAATTATGATGTGTGACATTTTAGAGCCTTGAATCATGGCAGAATTAAATGCAGGGGAAAAAAATTGATTTTTGCGTATGCAGCACAGTTTCCATGAAATTTAGAGCAAATGGATACTTATGAGGCTGCAGAGACTGACTACAAGAATCCCAAAGCATTTTGTGGTTTCCCAGGTGCACTATAGCAGAGTTTTCCATCATATTCTAATGCAAAAGCATTTTGCATTAAATATGATAATTTAGAAATATCTATGTGTCACAAGAGGTTGGGATTCCCTTGTTACACCAGTGTTCCTAGAGCACAAAATGACCCCCTTACCTTCTTTTCAGCATCTCACAGGAGCAGGTATAACATACAGATCCAGTCTGACTGTCTCAAAACAGTTACTATATGGGAGAGAAAAGGGCTGAGGAGAAAGGGACCAAGGAAAGTGAATTTACTTATTTATAGTCATAAAGAAATGCAATGACAGAGAACATGCTCCAAACCAGGGGAAATGGGACTAAGATTGAAGTTAATAACCACATCTAAGGCACTGGAATCCCACAACCAAGACTGTCCACACTTTGGTGACCAGTTTAGGATTGCTTAAAATTCACAGTGTCTCCTCAGTCTCCTTGGAAGCTCCCAAGTACCTAATCTGAAGAGTATAATTGTGCCCAGAAAAACCACCTCTCCAGGGAATTAGTAGCCTGGAGTGAAACTCATGAAAATGTTTTTAAGTGTCTGTCACAAAACGTGGACAGACTGTGCCCACCCAAGCACAGGAGCTGCCCCAGCCTCCTACCCCAGGATGCTGAGAGGCCACAGGCACTGTTTGGTGGTGGTCCTGACCTTCTCCTACTGCGTATTTTCAGAGTTGTTTCCTGTAGCAATGACATGAGGACCTGACAGGCTCTGGGAAGGACTAACAGCTTAGGAATTTTCCTGCTTATATTCCCCGAAAAGCTCAGTCTGGGTACTTGCACAACACCAACCACTGTTAAGTCCACCAAAGGCTACAGCCCCACCACTTCAACCTGACTGGGGAAGAAAGGAGTGAGACCCACCTCTAAACAGGAAACCAGAACAGCAGGCAAGGGATCAAGTTCACTGATGTCCTCATATTGGGGAGACATCAGTCCACATGCCCCACCTCTGAACAGCAGTTCTAGCCACCAAGGAATCTATTTTCATGCCTCCAGGTCAAAATGCTTACGGAGTTTATACACCAGGAATTAGCATTCAGCTTCGCTTATCCTGCAAAGCAGACCAATATCTATGTCTTTAAAAATTTGAATCTAAATCACCTCACAGGACATCTTCCTTCCTCTTAGGACTACCTTTAACAGGGCAGATAAATTTCCAAACCTGCTCAAAATTTTGTGGCCCTATCTTTCTCTTTTGTCAAGCATATTGAGACAAGGGGACCATATTTCTGTCTACATTGTATTTCACCAGAACAGAGCAATAAAATATGTAGGTATGAATTGTCATATCCCTAGAATATATGAATTCTTGTAAACTCACCATATGTTTTGAAGCAAGCACTAAGTTTTAATTGGGGCATTTAAACTCCAAAAGATCAATCTGCAAAGACACTGTTCTTCTTTTTTATTTCAGGCTCTTTACATTTTAGAAAGAAGAAAATAGAAAGTTTCTTGTCCTGTTTCACAGAAATAAAAGGAGCAAAGTAATCATTCCACTAATACAGCTTAACAGAAAAATGAAAGTAATAGAAAAGTGAAATAGAAAGATCTCAAAGAACTCTAGCCCTGCAAAGGAAAAATTCCCAAGAGAAATCCTTCATAGGTTTAACCATAAAATATTTATGCCCCCAAATAAGGATGCAATTTCTTTTCTGAGTAAAGAATGCTTTTTTAAGAACAAAATATTTGTAAATTAAAAGCAGTAGGATAAATGTCTCTCCTGAATGGGCTAGATTGGCCATTACAATATTAGCAAAGTAGACTTAAAGCAGTTAAAACTGCATTTTTGAAATTGCAGCAGCAAACTGACGCCTGTACATCTGCTGGACTTCAAAACAAGTGACTGAATACTTTAGGATATCTAAAATGGCAGTAGGCACTTCAGTCATTTGAATCCATCTCCAGGGCTCTGTCAGTCATAATGAGAGTTGAGGAGAAGAGTTTATCTGCAGACATCTCTAAGTATCTTAATTTTGACTTAATTCCATGCAAGGAGTCTCGTCCATTCTGTAAAACCACGGCCCTATAGCACCAAGCAGCACACGAGTCGAGTGTGAACACTGTTCAAGAGAATCAGTGAACCTGAATATCACATAAAATAGAACTCAAGGAGCACCTGAAAGATGAATGAACCTGTCCTTCCACTGTGAGAAGGGATCAATTCTACCTGTGATATTTTTCACTGATGTTTAACCAAGATCTTATTAAAAAATACGAAATGTGAAAATAAGTTCCCAAAAATCTTCTTTCTCACAGAAGTGAGAAAGTTGACCAACTTAAGATGACTTTTTTTACTCAGACTTGTCAGAGGGCTGTGGAGGAGAGACTGTGGTCACAGGTGCTGTATTCAGGTTCATAACATCACTGCAGAAGAAGATTGAACACCAGTGCAGGAGCAAGACCTGATAATTGAAATTATTTTCATCGTGTTGCATCACTTGGCCCAGTGAGTGGTTCAAGGTCCATTCCAATGTGAGTCAAAGTGCGTCTGCATCCATCTCATCTGACTCAACATCCACACTGTTGCCTTTCCAGTGTTGTTGCCTTGGCAAAAGGAATTGGGAAAATCCTGCAGGGAAGTCACCTTCCCCTAATATATTATTTGGGGTTGACAGAAGAGCAAAATGTTTCATTAAGGTCAAGCTGACACTATATTGACACACAGGTAAGCATAAGTATGTCAGAAACTGCCTGGGAATAGATGATAGTTCATGTACATGGATGATATTGTACAATATATTCACAAAATCGTATTTGAGAAAACTCTTAATAGTACAAAACCACCTCCAAATACTGATACCAGTATTAAAGCAAGCCAAATTTTTCTTTTTTTTTTATCCTTTACTTTTTTCATGATCCTCCTGCATCTCGGTGTAGTGTCAGGACGAGGCAGCAAAGATACTTTCCCTGTCCTGCTTGACTTAAAATCAATCTATGACTAAAATTTCAGGATAATATTTCCTAGCCTACAGCAACTCTCAGCAGGAACATGCTCTATGTGGATATTTTGGTAGTTGCTTTTTTGCAAGCCCATCCCAAACTGTGACTTTAAAAAGGAACAATAACCACTTTTATGTGGATGATGACAAAACACTGATAAATAGACAAGACCTCCCAACAAACTTTGAGTAACTCTTCTGCAAGATGGATGTGTTCCTGCTTAAAAGTTAAAAAAAATTGTCCGTGTTTTCACTAGGAGTAAAGTACAGTATTTTTTCCTTGCCTTATACTTGAAAAAACATTAAACTTTCCTTGACAAAATTTCCTCCCAGAATTAATTCTGAGGCAGACACCTGGCATGAGATATTTCAGTCCAAACAGTTCACATTTGTCAAAGGTATGAGTGTCTGAAAACAGGTTCTTGTAATGGGAAGTGTCAGGCAACCTTAAATACACAGACCTCTTGACCTGCCTGCAATGCAGTTTTTAAATGAAACAACCATTTCATCACAGAGATTAAAAAATGCAGCCTGTGTTCACTCTAAAACTCCCTACCAACCTTTCAGACAGGCAGCTTTTCTGCTTTAGTCGTAGGTGATCCCTGTTATAAACACAGTTCTTTCTCTTCAACCTTATGTGTCTCGTAATTACTGAATTATGAAGTGTTAGTGGGCAGAAACACACAGATCCAGGGGTATTCTTTGGTCATAGCTGTGTCCAGAGGAAAAGAAATCTTGAATGCCTCTTCTATTGGATAAAATTACACACTGAGATTATTTAAATCGGTTTTTTCTCAAATTCTCCTGTTTTGCTTGCCTTCCTTCCTCTCCTGCTGCCAAGGATGACCTACCCCATAAGAAGGGGTCAAAGTGAATTCTCACGCTATGTGAATGCTGGGTAACACAAATATTTACTGCTTTCTCTCTGTCTTTAAATAACAAGATTTTTCAAAAGCACTTACTCTGACTGGGACATTTTTCATCTTCTGGAAATTAAATAATTTTAGCACCTGGAAACATGTTCTAAATTAAAGCCAAGAATATCAAAGCATGTGCTATCAGGCCCCAAATTCTAACATTATTTCAGAGGTGAAGTCTTCTGTATTGACTTAATCTTGCTCCAACTGAGCTGTCCTTTCCATCCTTGAGGGTTTGAAAGGCACTTCTTCCTTCATCTACAGACACTGCTTTAAGGAGTCATCTCCATCTTGCAGTGTGGTGTGACCTTGTTTTACCCAGTAAATATGACAGAGGCACAGCCTACAGGGGTCTGTGTAGGTCAGGATTTATATGTTCTGCTCTTCAGAACAGGTTCATATAGCTGAACTTTATGTAGGCATATAAACCTGTGCCCTGCTGTAAGTCTTTAAAGCAACAGCTGAGCCCTAGTTCTAGAAGGGGGAGAAAAAGAAAAGATTAAAAAGAAAAAAAAATAGCTCCAATGGTTTTCATATTAGGGGAATCTTCAAAGTAGAAATGATACACTGCAGTTGTTGGAGAAGATCAGTCAATACTATCTAGAGTTTGAAAAAAGTTCTCTCTGTAATTTATGGAAAACTTCAGCCTGCTGTGTAAACTGTGTGGGAACTCATTTGAAATATTAATGTTTAAAATGGCAGTCTCAGTTCTTTTTCTTTCTTTCTTTCTTTCTTTCTTTCTTTCTTTCTTTCTTTCTTTCTTTCTTTCTTTCTTTCTTTTTTTCTTTCTTTCTTTTTTTTTCTTTTTTTTTATTTTATTTTTTAAAAAACACTTACTGAAATTTACGTTGACAAGCTGCAGACAGAATGATGGAGTGGCCCTTTTCCGATCTGCAGCTAGAAGTCATTTGCATCCCTCCACCTTACTGGGTTTTTTTCCACAAAAGGAAGTTTTCTTAACTCAGTTATCAATCAGTAAAAGCTCTGAAGGGCCATACAACAAGGTTCATACAACAATTTGTAAAAGTGACAACAGTGGTATCAAACACACAGCTCTTCAGTATTAGCCCGAAAAGATCCATGTCACTGGGTTATTAATTGTGTAAGGAAAAGAATTTAAAGCCATTAGCATTGGCTGCCTTTGCTTCCAAAGTGAATGTTTTTTTCTCTGAAATTATCATTCCTCTTTTCTGTTCTTATTGCTATTCTGAAAGCTGCAAAGGTTAGCCTTCCATATCATAAAAACTCTTTTCTCCAAGGGATGCCTGTCGTCTTAATACAAATTTTTAAAAGAAAACATCAAACAACAATAAACAAACTAAAGAAACAAATAAATTAATCAAATTGTAGTGCCCAGACTGACCAGACATTATTGTTTTGTATTTCTGTATTGCCATAGCTGAACATAAATACAATGTGTTAGCAACAACAGTTGAGGTGTGGAGAATTTGTAAGCTGCATATTTAGGCATTGTTGAAAACTTGTATAAAGTGCTGGTTTGTTTTTAAAAACTATTATTAGTTTTTAAAGCTCATTATTAGTTTTTAAGAAGCTATTAATTTTTGTTATTATGAGCTATAAGAACTGCATTGAAGGAAGACCAGGCATGCTTTGTGTGAGCTTTTCTCAAGAGACATGTTCGTATTTTGCCATGTTAATTATGGAACAGAGGTTGGAATCCAGCAGAGTGGGCCATGACCAACCCCATTCCCACCCAGTGAAATCCAGTGCTGCAGTCAACCCATACTGTACTCACAGACATCACAGTAATAGTTTAGGGTTGGAAGAGCGTTCTTACACGATCATCTAGTTCCAACCCCCTGCCATGGGCAGGGACACCTTCCACCAGACCAGGTTACTCCAAGTCCCCTCCAACAGGCCTTGAACACTTCCAAGAAAGCCATTTCCATGGGGCAGCCACAACTTCTCTGCGTAACCCATTCCAGTGCCACAACACCCCCACACTAAAGACTTTTTTCCTAATATCTAAAGTAAACTCTCTCAGTTTGAAACCCTTACCCCTGGTCCTGTCACTACAGTAAAAGGTCCCTTCCATCTTTCCTGTGGGCTCCCTTCGGGTGCTGGAAGTCTACAATTAGGTCGACCCAAAGCCTTCTCTTTTCCAGGCTGAACAATCCCAATTCTCTGAACCTTTCCTCACAGCAGAGCTGCTCCATCTCTCTGATCACCTTGGTGCCTCCTCTGGACTCACTCCAGCCGGTCCACGTCCTTCCTGTGCTGGGGACCCCAGAGCTGGAGGCAGCTCTGCAGGTGGGGTCTCACCTGAGCAGGGTAGAGGGACAGAATCCCTTCCCTCAGCCTGCTCCCTACACTACTTTGGATGCACATTTCTTTTTATACCTGTACTGTACACCTGTATACCAAGAAACCTGGCCCATGATGGAAAACTTGCAGTTGTATTCCCTTGGTTCAGCAGTGATGACAAAGCTACTAAGTAGGTGTTTTGTTTTGCAACATAGCAAAATAATCAGTCCCTCTTTAGCCAATGTGCTCTGATTTTTCCAAGTGCGTATAGTTGGGCTTATTTCTTGAAATATCACTTTTATCACAGTGCCTTGAGTGGGGTCATTCCCACATACAGAGCTATTCACCAATATGTTTGCAGAACTGGGACAAAGGTGGTATATTTTTATCTTATGGATGAGCTAGTCTTGGCATTTTCCCATTACTCAGTGATAAATTGTCCTAAGGGTCCCTTTCTTTCTGTCTGAGCTCCAGACTGTAAACCTTCATTAAAGGAAATTTCTTTAAAGGTCCTTTGAACACAAAGAATGGATATGCCTTTGTTGTGGAAGTGAAGGCACATTCTTTGAAAGTGTGTTGCATCACAGTGGGACTGACATGCAAACTTTTCCAAGTTTTTAAGTGATGTTTGGGTGCAGCTGCTTTTATAGCTAAGAAATCATGAACATAAAGGTGAGAACCGCAGATTAAAAGAAAGAAATATAGAGGCAGACATGCCATTTTGCAAGGAGTTTAAGCTATTTAAAATAACAAATAGCTCTTCACCTGATGTTAAAATGACTAATATCCCAGATGAAAAACAGGATTTGGGTGCATAAACTAGATTGAAATGGATTTCAGCTTCTTATTTCCAACATTTTAGTCAAAGCAGCAGAGTACCTCCGACTCTTCAGAGCTGTGTGGGACATCAGTGGCCTGTATGTGAAGAGGGTCAATTATCAGGTCATTCAGAGGATGATTTGTTCTCCTCACTGCATTTGGATCTCCACAGACACAGTGAGGAAACCTTTCCCTACAGCAGCATGCAGAGCTTTCTGTTAAACCCCTATGTCAGGTAAGTGCCTACAGGTCCTGTGGACACACCCAGAGATACCCACAAGGGTGACTGAGATGACTCAGAGGGTGATGCTGAATTTCCACTCAGTTCAGGTTGAGGGTGCCTCACTGGGGATTTAAGGCAGTGTTTTCTTTCTCTCACCCCCTCTTCCTCTTTTGGAAAGTGTGTCTATAACATTGGAATGGAATGTGTGTCCATCCTCTTTTCAAATACTTTGATAAGGCTTGATCCAGAGCCTGTTCAGTCCTGTCATATAAGAGGTGAAACAGCCATTGATAACAGCTTTCCCAGTGGAACTATTCATTGCCACAAATTTGTAATTATTTTTCAAGGAACATAATGTAAGATGAGGTTTCAAATACTACAAAACACAGCACTTCAGTGCTCCATATAGAACAAAAGTACAGCTTCGCATGCCATAGCCCCTGTTTCTTATTGTAATAAGTATCTAAATGAATCATGTAGCAGCAGTAACTGTGAAACCTTTGCTGAATACAAGCTTGTCCTTCCTCTCCTTACTTTCTCATTTCACTCTGCTGTTATTTCTCATGCAACCCAGTACTAGAACACTATAATGAATTTTGGGATGCAGTTCCTAAGAATCATTGTACAACACAGATTTGCTGTGGGTCAAACAGAACTGGCTGTAAGAAGCTCCATACTGAACCATGTAAATGGTTCCCTTTCAAAGCTTTAAATTAACATATGCATGCAATCATGCTGAGTTTATTACTGAAACAATGTACAAGACAGTAAATAAAGTCTGGCATAAAACTTTACACAGCTTCTTCTTCTAGTGGGAAACAAATTATACAAATCAAGACTTAGTGTTAAATATCTGTTAAAGTGAGGTGAGGTAAGAACTGAATAATTACTCTATGTATCGAATTCCCCCAGCTGAAATATTGTGATCTGATGAGTATGAATTTGTTATATGTTTCGCTACTAAAATCAATGAAAGCCACTGGAATCATGTTTGCCCTGTTTGCTGCAGACTGTAGCTGTGGAAACAAAGCTCTGATCAGAATATCCTGAGGCTTTGTACCATGCATACATCATGCTCTTCTTCATGGTTAAGGAGAGATGTTACCTTTCTTCCAATCTACCTGCACAGCCACAGATTCCCATGGGCAGACTGGGCACAGCTTATGTGAGTGACCACAGTGTGTATCTGGTAGCACACACAGTGACCTTGAGCCCTACAAACCAGTGTGGACGCTTGGCCCTGTGGAATTGAACGTTGGACTTGATGATCTCAGAGTTCTCTTCCAACCTCAATGATTCTATAACTCTGATTCCATGATCTGCTGTACATGGTGCCTCTGCGTTCACATGGAGGGACTATACAGTAGCCAAAGTCTTGTCTGTATTGCCAGAGTCTTGTCTTGAGGGCACATCACCTTCTAAATGCACAATTGTCATCCCCTGCACTGCAGTTGGACCCAAAAGACAGACCAGGAACTTGTGCCTGCAGGCAGGTGGGGTGTGGGCAGAGATGGGCTGTGGCTGAACAGGACCCTGCAAAAGGGTCCTCCTTGCTTCGCACAGAGGGTAAAGAGGCAAGAAAGGGAAGGACTTGGGACTGGCTGCACTGTGCTGCTTTGCTGCAGCTCCTTCAGTGGTACTGTGATGGGAATGGAGTTGGTTGTTGCAATCAAGGATAAACAGAAAACCCTCCTGCAATCAGCTGGATAACATTGTTTTTCTTGCTACCATCAAGCTCTGATGTAATAATTTAATCCACTCTCTTTATCAAATAGATGAAACTAATATCTTTTGCTATTGGGTACTCAAATGAAACAAAACATTGCTGGCTGGAGCCAGTCAAATCAGTCCTTTCATGAATTTTGATTGGTTTCCATGGTAACACTGGCATACTCCATTTAGCACCAGAGTCCATGCCTGAACAAAGGAACTGCTGAATGAAGTCACAGCATCTTCCTACCCATATACATGGCAAGGAGATGCATTTTCAAGTAACACTGGTGATTAAGTGTTCATATGAACATGCACAGTGATGTGAGTGCACTGGAGATCAAAGTCAGTTGGGCAAAAAGCACCTGTCTGTTCCAATAAGAGTTAGGAAAAGATGAAGCACACATTAAGTGAAATATATGCAGTGCTATTGGTAATAGAGCTGAACTTTTATTCAATATGGAGATTTTAAAACTAGGTTTATTTTCAAGAGGGAGGAAATCTGGAGAAAATGAGCTCTTCCAAGGAAGAGAAAGCATCTCTCTGAAGTTGCCTGTACTTATTACTGGCCAAGGTGATAACAATGGTTTTCATTCAGTGGCATGAAGCTGTGTGAGTGAAGCTTTAGGTTGTATATTATGAAAGGTTTCTTCACCCAGAGGGTGGGACAGGCTCCTCAGGGAAATAAATGGTCACAGCCCCAAGCCTGACAGAGCTTGAGAAGTGTTTGGACAATGCTCTCAGGCACATAGTGAGACTCCTGGGGTTGTCTTCTGCAGGGCCAGGAATTGGGCTAGATGACCCTTGTGGGTCCCTTCCAACTCAGGACATTCTATGATACTATGATTCTTCCTGCTGCTTTCTTCTCAAGCTGCCTTGGCTGCATTCTCCTCTTCACAAGCCTCAACTCATTTGTGGCTCTCATTCATGTTTTTGGGAATAACACCAAGAAATTGATGGAGTTCCACTGCTATAAAGTAACATAAAGAGGAAAGTAAAGCATGTTTTCTCTCCAAGGCTTGTTGCACAGCCTAGTGGGTTAATATATCAGAACTAATTAAAAGTCTGATGAGAACCTCATGCAACAGCATGGAGTATGTCTGTGTGTTGAATGCAGGAGACAACCAGTTATTGCATCCAGATGAAGGTGAGAGAAAAGCTGGTAAAGTGGAGTTTTTCAAATTTTAAAAAACCCTTTTTAAATATCTTGAAACCACGTCTCAACCTCCTTGTAAAATGCTAGGTACAGTTAACAGGAATGAAAACAACATACCTGAAAAGTACTGAGGCTTTACAAAAGTAATTTTTTTTAAATTTTTTCTCTCTGTTGCTGGGTGTTGTCAAATTCCTGAGAATGGAACTTGATTTTATCTTTTTAGATTCACTGTGTTCCCGTTGAACAGTTTGATCATTTTTGGACCTGAAAGAATGTTTTAGGTGCTGGATGGAGCTCTTGCAGATTGCAGTCCTAATCAGAGTGAGCGCTGGCACTGCTCATTATCAGCTATCATGAGCAATTTTGGGGGAGGTGAAAATATGCAACACCTGCCCTGTCTGTGCTGAATTTAAAGCCATGGAATGTTTTAGGTATTACATCTTGTTTGTTTGTTTGTTGGTTGGTTGGTTGGTTGGGCGGGGGGGGTGTTCCAGAAGTAGGAAGTGTAAAGTTAAAATAATGACCAAAGATTTTATATTAAACGAAGTGGTTATCCAAAATTTTTCCTTGAATTTTAATGAGTTTTTGCCAACTTTGCAAGGGTTTCTTGGAAGTGTTTGAGAGGCAAAGTAAATTGGCTGCACGAGTGATTTTTTTTTAATGACAAATTTGTGTAGTAACCCACACAGTATTCATTTAATAACTTTTATGTCCTTTATTCAGAAAAGTTCCTCAAGCACAGTAAAGGTTTCAGACCAGAGAATCAAAAAGGCTCAGAGGTGACTAATTCCTACACGTAGGTAACTAAGACCAGGAGAGACATGAAATTCCTAATACAGATATTGTATTCATGGAGACTTCACTCCTCTTCAGCATAATGGATTTTAAGATTTCTATCAGAAACCTGAATTTTCACAGTCGGCATCTGGAGAACAAATGCTGTATGTTCCTACTACACAGAGTTGCAGTGCTCTCTAGAGGCAGCCAAACCAGGTGAGACCAAAGTCCCCTTGCTGTGGGAGCAGGGAACAGGAATAGCATGGCAATTTTAGGGATAACTCATGGTGGCAAGGGGAAGAGTAATGACTACTGGAAAGGACATGATGAAAACAAGTCTGACCTTGCTCAGTGGCTGAACTCACTGCCTAAGCTGGTACCTGCAGTCTGCTGCTGGGAAATAAAACTGGGCAACACACATGAATTCTCCTGGGAGACCCAAGCATGCATCTGGTTCATCATGGCAAGAAGCAGGTGCTTAGAAGGTCTGAAGAAGTCCAACAGACACAAATCTGTCACACCATGACTTTTCAATTATTTCTCATGCTTTCTTTTGTTTTCATGGTCCTGGCTTCCCTTAGATTGGGGGAAAAGGGGAAGAGTTTAAGCCAATAAAGAAGAGAGAGGGAGTAATCCTCTCTTTAAAAATCAAATGTATTAATAAAGATGTAAAGTAGAAAATCTTGCAAAAATGGTTTATGTATATTTAATCATGATCATTTCCTCTTTCCACTATGCAGGAACGCTAAATAAAATGAAATGTTAGGAAAGTCAAACCAGACAACATGCTGTGTTCACCCACAGAATGTTAGAAAGCCAAGAAATTATTTTCTAGGGAAGACTGTTGCAACAGGAAAAGTAGTAGGGATATTTGTAAGGAAGACAAGGTGTATTTGGTTTCTGTGGCAAGGGTTTGGTAGTGGGGGGCTGCAGGGGTGGTTTCTGTGAGAAGCTGTGGAAGTTTCCCCGGTGTCCATGGAGCCAGTTCCAGCCAGCCTCAAGATGGACCCACCACTGGCCAAGGCTGATCCAGTCAGCTTTGCTGGTAGTGCCGCAGGGATAATGTGTGTAAGAAAGGGAAAGAAAGTACAGAGCAGAAACACTGGCTGCTGGAGAGAGGAATGAGAATATGTGAGAGAAGCAGCCCTGCAGACCCCAGGTCAGAGCAGTAGGAGGGGTAGGAGTTGCTCCAGGAATGGGAGCTGAGGTTCCCCTGCAGCCCGAGGGGCAGCCCATGGTGAGGCAGCCGTGCCCCTGCACCCAGGGAGGTCCAGGGGGAACAGAGATCCACCTGCAGCCCATGGAGGGCCCCATGCTGGTGCAAGGGGTGCCCAAAAGAGACTGTGACCCCTTGGGAAGCCCATGCTGGAGCAGGGTCCTGACAGGAGCTGTGGTCCTGTGGAGAGAGGAGCCCACACTGGAGCAGGTTTGCTGGTAGGACCCCATGGAGATCCAGACTGGAGCAATCTGTTCCTGAAGAACTGTATCCTATGGGAGACCCACATTGGAGCAGTAGAAGTGTGTGGAGTCCAACATCAGAGGAGGGAGGGGCAGCAGAGAAAACATGTTATGAACTGACTGCAATCCCCATTCCCTGTCCACCTGCACCACTGTGG
This sequence comes from Manacus vitellinus, assembly GCF_001715985.3. Lineage (NCBI taxonomy): Eukaryota > Metazoa > Chordata > Aves > Passeriformes > Pipridae > Manacus > Manacus vitellinus. The sequence continues at coordinate 810,183 of NW_021940910.1, read as the reverse complement.
AGAGAAAGGAGAGAACTGGGAATAAAGCTGAGCCTGGGAAAAAGGGAGGGGTGGGAGGAAGGTGTTTTTAAGGTTTGGGTTTATTTCTCATGATCCTATTCTGATTTGGTGGGTAATAAATTAGGCTGGTTTCCCCAGGTCGTGAGCTTTGCCCACAGCAGTGCCTGGTGAGTGATCTCTCCTTGCCTTTATCTTGAGGCACGAGCCAACTCATGAGCAGTGGGAGAACCCACAGCCACACAAGGCTCTCAGGAGTTGTTGTATTTAATGCCAACACAAGTGCTGGAAGACAAAGCAAGTGTAGTGAGCGCTTCACAGATCACAACTCTTCAGAGGAAGAGTGCAAACATAATGCTCAGCACGGATTACTTATGTCAGTGGGATGGAGATTTCTTACCATCCTCTCCTGGTTCTGGTGATGGTGGAGACAGACAGTGCACTGGAGAAGCTGGGCTGCTGCTCTGGGCTGGTCTGACAACTCAAATGTGTAAATACAGAATGTTTCATATTTTGTTTTTCTTTTCCTTGTTACTTTCTGGTTCAGGAAGAAGAAAACCCCACAAATAATTAGTCACATACTAAGCACGAGGCTGTGTGTCTTGCAGCAAGGACTGATAAAGCTGCTGGAAATACACAGAGATCCAAATGTTATGAGATTAGGGTTTGAAGTGGTAGTCAACAGAACTGAGGCAATTCTGCTGCCATGCATGAAACAATGAGGGAATTGAGTCTGTTTTCTGATTGCACTGAATCTGACAGATTTGCTACTGCAGTTAATGGAAAGAGTAATGAGTGCTACAAACAGCTCACTAATAAACAGGTCTGGCTGTCTGTCTATGAGCTTCACTGTATTCATAACTATCTATGTCATTAGCATAATTGTGAAACATCATTAATATATGGCTTCTTTTACCCAACACTGTAATATATATATGAATATAAGATACACATAGGCTATACTAAATAGGATGATCTCTCTATTAAATAACTATAGGAATCTTCCTCAGAAATGGTATGTAATATGCCTTCCCAATGTTTTAAGGACAGTCACTTAAAAATTGTTGATTTTGATCTTAACACTATTTCTATTTTAAATCAAAAGGGAATATGTAAAGAAAGTAATTGTCTAATCTGCATATATGTTTTTAAAAGATGTACAGGGCAATACCAAATTATTTATTTACAGATTTATTTTAACATTAGCAAAGTATTTTTTTCAGTGACACTTGTGTTTGATATTATCCTTCAATAATTTATATTATTTTTGTAGAAAGTTTGTGTCTGAACATGAATTCTCAAAGTATTTTTTTTTCAAATTGGACTGGTTTGTTCATCTCACACACTTCATTAAAGAAAATAATTTTATGGATAAATGTCTCCACCTAGAGCTTGTTTAGAAAAAGAAATGCTTAATAAAAAGTAATTCTGTATATAGTGTATTTAAAAACCCACGTTACAATGATTTCTCAATAAAAGCTTCTTTTTTTTGTGATCCTTCATCATTCTTTTTGTGAGATGCCATTTTCAGTCTATTCTATATGTGAGCTGAGGCATTCAGAGTATTTTTCTAGGGATACCAGGATGTTATATTATAAAAGACACGTGAAAGGCTATTTTTACGGTTGAATAATAATAATAATCAAAGAATGTAGGGGGTTTTTTTTAATTAATCCTGAAATTATTTCAGATTTCTCTTTTCCTTTCCTTTAAATTTCAGTCTCAAAGTCAATGGGTAGTTAAACTGTGATTCCTAGTTATAAACTCCACTGACTGCAGCTCTTTAACACTGTCATTGTGTTATAAAATATGAAATCCGTAAGGAGTCAGTCACAGTGGGAGAAACAGATGATGGTCTGATGGAGCTGCCTGTGTTGCTGCCCATGGTTTGCTGCTGGAAAGCCAGAAAATTCCTTGCTTAGGCAAGACTTGTCAGGGGGCAGGAGGAACAGGGATCTCTCATTTTCAGTTAATTAGTGCAACACTTCTGCATTAATTAATAGAATTGTGCAAAGAAAATGTGACAGGTAAATCAGGAACAGCTGAACTTTACAACCAAAAGTAGTGAAACACTGCAAAATTCTGCAGCACTTTGTACTATAAATAGTCAGCAATTGTAAGTTCTTTAAAATAGTGAATAAACCAAAATTGTGTTAATACTAGGTGCTTGCACCTGGTCATGTCAAAGACTGTTTTCACTTCCTCGAATAATTGCTCAGACTGTTCCTTTTCACAAAATGAATAGTTGTGAGAAATATCTCCTCGAGCTCTGAACTCGATTCCCAGAGAACTGCTATTCAGAGTGCCCTTACTGAGTTTGTACTTCTGTTTTTAACAAAGTTTACTCTCTAGTTTAACAGCCAAACTATTCAAACTTTCAGACAGGTCAGTGAAACTTACTCAACACCCGAGTATGAAATGGTGCAACTGTAGTGATGTTAAAAGCGTCAAAACTTCCTTTGGGTGACAGACATTCACAGGGGTTAATGCACCAGAAAGCAACTCAGAACAGGCTCCTGCTGCTGGGATCTGATACTGAAACCCTCCCTGAGCTCCACTGAACACTCAATTCTTTCAGATCTCAGTTAACATGATTTAACAAGTGACTCTTAGCTGGACACGCAGCATAACTTAGCTTTGCCTATGTAGACTCCTTATTCAAATTCCATGCCTACTAAAATGTGACTTGTTGTTAGGTCTATTCTGATAGACATATATCACATTAAACAAAAGTACATTTGATTTCACCAATTGCATGTTTAGCTTTCTCAAGTCTACGAATGTGAGCTGTCTATTCAGGCAATGTAAAAATGCCTGTGTGCTTTCCCCCAAGAAGCCTTTAGCGTGGTCTTTTAAGATGACCTGAATTTTCAGAACATGCATCCCCTAATAGCTTCCTTGATGTTACAGTTGTTCAGAAGCAACAGTTGTTGAGGCCAGAAAAAAATGTGTCTAATCTTTCTCTCAGAACATTTGATGTCTGCGTTATTTTGATGTATCTTTTAGAATTCTTTTTTCCCTGTATCATTTAAAAGATTAATAACCTAGAGATTAATTACCTAGAGATAAAAGACCCTTTATCAATATGTGCCACCTTAAAATCTAATGGGAAAAAAGAACATGTTCTCTGTTTCACTCTATGCTGGTATCTGTTAATTACTTTTTCCCCTCTTGATCTGGACTTTGCTTCTCTGCATTTTGTGAAATCCAGCAACACAGGTTTGCATTCAATTTTCAAGGCACACACTCATGGCTGGGGAAGACACATAGTCTTTCTATTTTCAAGTGTGGAGTGGTGTTTGCCAGTTTTTCCAGTCCACATTAATAAATGGGTTTTGGCCATTTCAGATTAACAGTATGATCTCCTAATTAAATCCCTGAAAATATTACATCCTTGGAATAGAATAAACCACTGCTTTTCTATTACTGTGCACTGGCACTTTTTTCATCTGTGGAGGAAGACAGGCAACTACAGCAAGAAATTTATCCTTTTCCAAAACAGATGTAAAAATTGGACAAGATGAATTATCTTGAAGCAAACCAGGAGTTACTGCATTAACCTAATCTACATTGAGTTGACAAGACACACCACTTTCAGGCAGGTAAAGCTGTTAAAGTGGAATCACAACAAGAGTTCTTCAGAACCAGCGTTTCTAGAATTTACTTTTCCCACATTTTCCAACTCCTATTGAGATTTATGCCTTGCTGTCATTAGGTATTGTGGCACTGTAGTGCTCCCAGATAACTGGTTTCAGCAGACAAATTAGGTACATATATCATTGTTCCCTGACATCTTTATACCCATTTCTTCTCTTCTGGGATAAACACAGTATGGATGTCACCACACTTATTGTGATCAACCTATTTGGTTCCAGCTGATCGGACCTGGACAGGGTCAGGAGCAATGGTGGCCAATCTCTCTCACCCCTATAAAAGAAGCTTCTCCAACAGGGCAGACAAACAGATGTGACAACAATGGGTTAATGGCTGGACTTGACAATCTTAAAGGTCTTTTCCCACTCAAACTATTCTATTACTTGCCTTGTTGTTAGCTTTTCTCCTGTGCTACATGCAACCTTCATTGCTGGTTACTTATTTCAGTCCATTAGCTCTGATTCTTCTCAAGTCCCACAACACGCCATGGATAAACTCACTGCCATATTTTCCCACATCAAAAATTCATTTATTATGTGCCTTAGAGCTGCTTATCATATTCCCTTTCATTACCTGCTGTGCAGAGGTGATATTTATGTCAGGAACACTTTGGGTACAAACCACAGGCTCAGCAGCAAACTAGGTAAGGGACGTTTCTCAAGCAGACAGTTGCATGAGCACAAGCTCACAGCCATCTTTCCCAGTGCTGGAGACATCACAGTGTCATTCCTTGCACACCTGCTGAGTTGCTCAGTGACTATTCATAAGTAAAAACTTGAGTCTGGTTTGTCTGCCTGCTGGTACCAGTGAAAGAAGTCAATTCACTGCCTTTATTATTCTATTTGTAGTAGTTTGACTTTGAGAACATTAGTATCCACTTTGCTCTTTACATCTCTGTCTTGTTGAGAGAGACTGTCCTAATGGGAAATGGGGACAGGTGGTTCTTTCAAATACATGTTTCATTTGTTTGCAATTAAAAAGGGTACTCCAGTTCTGCCTCATATTTTGTCCTATGCCACTCCACTGAGTACATTGTTCTGATACCATCAAGGATGTCATACCATATCTCTAACATGATGTTTACCCTTTGTTCAAACACTACTATAAGTGTCTCTTTCCAGGTAGTAACTTTTTCATGTATTTGCCTTAAAATTTCTGTTGTTGGTGAAGAGTTTGTCACCCAACTTGGAGTTCAAAATTTATCCCTCAGTACCTGAGGCCTTCCTTTTATGAGTCATATCACTGGTTTCTGTTAGATTCCTGTCTTCTGCTCCAGACTTCAATTAAAAGTTAACAAACACCCTGTGTGCTTTGAGTTTCTCTGCCACTCTGCTGCCCCTTGCAGTGCTCTCCATGGCTCCTATGAAAAATTAAACATAACTTGCAGCACTTTGTAGTCTCCATGATCCTGGTCTTCTGACTGCCCACCTGCTGACCGCTTTCTCTGCTGGCTGGCAGGTAAACCCCCAGGTCTCCCAGTCTTCTGGCTTTTTACACACCTTGCTTGATGATGTCCCTGCACTTTGGCTGTTGGTCTGCATCAGGCCTGGGATCCACAGCTCCTCAGCTGGGGCACCAAGGAGCTGGGGGCAGGATATGCCAGGTTCCACAGACACACGGCTGAGGATGGTTCACAGGCTGCTGCCTGCAATTCTCCTGCCCCATGAGATATCTCGTACTCACCGGTTTTCCTTTCTTCCCAGGGAGCCAGGCAGCATGAGAAGTGGGCAGCAGGCTCTTGGGAAGCAAGGGAAAAGCCACATTGAGCTTCTGTCCAGTAGAACTCATCAGTTTTCCCTCCCTAGAAAAAAGAAATCCGTTTCAGAGCATAACTTCCCCTCTCTCCTCACCCACTGAGAGCCATAAACCCACCCAATGTTTGAATGCTGCCCTCTGGTGAGATCTGTGGCGAACATGACAGTGGGATTATTCTGAAACGTGCTTACACTGATCCTTGACATGTGGTTCTTCAGCATTTCATCTCCAAAGGCTTCAGCTTCCAGGTTCATAGAATCTCAGAGTGGTTTGGTTTGGAATGGTCCTTAAAGTACATCTGGTTCCAACCAGGATACCACCCACTAGATTGAGTTGCTCATATTCCCATCCAACCTGGTCTGGAACACTTCCACGGGGGTGTGTGCCAATACCACCATGCAATTTTGCTCTGAAAGTGTGGAGATGCCCTCCAAGGTCAATGTACCTCTACGATCTCTGAGCTGCAATACCTGCTCTGGCTCTACTGCTCTACCAGGTTTTTTTGTTTTGTGTGCTGCTTCATTCAACACTCAGGATTTGAAAAAATGTCTGCCAAAATAATTCCCAAGGCAGGAACCTCTTACCTCGGATTTTCTACAGGAATAAAAATGAAATCCTATATCTTCTTGAAGCAGGATGGACGGATTCCCGTGGTAATACTGGAGGGTGAATTAAGGCCATTAAAGTAGAAATTTTATGAGGCAAGGAGCCCAACACCACGTCTACAAATGTGGACTCAAGAAATCAGTGGGATTGCTTAACCTAAGGCAGCCAATTTTCTGTGGGTAGATACATATTGTTTGTCTCCAAAGCTGCTAAGCTCAGGCATTTCAACAGCACTAAATGAATTTTTTAAAAGTGCAGGTGAACAATGAGAAGGTATCTGGTTTTCAAGAAATGTATTACAGGAAGATGTGCTACACTATTCTGAATTCTGTCTTCTGGCAAGCTCCATGTAAATCAGAAACCACAAATTTTTCAACTCATTTTGTCTGTCCGAGGGAATATTTGCCACAAATACAAGGTGAGTTGAACAGAACAAAACTTTAAAGAACAGCCTTTTAGAATAAAATTTTTACATTGAACACAGAATAACACAACTCTGCATCTGTTTTATGGAGGACAGGATTCTGTGCTAAGCTTCGTAACAGCTTATTAAATGAGACAGACGGGTATCCAAGGAGATCGGGCTGAAAATAAAGATTTCTTGGAGAAATCCTTCAAGATGCACAAGAGGGTATCTACTGTAAAACTTCAATATTCAAAGGACTCGTTAGTACAGCATAGACTGCCTTGCAGTTCACAGCCAGAAAAAATGATCATACATCAGTAGATGTTTTAATGAGGTTAATGGGTTTAATGTAATAACAGTAAAGCATTTTCAAAGATGACTGTTAAGGGTGGCTGTCAGTGCTGTAATCTCACCTGTGCTTTAAGAAAAAACAATTCATATATAATGAAAAACTATCCCAGTGGTGTATGAACAAAATGTCAATGGAAAATGCAAATTGCACAGTTAATAGGCTTGATGTTCATTCAGCCAGGGTGGACCCAGCACATGATGGTGCCATCACAGAACAGCTTGCTGCAGAAGGAACTTGTGTAAAGTCAGTTAAAAAAAGGATGTCTGCATCTGTTTCCAGAGGTTCCTTTCATATCCTTACTTTTCATCCCAGCTCTCCAGAAATCTGGTTCTTTCCCCGGTGCTAAACACGCACAGTTTGAGTGTGAAGAATTAAGGCTCCTTCCTGCCTTCAGGCATCGTACTGTTAGAAGGGAGTGGTAATTAGGTCATTTGGAGCTCTTCACAGATTGCATCTCTAAGGGACAATTTCTCTCATCACATGTATGTGATTTTTTTTTCTATTTCAAGCAACACAGAGGTCATCTCTACAATGTACACCTCTGATTCAATGCATCAGGTGATTTTTGCATAGATCTGAAATTTGAATTTCAGTTAGATACATTAAAAGGACATCAATCAATATGCATACTGGGCTCTATACCTCTCTGCTTCACCCTGCCACTTTATCTTTGGTGTGACTTCTTCATAGCTCAGGGCTACCTGTGTAGAGAGTTAAGAAGGGGACAATTCAGCCAAAGACATAAATACTCAAAGGAAATACTAAGATACAAAAAAAATTTAATTCTGAGAGCATTAAGCGATGCAAACTGACTGATAATTCTAAAAAAATGTTAAAATATAGATTATTTAAGAAGTGCTTCTGCAATGTAACGTTACCATGTGAATTCTGAATCTTTAAGAAGGTTGTAATCTTCCCAGAACCCTGAGGAAGGAAGTAGAGGCTGGATGCTGTCTCCCAAATCCTAGGCTAAAATTAGAATAAACTTTGCCTATCCCTAAGCAAATAATTACTCAAGGAATATTTAATTACTAAAGCAAAAGAGATCCTCTACTATTTATGCTACTTCAGGAGAGTTTCTCAAATCCTTTGGAAGAAGAAGTCTCCTGCAGTGCACCAGCATCAATCACAAGGACTCGTTTGAAGTAGACTACCATCTAGATAAATAAGACAAGATGTAAGGGTTGTAATATTTGGACATCAACAGTTTGCACGTGTTAATATTCTGTATATTTATATTCTGTAATTATACTCATAATTACAACTCAATTTGTTTAGCAATAAAACTCCACAGACCCCCGAGAAGACAAGCAAGTATTTATCAGGTGGTACTACTGGTTTTTTATTTCCTCCTTTCTTTTTGTAAATTAATTAACAGGTAAAAAAAACTGTGAAAAGGGAGAGCAGATGACCTATGGAGAACCCTTTAAATTGCTCAAAACTTTTGGTGAATAGGCAGTTGAGCAGCTACTGTTCAAGAGCAAAAGGGCAGTTATTGAAAATTTGGTGTTTGTTCTCTGAAATTCCTGATTCCTAGGCCTGCATCGAAAAGGCCAGGAATATTTGCCTGAAATGCCTGACACATTTCTGCTACGAGCAAGGACACTGTCAGTGCCATGACAAAGACCTGCATGTCTTTAATGGGAGCCTACAAGACACTGATGTGATGAGTGAAAAGTGAGAAGAAGCCCCAGGCAAAGCACTGTAGTATTGCACAGAACATCACTATAATAATATTGTATATTATTATAATATCATATAATGCAACATAATGTGATTTGATGCAATGTAATAAAATAGAACAGAATCACAGAATCATAGAACCACAAAACCATAGAATGGCTTTGGTTGAAAGGGATCTGAAAGATTATTCCATTCCAACCCTCCTGCCATGGACAGGGACACCTTCCACTAGAACAGGACGCTACAAGCCCCATCCAACCTGGCCTTGAACACTTCCAGGGATGGGACATCCACAACTACTCTGGGCAATATAAAATAATACTAGGTCCTCTGGACCTCCCATTCTCAGTGTTCAGGGACTTCAAACTGGAGCAGGTGCAGCAAAGGACGAGTCGGGTGGTCATAGAGAGGAGATTTTATTTTATCAGAGCAGATGCACATGGTTCCTCCGAGTAGTAGTCAATCAGGCAGCTCCAAAGTGGGAAGTAAAACAGCTTGATCAGCATGTATTCAGCATGTCCAGGCACATCCCAGGTTCTGGCGATGCTCTGGTCCCACAGCCCCACCCTGATATGGCTGGATGATTTCAAGGTTCTCAGTCTAGAAGAGTTTTCTACGAGGATTTACCGTTTTTATTGGTTTACATTTTTACTCTTGCTTTGATTTTCTGCATTTTTTTTTTTTTACAGATGATCAAACACCACTATCTGAAACTCTAGATAATTTAAAATGTTGAATACAGACTATGAGGGAGGTTTGGCCCCGGAAGTGCCAGATTTGCCTGAACTATATAAATACCATTAATTTGTCATCCTACTTTCCAACACAAGTCATGTTAAAATTAAAAATAAAAAAATAATAAAAAAGAAACATGGCTAAAAGTTTAACATCTGCCTTAGGGAAGTGGTTTTGAAAAATTATCTTAATAATTCTGTGTTACTTCATGGGATTGTGTTACTGTCACGAGCTGCCTGTCATGTACCCACGGCGTGAAGGAAGCCACAAGCATAATTTTCTCCATAAATAAAAATAAAGCCGCAGTAATTGTTTCATCTGATTGTAATTTTCTACTGAGTGACATAAACTGTGCTGTCATTTCTCTCAGTAGGTCATAATTGCGCTGTATTTCATGTGAAATTAAAATGTTGACTGCAATGTCAAGGGTGCTGCATTCATGAACTAAATAATTAAAAAGGTCTTGATTAAGTCCCCAGATGGAAAGGTGATACATTCCTGCTTCTGCAATTCAGGTCTGTAACTGGCTACATTCTCTGTAATATTTTTCTTCGTGCTTTAGCATTAAAAGGAGAAATTTTCACATATGAGTCTTAATTTTTTTAAAAAGGAAAATCATAATTTAGTTGTCGATCTCAGAACTGCCTTGGACCAAATGGACAGGGGTTCTGGGTCAGGCTCTCACACACCGAACTAAGTCTCTGATGACCAGTGACAGGACTCGAGGGGACAGCATGAAGCTGTGTCAGGTAAGGTTTAGACTGGAAATTAGGAACAGGTTCTTCACCCAGAGGGTGGTTGGGTACTAGAACAGACTCCTCAGGAAAGTGGTCACAGCACCAAGACTGACAGAGCTCAAGAAAGGTTTGGACAACACTGTCAGGCACATGGTGTGACTCTTGGAGATGTCCCATACAAGGCCAGGAGCTCGACTTGATGATCCTTGTGGGGCCCTTCCAAATTAGGATATTCTATGATTCTATGCTATGATTCCAAGCCTTTTAGCTCCTTTAAAAGCGAAGCCATCTTCTCTGTAAATTAAGGGAGCAATTCCCAGTGACTTACATGGAAACTGGAACAGGTACAGAACCCAGACAGGGGTGGACTAAGCATGCACTAAAATCACCATTTCTGCACTTAGACCTTGTGCTCATGCAAACAAGGGCTTGAACATCTACTGCTGCTGGAAACAAGGAAACGAGGCTGGCAGCCCCTCCAGGGCATGCTGAAATCAATTCAAGTCTTTTCTCTGACTTGGAAAGCCTCAGTCCAAACCCACTAAGCACTGATTTATATGTTTATTTTTCATCATCTGGGCTAGACATAAGAGAGCACTTCTCTAATTCCTGTGATTTCCAATGGGGAAAAGTGTGGTGAGGGGTCAGATAAACCAGGAGAAAGAAGGACCCACCAGCGCCCATGATTCGTACTGCAGGAAAATTAGAAGCAAGCTCAGAGTACTGTGCTCACCTCAGTGTCAGAGTTGCACCCAGCTCCAACTGTCTCACTTCACTGAAAAGGACATATTTGCAGTGTTTGTGGTTTTTTATTAAGCAAAGCACTCAGCCAACTGCTTGTTTCTTTATTACTTGTGGAATTGTTTATGTATTACCAGAAGTATAAACTAAAGATACAGTGAGAAGAAAATCACAGAGCTAGTAGATAAATTGCCAGAAAAAAAAAAAAACATGAATAATTCAAGCCATGGGACTCAAATGTTTCTTAAAACTTGTTTCTTTTTTTCATAAAGGGGGAAAAATGAGTTTCATATGAGCAGAACCCATCTACAACTCTAACAGTAGCGGGCAATTTTGAAGGCGAGAAGTGACAAATGTTGAGACTGGCAGGTAACACTGGGAAAAAGGGCTCTGAATTCAAATATGGTGTTGAAAAAAGCTGAATGTTAACACGGTGGGAAACTGTATAGCATAACTGTATAGCAAATATTCATCTTGGCTTAATGCAGTGCACCCAATAACTACGGCAAAGAGTTCACAGGTGAAATAACCCTATAGTGAACTCTTGTTAGTAAACTGATTAGTGATTCAGAAATTATTTCCTGATCAGATGACCCTTGGAAGATGCTCTCAGCTTCAGTCTGCAGACCTGGCATTCAATCTGGTCAGTCTAGACCCAGACAAATTTATTTTCAAACCGGCATCTGCTGGAGTTGGAATGAGAGTTCCTGGAGGGACTCAGAGCATCACCACATCGATGGCTCAGGCTGGAAACTGCTAAGAAAACTTTCTCTTACAGGAGTCTCCCTTGATGATTTTACCCTGTGGCAGCCATAACAAGCAGTATATTACATTTTGATAATACATTTATTTTACCTTATGATAATACCTGCTCCTTCTGCACCAGGTCTGTGTTTTGGGGGTCTGGCAAACATTATGCTGGAAAAATGTGTAACTTAACAGAGCAGCAGCCATAGTTCAGTAGACATGAGAGCTTCTTGTGCAGGTCAACACACCATTGTGCTAAATGTCATATGACAGGAATGGAAAGAGACCCCCTAGTCCCAGAAATTTTATGGCTATAACGTCTGGCTGCAAAATAACAAAGCAAATAAATAACAGGTAGAATACTGGGTGACTTTTCTTCCAGCTTCCTAAGCCTGTCTCCTGCCCTTTTACTAACGTTCACTGCTCAGAGTTTTAAATGTCTCTCTCTATCCTGCACTGATTACACAGTTCACGCTCCCCAAATGCTAAGGTGCTAAGAATAAAAATAGGTTTATCTGAAATTAATTGCATTTCAGGAAAAAAAGTATTTTCAACGTTTTTTATTTAATTGAGAGCAGATTAAACCATGTATTATAAAGAACTAGAATGGTCTTTGTAGGCTACAAGAAACCTAATACCTTTTTTTAGAATGCTTTTTTCTCTTACTCTTTCGTGAACAATTAATGAACTGAATTAAAGAGCCCACCATGTTATTATTATTCAAATCTGCTGGAGAGAGATATTAAGATTAGAGATGATGGACGAGATAGAAATGTCTGTCTTTTTTAGTCACCCAAAGTTAATTAAAATAAACCTGACCTGTTATCTGCCACCCAAAGTGTTGTGTAGAAACAAGACTCTAATGGTAGCACAGACAAATTGGCTTGTCTTGCTAAAACTCCTTAGGGTTAATTAAAAAGCAGCTTATTCTTTGAAGAGAGCCACATCAGAGATGGTTACTTTTCCCCTCGTTCCTGTTACACATTTTCTGAACGTTTATGATAAGATTTTATAAAACTAAGCAAGAAGGCTGAGATTTGTATCAAAAAGAGCAAAGCTTTTGTTTAGCATAGGAAAAGAGCAGGACAATGCTCAAGGTGCTCAGAAAAACGAAGACACAGAAAGCTCCAGCAGCTTAAGGCAAAAACTTATGGAAATGTAAATGTGCTGGATTGAAACTAGTTGGCTCTGGTGCTGGAGCAACCCAGATCTCAGTGTGAGAGATTCTATGGAAGGGCAATTGGAACTAAATGATCTTTAAGGTCCCTTCCAACCCAAACCCTTCCATGATTCTCTGGTTCTAGATGTACTAATTCCAGCAGTATTTTTCAGTCTCTTTTTGAGCTCCCAGGCAGTATAGTAGTGCCTATGGCACACAATGGAGAAAGGAAGATGGGTGGTCATGGGTCTCTTGAAGGAAAGTGCAGTGGTTGGCACATCATTTTAGAAATGTTTTGTAAACCATGCAGGCAATGGGGAAATGGCCTCGCTATCCAATTGGACATCCTTGGCAGGAGCCAGAACTGCTCAACCTAAAAACAGGATTGTTTACTCTGGAAGCATCTCCATGTGTCCATCTAAATCATCATCTGTTCTGGACAGGATAATGACATTTTAATTACCCCTGACAGGTATCTGTTTAAACTGATTAGAAAGACCTCAGTGAGGACTATGCAGCAACCACCCAAAAAGCCTGTTTTTGTGCTACATCACCACTGTTGTTGGGAAGGGTCCGTGAATATTCAGCAAACCTCACACTTTTCTGCTGCAATCTAAATACTAATATTTCTCTTTCTACCTTGTACTGGATGCAGTGAAACCTCATCTGCCTTGTATTTAAAGCTATAAACATTAGAAGATTGTTGTTCTACCAACTGAGGAAGGTAGAACCAAAGTCCTTCCCAGCTTACAGAAAACGAGAAGCTTCAAAAGTCCCTTCTATATTATACTTGCTAAAGTTGTTGTTCCAGGTCTTGAGTGGAACAAAAATTCCTGGATCCAGTAGTCTGATTGCAGCCATTCTGATGCTGTGTGGAGGGGAGTTCACATCCAAAGGTAGCATCCAAAACCTGACACCAGGATCTCCTATGAGCACATTCCAGAGTAAGATTTGCCCTTATTACACTCATATTGTTAGCCAGACCTATTACATGACCTTTCATGGGTCACTTATCATTCCCTTAAACTATCAGCCAATCCAGACAGACAACTCACTGCTGCAGAAGATCTTAAGGACCACTTCCTTTATAATATCTGAAAAGAATAGGTGTTTATAAGCCCAGTAAGAGTACTAGTATTATTATGTCTCAAGTTAAAATGGATCTTAGAGAGAATTAAAAGCCACATGTCAGGGACTTATAAAAAGCTTAGATACTGAGGATGCAGGTAGAGGTTCCTGATGAAGACTATTTTGTCTCATTTGCTGAATGTGCACTGCAATATATGACAAGACAGGATGGTTTGCTCATCAAGGCTGCTGCCACAAATATTACTAAAGTTTCTTGACAGTAGTTTCTTCTCTGTAGTGGTCTTAGAAAACTGTTTAGCCAATCGGACTGAATAATATTCCTAGTGAGAAAAGTCATGCTCTAAATTTTAAGGATAGGTTATTACTTCATATGTGGATTGCATGGAGGTCTTTTCATCTTGCAGGTAGCACAACAAATTATGTAGATGTATTTATTGAATCAAGTATTCAGTACTGCGACTTTTAAAGTGGTTTTTTCCTTGAGAGACTCAGCTTTATCCAGGTTTCTCTCTTAAATTTGATCCTCAGACTAACTGTCATTATGGCTGCTTTTTGGAAAGCCTCATTGTCTTTATGAACAAACATGTATAAGCTCTGGTTGAATATGATTGATGGCACTCAAGTGAAGCTGGATTCACCAGCTCCAGAAAACTTCACAAATCAATCTTGCTGTAATTTTAGCATGCTGCTTTCTCATTGAATTTTAGAAATCTGTTAGTCTGAATGAAGGAGACTTCATTATCACTGAGAAGAGTAAGTCAATGATACACATGAACTTCATTCATAACAGAGCCAATTGCTGACGAAAAGGAACTGAACTAGAGATGATTAATTCTGTTTCAGTGGACAATTTTGGCAGCCATGACAATTATTCATAACCAAAGAGCGACCATTTTTTTGCCTTATTTAATTAATCTTAAACCATGTGCAGGGAAATTTCAAAGTCCAGTGAAACCAGCCAGAGGATGTTGTTTATAATGGTCCTGCCTGTGGGTACGGTTATTCATCTTTACAGTTATGGAACTTATGTATCATTTGTCATACTTGGCATTGCAATTTATTTTCCTTTTGTTGTTTAATCAATTTTCAGTTAAACAGGCCTTTTTTTTTTTTTTAATCCAGAAACAAAACTGCTTTGAGATGGTAAGAACTCTAAAAACATACAATAAGGTGTGATCAGTCTGCTGAGGTGAGCAGTTTATATTTTAAATAGAGAAGTCTTTGTGAATCTCATTTCCTGAGGGAGGGTAAATCCAGAATGACAGGGCAAACAGTTTGAGTAGGAGGCAGGTATTTTGACCAAGCACCTCCGTTCCTCTCTGACTTGATGCTATCTGTCATATCAGAGCTGTGGGTTCCAATTAAGCCAACATTTCCAGCTACCAATCTATCAGTGTCCTGTGGGGTTTTTTATAGGTATTACTTCTAACCCTATGGCAACAGGTCAAACTGGACAGCAGGTCTAAATCACTTCAGCCTAATTACCCCACACTGATAGTGTCTTGATATGAAGTTTCAATTACAGGCAAAAATAAAGCAGTTTCTCCTTTCCCTGCTGACCATTTATTGTACAATTCATTTATTCCTTTATACACCCTTAGCCTCTACTTACAGATTTCCCCCTTGGTTCTCCTTCTGTTGCTAGCAAGAGTTTGATGAAACAGGAGTCAGTCTCCTGATTATGTACAGATCTGGATTTATCTCTAACTTTGATGTAAATTGCCTCCAAAAGGTCAGGTTTTTCAAAATCCTCCATTTTCGAGAGTCATTGGATTTAATCTAAACTCTTCCATGTGTCTTTATATCTGATGTTAAAAAATAGTGTTAAAATTATGTCAAGCACAAAAAGAGAGCATAAAAGGCTCTTGAAACCATGGTTTTGATCCTTGGTTATCAGTCTGCATCCAGTATTAAAAATTCTATTGGAAATTCAAAGAGATCTCTCCTTATGTATTAAATCATCAGTTTTATACTGAAAGCTGGCACAGAAATTGGAGAGAACAGGTAGACTCCCAGTTAATCTACCAAATAACTTTTTAATTTTAACTATTTTTAAAGAGACATGAGAAAATATACTATGAAGGACTCTAGGTAAAAAAAAAAAAAGTAATAAATAATTCAACACTAAGGGAAGAAAAACAACTGTAGAAAGCCCTGAGGGCATTTTGTTATAGAGCAGCTTGCAATTGCAAGGGTGAACAACACACAAGGTGTGCAACCAGAACTGGCAAGCAACCCTTCCTGTTTGCAGCTTTTACACTCTCAACTCACTGACACATACTATGGAAGGTTCCAGATAAAACTGACTATTTCCTTCATGGCCTCTGTCCCATAATTCCTGTGCCATTTCTGCCAGGGCTGTGCTGTTATCCCAGATACCTTACATTTGACCAACTGAAGGGTATATCCACTATAGAAGGATGACCACCTTGCACGGAGTCTAATCACACACATTTATTATGTAGGGAAAGAAATTCAAAGCCAAATCTCCATCTCAGCTGTTTGGTTTTTTTTTTTACTATTACTCTTTAATGCAATAAAGATGACCCAATATATTTAATGTCAAGGACATGAGTTGCCTCTTGACTGTACTTCTTTGTGAGAGTGAGGATTGTCCCTGCCCTCTCTCAGTAGCCCTTTAGGTTTTTAAGTTTAGAAATGGAAAAATTTTAGGTTGGGAGTGACAAAAGGGAGCATGTGAGAACATATTCCCCATACATTATGGTCCACCAGAGTAACCACGAAGTCTCATCCAGACAGCAATAACCATTCACAGCATCTTGAGTGAATAGTAAGAGGAAAAATTTCCTTGCCAGGGGACCTCCTTCTCTCCTTTCCAGTATACTCTAAGTTTTTGCCTGTCCCAACAAATCCCATATAGACAAAATTTGTTCCCTTCCATTGCAAATGCTGCTACTTTGGGCAGTGTCAGGCAGAAGGTCAGTGAAGTTAATGTAGTGTCAAAGAACCAAGCTAGGGAAACAATCAAATGCCAGAGAATTCACACCTAGAATATTGCTCCTGTCTATCTTTCATCTTTTTTGTGTGTATTCCAGCTGGGGTGGAAACAAAATTGAAACAATAGAGAAGGAAAAAGAGGGGGAAAATCCAAATGGAAACTGGTTTGTTTCTTTATTTGGGAAAAAAAAGAGTGGGAAAAACTAACTGTTTAAAGCCTGAAAACTGTTTCAAATAATATTTTTCCATAGAAAACATGCATTGCACTTTAACCAGCCCAATTCTATATTTTAGAAAGCCTTTATTAGCTTAAGATTCTTAGAAGAAATAAAAAAGAAACTGAGCTTATGAGAGCAACTGAGTTGAAAACCAGATGGCTTCTGCAAGAGTGAATAGATTGAAAAATGTGCAGGGAGTGAACAGCTCCATAGATTAGGCAAGAAGTTTGAGAGATCTTCTGAAAGAACACAACAACAGCCATGAATCAAAACACTTACAGGGTTTTTATTACAACATATAATTGACTGAAATATATCATGATTTATTTCACGATGCCTTATAGTTAGTACATTTTCTGAAATTACAAGGGAATGGAAATAAAACAAACATTCTTTTAGATTGAAATGTGGTATTTATTTCAAGAACCGATTAAAGCTTACATTTAAAAGCTTTTTCAACTTAAAGTTGTGTTTTCCTGAAGGGAAGCTTCTCTACTGGAATGTAATTATTTACTAATGGGGTTTCATGTTTAAATAAAAACAAAATAGCTTTTTAGCATTTTGCTTTTCCCTCCAGCATCTGCAGGTTTAATACTTTTTTTTTTTTACAACTGCTTCTTTTTCTTTTAAGAAAGAAAAGAAAAAGGGAGTGAAAATGGTGAGGCAAAGTAGAAGATGGAAAATATAAAATTGAACTATTTTACATTTCTGGGGAATTGAAATAATTCCACAAGGAAAAACTTCACAGACAGGAGTAGAAAAGTACCAAAGAATATTTAAAAAAAAATAAAAAATTACTGTTTCTTTCAAAAGGTTTTCATTTTAATACTGTGGACCTATAGTTATGAAAACAATCATAAAAGGAACTGAATGGTAAAAGCTGCTTATTTTTCCTGAGATGGCATATGGCTTTCCAAATCTGTAGAAGTAGAAAGATAGTCATGTGAAGAACAGCAGCAATAAGAAAACACCAGGGGACCTCCTTGAGTGCCTGCTACATCCATTCTTGAGTTTATATACTCTGTTGGGAAGTCACATGTGGTTTTTATCCATTTCTCTTTTTACTTTTTCTATGTGAAATTCAGTCTTTAAAGATTTGTTCCTGCTTAGTTACTGCTGCACCAACACCGTGAGTCTTTGTTGGAGTGGCCACTTCTAGACTGCCCTCTGCATTTCTATCTCTAATTCTTGAAGACAATTGTCAAAGACGTTTTCATTTGAAGCCTAAGAACAAGGGCAGCATGTCTTAAATAGTAAGAGAATTTTGCCATCAAAGAGAAACAAAGAGAATTTCATATGTACCCTGCCCTCTAAAGCTGAGTCATATCTTTTATGAGACCAGAGGAAGTTTAACATCAGCTGTTGAGAGCTTCAAGGACAAAGAGACATTTATATGGCCCTTTATCTCTGAGTGAACTTTCTTCTTAGCTCAGCATTGAGTATAAAAATAAACAAAACTGAAACATGAAACAGAAAAGCAATGAGGAAGAAAATTGTTGCTTTTTAACAACAAATAAGTAAGCACACACTATAACACCTAATAAATTAACACCAGTGTCAACGAAAAATAAAAATAACATTTTCAGAGGACAGCTTGTCATGTTCTCATGACTCAGAGATTGTTGTTTGTTTTCCCCCTTTCTACTCCCCCCTTTAATTAATACATTTGCTTCCAAATAAGATCCGAGCATTAGGAAAATGTCACACCATATGTGTGTTTATTTTTGCTCAAGTAATTATAATGGTGTAGGATCTCTCTTTTCCTTTCTTCACTTGCTGAGACAGAATGTTCCTTCAGAGGATAGAAGAGCCTCAAAGCAGCTGCTGCGACATCTGAGGCAGAGAAAAAGTCCAAACTTCATCCTCTTATCCTTGTGTACGCAATGACCTTTATGAGGGACTGAGAGAACCCTTCCTTCAGGTCTTCTCCCTGCAAGCTTTGGAGGGATCTGCCCGTGGTAGCAGGTGCAAAAGTGGGCTCCTGCAATGGGATGCAAAGCCCCAACATGACAAAGAGCAAACCTGTGAGTGCATTTGCAAAAAAATACCTGGTAACTTAGCCATGTGAGCAAGGTGAGCTTCCACACACTGCCTGCTCTTCTGGGGTAAAAGCTACTAGTATTTTTCAATAAAAAGTCAGTCTAAATTGTATCTAAGCAGCCTGGGTAGCTTGGAACCAAACCACTGCCCGCTCTAGCCCAAAAACACTTCCCCTCTTGGTCTGGGATGGTCCTTAATGTTCCTGGGATGTTTCTGGGGTGGAATTTTCTTCTTTTTCAACTTTCTTTTTCAACTTCGCAGTGAGTTGTGATGTTTTCTGAGTGGTCAGATGTTTGCAGGTGTTTTTCTATTGTTATTTCTGTTATTGTAATCTTACTTCAGTTACTAACACGGTATCATACTCAGTATCATTGTCCATAAACCAGAAACCTCTTACCCAGAAGACAGAGATCATGTAGAGGTCCCCCAGGATTTTCTTAATAGCTTTTGATTTTAACATGATCGTGTCAAGATGGTGCCAAACATGGAAAACATCTTGTGCAGAAGGATATCATGTGACAATTTGATTCCAGACATAAAGGGAAATAGTCTGCCATCAGCTTGGACATTTCAGATGCTGCATGATTTTAAAGGCCTCGAGAATATCTACAATTACTTTCTGCAATTTTATACTTTCATATCAGTAGTTCTTCCACTTCCAATCTCAGTAGATTGACATTTGCAGAGCTGAGAAAGCAGCAAGAAACACCAGAAATAAAATTCAAAAACTTCAATCAGGGCTATTTATTCTATGAACAGAAAAGAATAGTATAGAAAAAAAAAAAAGAAAAGACCAAAGGACATTCCTTTCTCTTCAGATGAAGAGTTCTTATAACCAAAACAAAACTGCACAGATGCTGAGGTCCTCTGGTTACTGATTAAAATATTATCTTGTCCTTTCTGTGTCTACGACTGAACCTGCAGGATGCTGCTGTCCTTTTGGGTTTTCATTCCATTTTCCAAAAGCTTCAGTTCATTCCAATTCATTCCCATTCATGATGATGGGAAGCAGAATTTAGACTTAAAGTCATTTTCAGTCTCATACCTATTTACTCACAGTAGTCCCAATGGCATAGCTAATGTGAACTTTCTATCTGAAATAAATTTTATTACTTCATTTCCAAGAATAAAAGAACAAGATGTTTAATATAACTGGTTCGAGATTTTCAGCTTAGTGATTTTAAAGTGTGGAATATGTAATAAAATACTCTATACTTATTTATCTATCTCAGTGTTCATTTCCTTGATGTCAAGATTCAAAAGTCCTGTTACTATAACTAACGTTCCATTATTAGGGATTCCTGAGAAAGTTTCTTGTTTGTGCCTGTTTTGTTTGTTTGGGTCTTTTTAATCTATATTCAATGATAAGGCAACATATCAGCATCCACTTCTGACAACATTAATCTAAATAGTGCAGGAATTAGAGACTTCTTGGGGGTTTCCTCTCTCTTACAGTGATTTGTTTGTACGTGGTAAACTCATACTGAGACAGATTCTTCCCATGGATAGTGATCTCCAAGGACCAAAAATATCAACCATTTAGGTCACACTCACTGTATTCCATAAAAGAGCTGTCAAAATAGGTTCCATTGGGCTGAGGAGCCACAAACACTTTTTGAGACCAAGCACAGCTTCAAATAAACACTGACCTTTTAACTCTTCCTCAGTGCACAAGGATGTACCAAATTCTGGCTTTGGGAAGCAGCTGGTTCAGCTTGCTAGGTCACTGCAGTGGTGAGAAAAGTCAAACTCCCCCACAGAGGCTTCCAAAACAGAAATTTCCTGGTGGAAGAAAAATGTCCTATGACTCACAAACAGGATCATCAGGGAGGAGAACTTCACCAGATCTTCCATGTCTTCTTCAAAAACAAAAGTCATGGCTTGAAGAACATGGTCTTGAACACTCAAGACCAGGTTGGACCAGTCTTTGAGCAACCTGGTCTAGTGGAAGGTGTCCCTGCCCATGGCAGGGGTGCTGGAATGATTAATCTTTAAGATGCCTTCCAACACAAACCATTCTAGGATTCTGAGATTCACAGCTTTTCTTTCACGTTCTCCCTTCCCTTCATCCTTCTATGAAACCTGATTTTAAATAAAGTACAAACCTATAACCAGTGGCACATCGCTTATGTAGGGACACATAAACAAAGGCAGTGTTTCCTGATAGATTATTTCAAATCTCACTGACTGATCAGTTGTAGTAAAACCAAATTTTGAACGTATTTTGAAGCACCACAGATGCTTTTCATTTTTAATGAAAAACAGCAAACTGTTCCCACATGGTTTCCTTGACCTCTCTCAACCTGGGTCACTAAGTATCTTTAAGCATCACATGTAGTTTTAATAAATCTGGATGTTCTGTAATAATCCAAGATCAATCGAGATAAATAAAACATTTTATCCCAAATGTGGCCTGGGAAGACATTTTCTTGAGGAATGTAGAACATTTGGGATTCAAATTGCAATGTTTTGCAAGGTTCTTTAACTTGAGAATTTAAACCAAGAATTACCTGCACCCTAATGTTATTTGAAGTAATTAAAAAGCCTGTGAAAGGCAATATAAATAATCCCATATACTCTGACTCAAATACTATAGTTTTTTTTATAGTGGGCTTATTAGCTTGACATAAAATGTAAGCAAAACAAAAAGTGGGTGAAATTTTTTACTTTTTTTTCACTTTAATGTAATTCCCAGGCTTCAGTCTTGGTAGAATTTATGCACGCACTTATCTGTAAGCACATGAATAATCCTCTTTATTTCCGTAGCAATACTCATCTGCTTAAACTAAGCTTTAAAGACTTCCCACAGAAGCCATTTTCAAACACATTCCGAAAGTTTTGTTGAGAGCAGTGTAACTTACAGTTTAATTATAAGGGAATTGTATTGCTTGTCTCAGAGAGGAAGCTTGTGCTCTTTACTCCAGGGAAAATAGCTAATATGTGTATCAATTCATTTGTTTTAGAATGCTCTGTTGAACACCCATCAAATCAATGAAAATTTCAAAGTTGGCTGATGCAACCAGAAATCCACAGAGAAAAGATGTGGAGGTATTCCCCAACAAACATGGAATGCAAAATGGACTTCACCTAGAGGTGTTTTGGACCAGGGAAAAAATGTGGACCAGATCAGACAGAATATCAGTTTGAGGTAATTTCAAAACAGGTCGTTGATTTGTTTCTCCAACCTGCTTTACAAATAAATGAAATTCATTCCCACACTGGGTGAGAATGAGGTTTTTCTCAGTTAACAGCAGTGAACTTGGTAACAGACCCAAGTTCTGCATGAATGTGATCATCCTTTTTCAGCAACATAAAGAAGGCAACTTCAAAGTATTAAACGATCAAACGATTTATAGCACCATGCCAATTTATGTGAGATGGGGATTTGGCTCTTAAAATCACTCTAGCTTGCATGCAGTAAAATCACACAGTACCAAAGTTCAGCACACTCTAACAGTGCATCCAAAGTGTCTGTTTGATCTATGGGGTGAACTATGCACAGTCATGGGACTGGATCCATAAACCTGGGCTGAATTAATTAGACTGAGATCACCTCTCTTTGCCTTTTGCATATGTTTTTACTTACAGAGCTAGAACTTTGTTTAGCACAATAGTGGAATCAGTTATACAGTGACACCATGGAAGTAACCGCCGTGAAAATGGTTCTGAACACACACAAACAGCCACCAGAGAAGGTCCTCGGGAGAATCATAGAATAATAGAATGGAAGGGATCTTGAAGATCTTCTAGTTCCATCCCACTGACTTGGGCAGGAATACCTTCCACTACATCAGGTTGCTCCAAGCCCCATTCAACCTGTCTTTGAACACTTGCAGGGATTGGGTGTGAAAGTGATGCACTGCCCTGTTGGCGCCCACGATATTCCAGATTCCCAATCATAAACAATAGACCAAGAAAATGAAAAAGATCCTTGCATGAAATAAAATACTAGTCAACTAGCCAGAGCATTTTGCCCATTTCTCTTTCCTTATATCAAGAGACCTCTAAATGTGTGTGTTCCAAGAACTGCTCCTAGCACAGACAGCTATCACCCTTGGCAACACAGGAACTTTGTTGAAGATGCCACATACCCCTCACAAAGGTGCTTTCAAGGCAGTGTTGCTCAGCTCCACCTTCCACCAGGATGTGGCCATACAATGAGGGGAAGGAGCTTTGAGCAATGGTTTCTCATCATTTTTTGTTTGGAGAGCAGTATATTCATTTTGATGGACACACAGATCAATGTGGAGGGAATCCAAGATAACTGATGGGAGACTGGCTTTTCTAACTACTGGCCAATGGTCCTAGAGCTGTCAGCTACAAGGTTTGACCCAACAGGAATAAATGTTAGCAATCTCACCTATGGAGGTTTGTCCAATGACAACAGGACTCCTTCTTCATTGTCAGTCTTCGATACGCAGGCCTAGAAAGTCACCCCTATTGCCAAAGCTTATTTTCTTAGCTTTCTAGGGCAAGACTCATATTTCAATTGAAAAATTGATAATTCCTAAATGCACATTAGTGTGATGATGAAAGCCACATGGACTTTCATGTGAAATATCTGTAACTTCCTCTCTCTCTCATTTTTGTTTTTAACAGAATAGAGAGAAATGGAAAACTGGAGAGAAAAAATTATATCCTCAAAAATTGCATTGGTTAACATCAAAACATTTTAATTGAAATTCACATTACAAAAATCCAGATGGTCCATGTTCTGTTCAAGCCTCAGGGGACTGCAAAATGTTTCAATGTGTGAGATGCATCATCCCCTTTCTCCTCCTTGGTGTACAGAGAACTTTCAGCCCAGATAACACAGGCTGATGAAATCTGGATTTTACAATCTCTTGGGGATTCAGGGAGATTTCAGGGAATGTTTGAGAGATTTGGGACTATCATCTCCCCCCCTTTCTTTCAGACTTAATCCATGCAATATAAAATCACTCTTTTGCTTTTTGATGGTTGGTGCAAGGGTGTTACTCATCAATGGAAGTAGAGCAGATGTGTCTGATCTTCAGCTGTCCATAAACACACCACATCTGGTGGGCATAAAACTAATCAGAATAATATTTAGTCTCTTCTTGTCTTTGCCTATGATCAGTGACCTGCTGCATGTGTCAGTTTAGGTCTACAAATAGGGTAACTGAGGATGTGAGGCTTAGTTCCCATAAACACTGACATCAGACACACCAAGCTCTTGTAGCTGCCAGTTTGCATGAGAAATGACAGAACATTTTAACAAGTGACTGAATGTGCTGCAAAGGGATCTGAATTGGCAGGTTGATGTGTGGAGAGCAAGGGGAGTAGGGAAGATTTTGGGTTGCAAATACAAGATAACTAGTATAGGAGGAAATTTTATGGTTTCAGGCACATCTGGGAAATAAAAAAATTAAAAGTAAATTAAAAGTAACCTGAGTCAAAGACCATCTGTGTTTGACTGTCATCAAGATGAAATTATTGCAAAGAGCTACCAAAAACAAGTTTTCACGATTCTTGGGTTTTACCTCAATGTTATGAAAAGGAGAATTCTAAACAAAGCACCAAATAAAACTTAAAGATGCTTGACAAATGCACAAGGGCAGCAGGTTGTGAGGTTGTACTTTTTCCTTATAGGCTGCTGTTTCCACTAGCTTGAAGGACTTTCCACCTTTTCATCCTCAACATTTAAGTTTTCCACCTGGTTTGCTGGAGACATTGCCAACTGAGCAGAGTAGTGAGCTGGGGCAAGGACCTCTCCTGTGCTTCTGCAAATCTCCTGTGGTGCTGGGATAAGGAGATAAAGGATAAAACAGATTAAGGATAAGAAGGGGATGTTGAAAGGGAAGGAAGGGAGAAGAATGGCTGAGGAGAAGGAAAATATTTTCTCTGCCACCTTTTAGAAAGAATGAGAGGGCAGTGTCCAAAGAAGGAGTTAGGTCCTCACTGACACTGAGGTGGGACTCTCTGCAGAGACTTTTTGTGGTTAAAAAGCACTGGTTGTGGTGGCAGTAATTCCATATGGGAGATGTATGGGAAAGCTGTACTGAGAGGGAAGGCTGGGGAAGAGGAAATTGAGCCTTACCTTTTTTTTAATGTAGGTGGATTATATAAATTATGTTACATTTTAAAAATAAATGTCAAATCTTATTAATCGTTAAATTGTGCTAAATTTCAAAGTGAATCTCTGACCATTTCAATAATTATAAGATGAAAGAACTATCATGGCCTTGAATGTTTCCAGGGATGGGGATCTACCACATCTCTGGACAACCTGTGCCACTGTTTCACCACCCTTATTTTTAAAAACTTCTTTATATCTAATCTAAATCAACCCTCTGTGATTTTAAAACCATTACTCCTTGTCCTATCGCAACAGGCCCTGCTAAAATGTCTGGGCCCCACAACTCCTTTATAACGTTAACATTTATCATCCTTTTTGTTTTCCTTTCTCTATCCTGCTTTTCCCATCTGTTTTGGTACCACTGTTTGTGTCATTTTAACAACCACCCTCTTCCCGCTCTTGCACTGCATAGATTTTCAAGCCCAAAATGAAAACAAACCCACTGTAAAGCACACTGAACATTGCCACAGCATCCCAGGTGTCCCCAAGCCAAGGAGTACCCTGTCAAAAGGCAAGTGCCATATGGAGGGTGTTTATATCTTGGTGCTGCAGTCTTTGCTGTGTCTAAAAAGGAGGGGGGCTTGGAAAACATGAGCCGCTCTGGTATTTATTTTCCCCCTGCATGGACACACCTATGAATACATACAAACCCAAATGTATGCTTTAGGTAAGGGTAGCAGCAGCAGCAGGACTGCTGAGGAGCCCTACCAGGACAAAGAATTCTGCTCCAATAAGCAGAACGAAAGGTTTGATTGGCAACAGTGAAAGGCTGGCTGCTGATTTGGTACAAAGCTGCCTGATGAGCAAAAGCCAAAAATATCCCAGTTATTAATAATAATGAATCACAGGGAGAAGAGTGAGAGGCCATGGGCTCCTCAGCTATTTGCACAAAGTTGCACTTACTGCTAGTGAGGGAGAAATAAGCAGAAAGCCAGAGGAAACAGAGAAAAGTGGAAGGGACAGGCAGACATGGCAAGTGGATTTTAAGGGCTTTAACTGAGGAGCTGGTTGCATTAAGAGGTTAGCTTTCCTGGACCTGACCTGGCTAGACCAGAGTATATCTGTGCAATAACTAGTTGGATGACCATTTTTTCCCTCCCAGCTTGTTGTCAGAATGCTGCTGAGTCCTGAGGCCAGGCCTCCTTAATCAGACTGTTGGATCTGCTGCATGGTCTGAGCTGCACACATGTCAGTGCAGCTGCCACTCTGATTTTCAAGGGCTGAAGGAATTGCCCAAGGGACCCACAGAGGCCACAGGGACTCAAACTCAGCCCTGGAAGAAGGATGGTTGCAACTGAAGCCATGCTTTAGGAGAAGAAGAAGCTGGAGGGTGCACAGACATCCAGGGTTTGGGAGACACTTGAAGTCCCTGACAAAGGGACAAGAGAGGAGTCAGGATCTCCTGTGGGTCTCTGAGTCACACAGAACATGACAGGGGTCTGGTTCTGTCCCCCCATACCCCAATTTACTGGCTTTATGACCCTGTGAAAGTCACTTAAATATAAGAAGGCTCATCTTGTACTATTCCACAGGGCAGTCCTGAGGCTAAAATCCATTGGTGAGATCAAGGTACTCAGAGCCAGGCTCATGCAATGCCTGGGAAACAATATCTGCCTGTAAGTGCTGGGAATGAGCAGCCTCCTGTGCTTATAAGCCTTTTAACCACACACACAAACATTGGCTCACCAAAAAAAAAATATCTAAATCACAAGCAATAGTGAGTTTCCCACTAACCAGACTTTCTCCTGTTGAATAATGCCAGAACTTCCTGCAAAGTGGCTGCTTTCCTAGGAAGTTGTCCTGAGAATTCTGGCTCTTTCCCAAGCTCAACCCCTTCCTGAGGCAACACAAAGTGGTACTCAGCTCCCTGAAATCTGCCTTAGTGGGTATGAACTTAATGGATGCAATAAGACATGCAACACGTGCACAGAACGAGGGTTTCCAAGGCATTTGGAATGTGCCATCCATAAAAACTGGAAGCGACTTGCCAGATCAGACTGTTCCACTTGTGCCACAAAGCCATGATTTACATGGAAATCATCATCTGGAGTATGTGTGATGGCTCCTGTGCAGTAACAAAAAAGTTTGTGTCTGAGATATTTTCACTCTTTGCAATTTAGCTTCTGTGCAGAGTGGGTGGTTGCAGACTTTAACATCCAATTCTTAACGCACCAGAGACACCAGCTGTACTTTGACCACTAGTGCTTAAGCTGAAGGAGACCAGTGACTTGTAATATCTGGGCAAGTGATGTTGAAAAAGAATAAAAAGGGAGTCTTTGAACAGGCAGGTTACTCACCATTAGCCTTTTGAGAACGGGCCAGCAAGCCCTTAGGAGCACAGGCTTGAAAGGACAAAAGCATCATGGTGATCAAAGGTGACTGTAACCTTTTCCCTTTTCACATCTCAATCAGTAAGGAGAAAAAGAAAAGAAAAAGAAAACACACACATGAAGACTTGAGAGGTTTTCCCAGGCTTTGAGTTGAAGACTGGATTGACATCCATTTTGCTGCCATCATAGAGCAGGTGGGATAAATCTCTTTGCTATATCCTGGACCTTACGGACAACAACAATGCTCTTCTCTGGTTTAGCCATTATCTAAGTAAAGTCTCCATCTTTGCAGGCATCTTGCACCTCAGTCAAAGCCAGCTTGTGTCACTCTGTATTTGTCAGTATAATAAAAATAACTAATGGTCCAACTCATCTAACACCGAAGTCAGAGGGAGAACAAGGAAGAAAATTAGATAAAAGACATGAGATATTCTGTCTTCAGTGTTTTATTAGCCTGTGCTCTCTTGGTGAATCTGAATCCTCATGCATGAAGTCTATGATTACACCTAGTGGGGAAATTCAGACATGTTAACATAGATAAAGAAGACTAAGTTATAATTTGTATCATGTGGCATAAGCATATTCAATAAATGCAGACTGTAAAGGACATCAGGATCTGATCACTTGTTAAAAAGAGTTTATATCTCTATCTCTTAAAACTAAGGAGAGATTCATTATTAATGGAGAACAAAGACAAAAATGTGAGCAGCTGGTGCATATACAAGCTATTCTGAAGTTGGTTCTTAACACAGGTGAGATGAATTATCTTCTGGAATTTGATTTTAGGAAAGTTTTCTAATCCCAAATGTATCGTAGGACAATGATGTGAGCACTCAGGCCACCCACATTCATTCTTGGAAGCTTGGTGCTTGGATTTTTGTGAACATTTACAAGTTGGACAGGAGTCTGAGTGAATGTGATTGAATGGGCATATCAAGTATGCAGCGTTGCAAATTCACAGCTGCAGGCAGTCACGATGTAATTTGTGCTACCATCCAATTAGTAGCCACCATCCAGCTAGAGCATGAACAGCATAATTTCTCTGATAGTCAGCTGCCTGCCTGCAACCTGTTGTGCCCAAAGAAGAAAGTCAGTAACGCCTTCTCATCAAAAAAGGGGTCAATCAGTAGTGGAGGACATAGAAGAAGATCTTATCTAGCTCACTCTCTGTTGGAAATCAGCACTAGCTGATGTGGAAAGAAGGTGGTTTATCTCACTTAGCAATCTGTAATTATGCCTCCATGGCCTGCTGTCAATCTGCTCTGCCATTAAAGATGTTGTCTTGCAGTATTTACAGGAGAGGTACTTTCCAAAAGGAAGCTCATCCTACCAGTCTGAAGCACCTATACCAGGACAGTTTATCTTCTCTCAGCCTGGAAGAACAACTGAGCCTTAAGACCTACTTTTACACAAAGTAAGGTGAGATGCAACTCACTCCAAAGCAAAAGGGAAATTCCTTGTTAAAGTAACACTTACTTACAGGCTACTTAATGCAAAAATTCTTGACTAATAGGAATTTCTTGCTTTCCTTATCTTGCTACTGAACTCTTGAGGACCTGCACATCACGCCTTCGGTTTATCAGGGTTAATCCTCCACTCCAATTTTGGATGATCTATCTGCAGCAGCTGGATCTCTTGCAGTGGTGAGATATCCAGCCATGTGGCTTTTGGAGCCAAGCAAATGTCTCTGTGAAAACCTAAATATGACTCAATGGAAAAAAGAAGGCAAAGATCTTATGTCCACTCCATTTCCTCAGACATGATATAATGGACCTCTGCTGGAATAGGACCCAGATTAAAGCTGCTGCCTCAAACCACCTGAATGAAACTACATATCCTGCAGAATATAAGACCTTGGGGGGGGAAATGGAAAGAATTAGAATAGATCAATTTACTTGGGCACCCTACAGAATAAAAGACCTTCTACTACTTTCATTCTGATGCAAGACTTGTGTACCATAATGAAGCCTGTGTCATTCTGGGTTTAGTATTCTGCAGCCTTTAAAGAGTAGATGAGAATCTACCTTTTCAGAAAGGTCAGCTGTGACTCAACCACTATTTTTATGTTGTTCTGCAAATTGTTACAGTGAATCACTGTGTACTTCCCCTCACATTCATAGATATTTTATGTTTCTTCATGCCTTGTTCTCCAAAATAAAAGTGGTCTAGACTGAGAAATGTAGTTGCATAATTAGTTCATTTTATGTGGGAGAAAAGCAAAAATACCCTAATTCTGCAAAGTGCATCTGGATTCCTTAGGTCTAGGTTTCCTGTGTAGTTTAAAGGTCAAGAAAAAATGATTAAAGGAAATTTCTACCATCATTAATTTCATTTTTTCACCTTTTGGTGAAAACACTTGAGTGAGTCAGACCTCTCTAAATATGAGCTCACCAGAAAGCCTGTGGGTTGTTTCTGAGGTGAATGTGAAGCATCCTAAGCCCAGATGAGCTTTAGGAAGGAAGTTTTTCACAAATGTAAAGTATAACAACACATTACAATATTTGAGTAACACATCATGAGTCAATGTGCTGCTCATGTACTCTGAGATTAAGGAATTAAAATGATACTTTCTGGCTAAACAGAGCTGGTTCGTGGGCACCATAAGTCATTCCTGTTGGTTCCATGGGAGAAAATAGATTTTTTTTTTTTAATTTTTTGATTTCTTCAGCTCTTGGTCTTTGGCAAATATGTGTCAGATAATAAGATGTAAGAAGGAGTAGTAAAATGGATAAAATAGAACTGATTGTTGAGAAGCCAGTTCTCCTTTATTATAACTCATATGTTTATTTTTTATTTTGATTCCATTTGGTTCAGTTCCATTCTTAAATTGTGTTTATTTTTAAAATTGTGTTTATTATTTAAATTGTGTTTATCATCTTGAGATGAATTTCATCTATCTCAGGCTACTGTAAATATAAAATTATTAATATCTGAGAGATTTAGGTATGCTCAGTGGTTTTGTTTGAATGTTTACCTAAAGAAAATATTTACTTTTCTTGAGTATTTACACCAATTAAATTTAAATCCACAATGATCTTGGGCAGTGTCTTTAGACACTAAGAGACAGACAGAGAGAAACAAAAGATTGATAGACTGCAATAATTCTTGTCACCCAAAACTCTGCAATAAAACATTTGACCCAAGCAAGGCTTTCCTTTCCCTTAAAAGAAACATTTTATTATTTTTTATCACGGAGAAAATACTCAGAGTTCGGGGATATATAAGGAAGTTACCTAAATTTAGTTTATCCTGCCCAGAGCAGTGAGGTAGTCAAGAAATTAAATCTTTAACATCTTGAAAGAGCATTCCATGTCTGTTTTCAAGACCAGAAATGTTGAATCTGCTTAAGGTTTGAGTGAAAGAGCAAAGGAAGTCTTAATAGGAGTCTCAGAAAAGAAAAGGTTTCTGGATGAGATCAGTTCTGGCTCTGTATAAAGATTTGTGGTTCTGCTGTTTATGTTCCATGTTATCCTGGCAACACTCTGAAGGATGAGACAAGTAAACCTCCCCAAATTTCTTCACAGGTTGTGGCAAATATGACACCTAGAGAAACATTTGTAGACAGAAACCATGTTTCTTACTAGAGCAACATATTTCAACAGGTTTTAATGCATAAAAAGCGTTCCTGGGGTCTGTAACATTGTAGTAGTCAACACTCAAACTTCTGCTATTACTTTTTGTAAGTGATTACCATTAGCATATGGTTGCCAGTGCTAACTACGAAGAATACCAGGGTAATACTAATTAGGAGAGAGAGGAAACTGTGGAGATTTTCTTGCTGTCGTCTGTTAAACTATTAATATTATTTATTCTGTGCATTACAATAGCAGAGATGGAGGCACCCTTGAGCTAAGCGCTAAGCAAACAACTAACATTAGAAAGTCCTTGCCACACAGGACCGTGCAAGCTAATTAAACAAGACTGACAAGGAATTGGACAAGCAACTGATGTGAAAACAAAGCCTCAGGTCGCATAACAATAGAGCTATGTATAGCCTGAATACCCATCCTATTGTTGTGAGCCGGTGCTGCAGCCACTGCGACAAAGGAGCTCTTCCAATGGGCGCAGAGGAAACAGGATAAATCATTAAAGGGTTTTGTAACGTTGTGAGCAATTTTCACGAGGAACAAGATGGGCATCTGCAGTGTCGAAATGATCTGTTGTTGAACATAAAGCACAGTAATGACAGAAGGACACTTCCATTGCTGGGCAGAAAATGAAATCATAAAAATGCAATTGTGGGAATGTTTATATCCGGAGGAGCGGGGCTTGATCAGAAGTAATTAAGTTCAATTCTTCAGGTATTGTCACTTAAACTGTTAGCCACAAGAGAAAGAAAGTATGTTTTAAATGGTGTCATAATTCATAACATTTGGTGCAGGTTGTTCTCTTTTAACCTAAACCATTCAGTTAAGAGGGGCTTACAATTAAATGAAACAGATTTATCCATCATTAATGAGACCAATCCAAAAGAGAGTGCCATCATTTGGAGCATTCTGTACAGCAATAAAGCACAGTGACACATCAGAATTGACAAATATTATTAATCATTGGAAAAGGAACATAAGGTGGTGGCAGCTGCATCTATGATCACTACACTTAAAATCCAGCATTCCCCTTCCAAATGTAAAACAAATTGTTTGTCTTTGACAAAGAAATCTCAGGTGCCAGTGAAAGACTTTCGGTTATGTAGGTGATCGTGCAATGACTGGAGATATTATTTTAGAGGCATGTTGCAGATTGTTGGTGGGTGCAGTGTGTACCTACAGAATGAATTGGGCAGGAAAAGTTGAGGTGTGAAACCAGTCAGAACAAATGTGATCTTACAAAAGTAGGGCTGCTGTTTAGCCAGACTGAAAATCATATTAGCCCAAGCCTTGAGACTAGGCACCTTCTTGTGTCTTCAGCTTCTGGACCCATGCCTGTCTCTGGATGTCCTATCTCTGGAACCTGATATTCTACATGACCACAGGACTCCTGCTTCAGTCTAACCATGAGCTCAGATTGAAATGTCTTAGGTGTGGAAAGCATTGAATACACGTGTCACTTCCGTTCAGAAATTAAACACCTGCAAGGCTGAGGGGGAACTCCACAGCTATGAAAACTGCAAAGAACGTGAAGAGAGAAAGGCTGACCCCAGCTCCTCAAAAAACAGGAATGAGGAGGCCCACCACACTTTGGGGTGACAGGTTTTAACCTCAGAAAGGGAAGTGTCATGCTTTCCATACAGTGCACACTTATATTGTGGAACCTTCTGTGTTGCAGGGTAGGACTGGGTTAAAAAGAGGCAAATGTGTATAGGAGGCCAACCAGGTAGATTAAATATGATGGTTGAATCTCCATCCCAGAAAACCAATGTACCACTGACTGTAGGAACTGAGAGGGCAAGTGAAGAATGGTCTTTTGTATTCTTTTCTCCTGCATCCGGAGTTGACTGCTTCAAGGGCAGGATACAGAGCTGGATAGCTCAGTATAACTGTTAGTATGCTCTGATCTCATTTTATTCCCTAAGGGGCAGAGATGTCTCTTTCTGACAAACAATTTTAAGGTAATGGAAATGGCCAATCACCACTCACGTTGCTAACTTTTGACTGGGAGTTTTTGCCTGAGTCTTAGAAACACTTTAAATCATGCTGAAAATAATGGGAAAAGTCCACACTTAACTCAGATGATGCAGCTTATGGCTGGCTTCTCCTAGGAAGAAAATGTTCAGAGATTAGGAACTATGGTAGTGTACAGTATCAGTAATGATAATACTGGGCAGGAGTTGGAGTGCTTCCAGTTCATAGAAGTAGAAAAAATTCAGAACATTGAGTCTCAGGTCATTGAGTCAAACCAAAAGTAATGACAACTGCAGTGAGTGCAGAAAATGATCACCAGGAGTCAGTAAAACAAGATGCAGTGGTATCTTTTTCTTCCGTGATCTGCTCAGTTTGTCAAAAAACAAATAATGAAGGGACTTGCAGATGAATCTGAAAATGCCAGTTAGCAAAGGCCTGTCTAATCCAGCAGAGAAAATCTTTAGAGCAAAAAGTGGTAGAAGGTTCTCCACACCCACAGCTCTCAGAAATAAGGTATGAACTTGCAATAGTGAGGATTCTTAGCCACTGAAGCAAATTTCCAGAGGAAGAGGCAAATTGTCCTTCAGTTGAAGAACAAAGCCATTTCTAGATTATATTCTTCAGTGCTCAACAGAAGAGTAACCAGGTGAATTTTATGGCCTGAATGTGTAGGAGGCAGGAGGTCAGACTAGAAGGTACAATGGTTTCTTCCTGGCTCCAAAATCTATGAATCTATTAAAAATTTATTAGAAGCTGGAGGTGGTACTGGTATAATCCTGAACCACTGCTGTGAGCAAGATCTAAATGCAGAATTCAAGCCTCCAAGCTTGCACATAGATGTGAACCTGCATTTACTGCAAGCACAGCAGTGAAACTGATACCAAAGCAGTATCTTCTAAGAACATTGGCACTGCCTCTTGCTGTAAAAGTTTTCAGCTCTGATCTTGGCTGAGATCTTCAGGCCTTACTGTAATATGTATGACCATAATAATAGGATTGAATTATCGTGCTCTGTAGGGAAATGGATCAACCCCTTAGCTATTTCCAAAGGAGTGTCTCATGGCTGATGGAAGCACAATCCACAGCACGTGGCTGCTCTCTGACAGCACTGCACAGGATGTCCCAGCTGCAGACCAGCCAGTCTCAGGGGCAACGTGGAACGAGTCCTGCTGAGGCAACATCAGTGCTAATCCAGCTGCAACACTGCACCGCTCTGCCTGCTCCCTCTGCACCCTTCACGTGCCTCTGCTCAGAGCAGGATTTGAGGCTTGAAGTAAAATGTCTGGATAGAATGATAGAAATAATTCCTGATTTATGATTTCCACAATAGGTACATGTCCACTGTGAAACACGGCCTTCTGCTGAAGCACCCCACACTTGGGATCACCAGGGGAGCAGAAGGGATGCTTTTAAGATAAACATTTCTTCCTTCCTTTTCTTCTTCATCTGGTTGGTGGTGGTCCTTTCTTTCTCTAATAAGTTGCTTGGGCTGGGCAAGACCACAGTGCAAGTGAAGGTTGTGATCCTTGAGGGGAATAAAAGAAAAAGGGATTGCTCTGATCCAGGGAGGTCCTGTTTCCCATGGAGGATAGGAGAGAGATCCAAAAGCCCTACACTCAGCACAATAGGAAATTTCGAGAGACTAGAAGTGGAATCACAGTTTTCCTGAAGGTACAGACTACAACCTGCCCAGAGAGGTGGTGGCTGCCTCATTGCTGGAAGTGTTCAAGGCCAGGTTGGATGGGACTTGGAGCTACTCAATCTAGTTGAAAATGTCCCTGCTCATGACAGGGGAGTAGCAATAGATGGTCTTTAAAGGTGCCTTCCAACCCAAATTATTCTGTGATTCTGTGTTGGCCTGGGCACATACTGAAGACAGTAAAGCAACAGTGGCATATTTGTACATATACCTCTTTGACGTGGCACTTACATGGAGCCTAAAAGACATTTGTATTGCCTTTCACATATCTAACCTTTTACCGCTCTCCCTCTGAAGAGACCCTGAGCAACCCAAAGCAAAGACCTTCTCTGTTGGTCTTGAAATCATGCACTGGGGGACTATGGTGAGAGGCAAAATAAGCAAATACCTCATAATTACAGTAGTGCTTTAAAGTAGACACTTACAAACAAACTTGCACAACTGAAAGCCACTTTTGTAAATTTTAAGATATAAAACTTCTGACATTATTGCAAACGCAGAAGATTGGACCAAATTATCGAATTTCTTTCTCTCTGAAAAGCAGGGGAAAAACAAATTCCCTATGTCTCTAGTACTGTGAGAATTAAATTTGTATATTTTTAAGACCTGTTATATGACCCTTTATTCTTACATGTAAATGTCACAAAATACCAGCACACAAACTGAAAAAATAATTTTGTCTCATTCTGCATCTTTTATCAATAA
This sequence comes from Manacus vitellinus, assembly GCF_001715985.3. Classification (NCBI taxonomy): domain Eukaryota; kingdom Metazoa; phylum Chordata; class Aves; order Passeriformes; family Pipridae; genus Manacus; species Manacus vitellinus. Next base: position 774,914 of record NW_021940910.1, on the reverse strand, counting down.
AGAACAATGCTTTTTTCCCCTCTCTCTTTAATTACACTCACAGCCATCTGCTTAACATTGTGGATAAATATGAGATGAGCACTACTGGATGGCAAGCAATAATACTTCTTTACAAATTATGATGAATAAAGAGGAAGATGAATGTGTACAGATAGTGTATCAGCATAATGGACTGCTTTCTAACAGACATTTTTTATTTGTGCTCTTTGCTCTACTGCATGTAAAATTAAATCACCAGTTCTGTGCCACAGACATTTTTGCATGAGAATAAATTCATTATTTTCACTGAGGAAGAGCCTAGTTCAATTTAAGGACAAGCTGTCCCCTTCAGCCTGAGTATTTCTAAAACTCTGAGCTCTTTAGACCTTTTACCAAGATGATCCACTATGCTTATAGTGTTTTGTATAGTTTTGACAGTGATTTAAATATTGTAGTTCTGATTGAAAATCCCATCTTTCCCCAACAAAGCAGAACCACCAACATGACAAGAAGAGACCTCCTTGGTCAGTGAGGCCTTAAATAGCACATCTTGTCATAAAATCCTCTTTATGGACATATCAGATTCTAAGTTAGAAATAATTAGACATTTTTATCTCTTGTTCTATGACTAAATTTTTTCACTCTGACAGGAACCTTCTACTAATCCTTCCTAAGCTTTTGCTTTTGCATGCTAGGCACAAAGAAAGGGTACACACAACTCCTTAACATGCATGTAAGTCAAAGTCACAATAAGAGGTTCCTAAAATGACAATTGTCTTAAAAAAAAGGAGAGAAATCTCAGCTCTGATCTAAAATCCTAGGTGCAGGGGCCAAAGATGAGGTATTTCAGTCCAATCCTGCCCAAGCTACTGGAGCCCCAGATTTACCTGACTTCATGTCAGGGAGTTAAGTGAGATGCAGCAGTTGGGAGCAGCTGTCCCGAGCTCTTTCTATGGTCAACAGGGAAAAAACAGACAATAGGGATAAAAACAGGCTTGCAGAGGGCGAGCCACATCTTAGGACAGAGATACAGCTCTACAGAAATATTCGCTTTCAATATTCACTAGAGAGTTAACTCAGAGCTACTATTCTACTAAAGGGCTACATTTCTAAATGTTGATGTATGAGACATTAATCCTAGCTTTTTCTGGGAATACTTGCCTTTTTTTTTCTGTATGAGGAGGCTACTTGAGGTATTGCTGTTAAAATACACCACATACCTGAATATACATGATACCAGCTTGGGGTGAGATCATCTTGTTCAACCTGGGGTGTGGACACTCCTTCTCACCCTCAGGGGACACACCTGAGGGAACAGATTGACAGCATTCCTACGTGTCTCCTGTGAATTACTCCTTATCTAGCTCTTCTTTTATAATTTTCTAGGTCATGAGCCCATTTCTCAGTTCTTATAAGTCTGTTTTTTCCCATTATGTGGAAAGACACCAATTTATACCAGGCGACTGTCTTATGTGGACAGATGAACTGCATTCTGTCACTTAGGGATCTTTACTATTGCTGAGCTGAACTTTATACTGTGGGAAAGAAGGGAGCATTTAAAGTCTAATGCTTGAGGAAAAGTAATGGGATCTGGCCCCACACTGGAGTGTGCACTGTCACCTGGGACGTGCAGGACTCATTGAGGTTAATTGAAAAGGTAGAAGGAAGCTGTATAGCACTCCTCTAGAGCAGTGGGAACAGCTATTTCAGACAGCAGACTGATGTTATATCTCCTCTGTGGAGAGGTGCTGAGAAACAGCCTTTCTTGCTGAGGCTCACATGGGACCACTGCAAGCACAGACCAGTGTTAATCAGAGGTGCACAACAACCCAAGGAGCTCTGCAGAAGAAGCTCCACTCCTCTCCATTCCATGACAGCTCCAGAGACTTTCCCCTCACCTGGTTTGGAAGTGTCAGATGTCCCACCTCTGCTTGCTGGGCTCCACAGAGCAGGCAGTGGTGGAGGCTCAGGAGTAATGCAAATGTCACTCCTTAATTTCAGCCTTCAGGAAAGCTCTCTCTTGAACTCTCCTGATTGACATCAACCTGCAGCAAACTCTAACTGGGTTATATTAGTGGTGCTTTTCACACAACATTTAATTTCCATAAATTGATATTTAAAACACCCGTGATTTAATTGAGAAGACCCTCTACCAAGTGTCCTAAGCTCCTAAGCACATTTATATTACTAAAGCACATTATTAGTTTACCAGAGTAGTTTTACTCTCATTTCCCTTTTCCTGTGAACTCTCTTATCAATAGTCCCAAAATATCGTGATATTGTTTTCCCTCTGCTCTGTGCAATAACACCAAAGCCATGTCTGTGCATCCAGTAAACTCTTTCATTTGAGAAGGAAGTTCTTTTGCAAAACAGAAGTAGCCTCAAGGATAGTTTCAGAATTAGCTTTGACTAACTGCAGTTTTGGGATTTTTTTGTTGGTTTGGCTTAAGTCGTTCCTTTTGCTGGAGGAAATAGAAAAAACAATCTTTATTTCAAGTCTGGAAGCTTTTGGCCATATTTGAAACTGCCTTGTTGGCTGTGTACATCTGAAGTGGAAGCATTTTCAGAACCAGTTTTTATGCCTGACTTTGTGTTTGCTTGGACATGATAAGAAAAAAAAATAAAAATAAAGATAGACCTCAAACTACAAAGAGATTTTAAATTGCTCTATGTTCTCTCTATCATACATTTCATGTATCAGCTTCTGAGGAGCCAAGTACATTTAATAATAGCAATGCTGGTGGGTTTTTTCAGTTTCAAAGCATTTTCCAAATAATAATCCACAGAGTAAAGGAAACAACACAAACAAGTATTACTAAAGGTAAGGAGAGAAATGACTGCAAAACTATGTACAGGAAAGTTAAGACATTTTACAGGGACATTGGAACAGAAGTCTTGAGGGATATCCTGTATCAAGCAATACACTTTCTAATTCCTCATTAAAATTTTTCTACATAAACTTCTACAGGTCTGTCTTGAAAAAAAAGTAAGCACTGGAACAGGTTGTACAGAGAAATTTTGGAAGACCATCCCTGGAAGTGTTTAAGGCTAGGCTGGATAGGACTTGGATCAACCTGATCTAGTGGAAGGTGTCCCTGCCCATGACAGGGGGTTGGAACTGGACAGCCTTTAAGGTTCCATCCAACCCAAACAATTCTGTGATTCTATAATTCTACATGGAAATAAAATCATGAAATGAGTGAAGAAAAAAAGAAACATTTGGTCATAGAAAAACTGAAGGTTAAACAGAAATGTAGAAGTACTTAATTCTGTATTTGGAGAACATCTTAGTAACATTGGGTATTTGGATCATCTGATTAGTTGATTCTGTATTACAAAAGGGACAAAAACAGTAGAGTATAAAAGATACTTATTTTCTGTTGAGCTGTCTAAATTTCAGTACATTGAAGAATAGCAGCGACCTGGGATTCCTTATTTAATTACATGCTCAGAGGATTCTTGCACTTTCCTCGTAATAGGCTGAGATATATGCTGAAAATTAAAATAGCCAAGAAAGCATCCAAAGACTTCTCACTGAATTTAATAAAAAGTTGCAAGGGTAAGTTTTGGTTCTGGTCTTCCAGGTGCCAGAAAAAATTGTGTGTCACATATTAAAGTAGCTTTAGCTTGAATACATCTGGGGAGGATTGACATAAATGACCAAATCTAGGTTTAGTCAGCTGGCCTGCTCTCAAATCTTCACCTTGTTGATCCTTTACTCTATTAGGTCAGTTAAATCAGTGTTTTAGGTGGGTTTAATAAAGCTCTTGAATAAAAAGCTGTACTAGCAAGTCCTTCTGCAAATGTTATTTGCTTCTGATGACTCTTGAATCAGAATTCTGCTATACAGAATATATTTAATCTCATAATGCTGGAACGGGTCAAAGGAGAGAGAATTGAAGAAGCATAACTTCTGTAAATCTAATAAAAAAGTGTTCTCTAAAGCCTTTCTTACTAGTAATGAGTTTTCAGTTTTCGATTCCATGGATATTATTCTCCTAAGGTCATCTAGAATTTGTGGACACAGTCAGAAAGGCAAACAACAACAGTTTTTGTTAACTTATTTGGCTCACCTGTTTCCAGGCATTTATGTTCCAGGTTTTGTTATCAGCTAAATTCTGTTCACCAGCAGAAGTCCAGGGGCCTTGAACTGAAGGAGGATATGTTTAGATTAAATATGAGGAAAAAATTCTTTACTACAAGGGTTGTGAGGCACTGGAACAGGTTTCCCAGAGAAGCTGTTCTATCCCTGGAAGTGTTCAAGGCCAGACTGGATGGGGCTTAGAGCAATCTGGTCTGGTGGAAGGTGTCCCTGCTCATGACAGAGAGGTTGGAACCAGATTATCTTTAAGGTCCCTTCCAACCCAAACCATTCTGTGATTCTATGATTCTGTGAACTGATGCAAAGCTCAGCTCATGCTCTGTGCTGCCACTCCTGTGAAACCGAAGGAGGTAATCTGAACACCAGTTGAGCAAGTCACTCTAAACTCATTATCCCTGTGATTTGCACTATGATTAGGACAGGATATGACAAGAGGAACAAGCAAGGAAAAAAAACTATGTAGAATTTCAGAATGCTACTCAGATGTTGGCTGCATGTTAATTAGCTAATCGAAAAGTCTTTGAAATCCTGGAAGAGTCTAGTACATAGCTCCAATTTTCAGTAAAGTTTCATGGCTGGGACAAAAGCATTTTCACAGATGATATTTTGGGAGTCATTAATGCTGGAAAATGGTCACACTCATCCCTCCCCCCAGATGGAGTTCAGGAACCATAACTGTGTTACCAGCTTTATGAGTTCTCGCACATAATGGGTTTTTATCATAAAAACAAATGTAGCGTCCAAAAAAATAGTGTTTTATTCACAGCCTGTTGGGAACCAATTTACTGCACTACAGGCTTGAAAATGAAGATATAAAGTGGCACTAGAGAGGCACAATTATGCAAGCCAGCCACTGCAACCTGTGGCCATAAGTACACTGGGCATGCTGGGACTGGTATTCAGAGAGCACTACAGGGCTGCTTGCCTGCAGAGTAGAGTGGCTGATACAGGAGGTAAGAGGCTGCTATGAGGACTTCCACAAAGCTCTCTGTGTGAAGGAAAAGGGTGTTTCATGCAGACTAATGGGATTGTGAAGCTGAAAAAATCGCTTACAAGGAAAACAAAAAGAGTTTTGGACGGGCACTGTAGAATACAGGTAGAAAAACCAAAACATCATAAAAATCCTTAGCTTGGCACACAGGAAGTCTGGACCACTCCAGTCCTGGGTGCACCAGTAGAAAGCCTGGGAGGTCTGAAAATCAACAATTTTCTTTTACTCTTTTAATTTGAGTGTGCCTCCCAAAAACAAAAACTACTATTCTAAGGAATTTATATGAGTTGAATCAGGAAAGAACTTCAATAAGAGCCAGACTCTGTATACAATGGAGATATTTTTCCAATGGCAAATGATTTCTTTTATTATCTTGTTACAGCTAAAATGACTGAATAATCTGGGAAAAAAAAAAAAAAACAGCAACCAGTCTGCCATTATAAGCCCTGTAAAGTGACCTGCTATGCTCAACTGACAGTACAATGGAGAAAGATTAGATTTGTTTTGGGTTAACACACTCAAATAACATTTCTTATATGGATATTTTAATTGTATAGCTAATATGCAAATATCTGATGTACACAATACATACAGAAGGAAGGATGCCTGTAGTGTACAGGAGTGTCTGTAACATACAGGGCGATACACACAAAACACATTTAATACTGTGTTAAGCACATAACTGTCATGTTAGGGATATCACTGTGATTTAATTACTGTAAGAACAGGTAATGAATTACTTCGTTGTCAAAGTGACAGACGCATTTCCTTCCTGCACATTTTCATTCCTGATTTGCCCTTCAATGCCCTGCAAAAAAAAAGGTGTTTTCAATAAACCATCCACAATGAAAGTTAAAAGTAAGGAAGGCAGAAGAAAATAAATCTGTCTGCAAAGAGCAGAAGTCAAACTCCCACACTCTGTGTGGATAAAGAGTCTTTCAGTATCAGTCTCTGGTGGAGACTATATTAGCATATGATAAAGTATTATCAGAATAAGCAGTAATTAGGGGAAAGCACAGGAGCTTGCAGTGTTCAATAGGGGAATTACAGCATCATAATTAAAAAGTGTGAAGGCATGGACAGTCACAAAGCCATGAAGTCAGTGAGGTGACACATTTGAGCAAAGCAAGGGGGATTTGACAGGTGGTGACCTCGAATAAGCCCTGTGGTCTCACTGACAGGGCATAGAGAGAGCAGGGAGTTGTATTGTTTTCCTAACTTTGTGTCTGGCTTCAAACAAACCAGTTTCCCCATCCCTGCCTTGCTTCCCCACTTCTGACAGTCTGTTATAGGCATAAACCCCCCAGGACTGGTTCTCACTCTGTCCTGAACCTCACAGTCCAACAAGAGGTGCAGAACTGAGGTGCCCAATTACAAACCAATTTTCCAAAGACTGGAGAGAGAGAGGTCACAAAAATTCATGTCTGCCTGAGAGAATTTCTATCACATCTCTGTCCCCCCATTTGGAGGAACTGTAGGGCACAGCAGTGTAATTGTGTCCCAAAAGTGGATCATTACTGTAGCCAAGGGGAGGTACAGGTGTTCCAGGATGCCAAATCTGCCAAGACATGGCAAGTTTCTAATGTGAACTTGCAATTTTCCATAGATTTATAATGCACACAAATCCAGATGTGCTTTCCCTCTCTTTTCAGAATGAACCTCTCACACAAAACTGACAGACACTGTGCTCCTGCTCTAGATTTAATAGCCATTAGCACTATTAGCAATTGAGGGGTTTATACTTACCTCATGTTTTGTTAATTCCGATAAAACAATTATTTCTTACTAATTGCATTTGTGGAAAAGGCTTAGTCATTTTTGCTATGTCCAAATAAAAAAGAATCAGATTATTTTACCACAATGTTTCCAGTTTGGCTAAGTTTAAAAAGGCAAATTTTGAGAAGAACTTCAGAGAGGGAAGGATGAATTTTATACTATCACCTGAATTAATCAACAGGGCCAACTGATGTGGAAAATCAGCTCACTTTGTCTGCATGGCTTCCCTTGCTCCCATTCACCCTTTAATTTTTAGCTTTTATTAATTTTTCATTTCAAGTTAGCGTTCCTAAGCAATACAATCTGCCAGAGCCTATATTTACTGGAAATTGCTCTGCTGTCTTTTCTTTCCCATTTGTACAGCCAGATGAATTAGATACTATCCATTGATTAATCAGCGTGTTCACTTTCTCTGCTCCATAAGTGTGAACATGAGAATGAATATTTATGAGAGTGTGTAATTAGATACTTGACTTTGTAAATCATCTGGTGATGCTGTCAGTGAGGTTTTAGTTTGCAGATTGGCTTCAAGTCTTACGTATCTTTATGAAAGAAATTATTAATTTCCACAACAAGGAATTGGGAGAAAATGTAGTTCTGTTATCACACATAATTTGCAAAATTATATTTATGGTGATGTTTGCTACATACTTCACCAAAGATCTAATAAAAATGGGCTGATGAGCTGAGGGAGGAGAAAAATCAGGACATGGCAGTATCAAGATTTAGTCTGAGCTGTCTAAATGAAAATGCTTCAATTTTACAGTTGTCCCCCTGAAATTAACAGGGGTTTGTTGTTTGGGGTTTTTTTCTTTTTTCTTCAAACATAGATATATATTTTATTCCTAATATTGTTTCATAAATCTCCTGATTTATGATATTCAATTGGTTTTGTCAATCACAACTGTGAAGTACACCCCCTCTAGTACACAAAACATATAAAATCTTATGTATGTGTTTTAGCATCTATAGAGTTAAAACTGCAGTTGTGATAAGCCAACCTCTAAGATACATTCACAAAAAACCTCCACACTCACCTCCAGAAGAAGTGTGTTTTTCCAAAACCAGGTGAAGTGGCATTAAATGCAATAAGATAAAGGGAGAAGGTGGTACAGTCTGAGAGGGGACTGGGCTCTGAGCCCTGAAGTTGAGCTGTTGGTAGGCAGCAAGGAGGAGGAAGGAATTCAGTGCTGCACAGTGGAAGTTTAGGGAAGAAATACTTCTTTCTGCCTTCCTGATCATCCAGTGACATTTCTTTCATGTAAGTGTTTTCTCAACCTTGGAACTTGCCACCTTCCCACCTCACCCGCTCCATACCCTCTTGTCTCAGGAGCCCAAATCCTTGTTCCCCTGGGTTTGCTCCCTCTCTGTACAGCTCTCAGATTCTCCCCGTTGCCTACACTTTGTTCTCCTGTATTGTTACTGAAAATCCCCACTTGACCAAGCAAATCTCTGCCAGTGAGTTCTCCCCTTCTGCCTGTAATCTCCTCCCAGAACATCACACTCATCCAGTTATAATTTCAACAGGTCATTGCATTCAGACACCACTCATATATGTTATCTCCTCATGCAGCTTAGGTCTGGCTACTCTCTTTAAGACTCTCCAACACAACCTGTTTCCCTGCACCTGCAGGATCCCCAGGGCCAGGTACTGGTCCACCCATCATCTCTTGCCCACCACCAAGATCCTGACTGAGGTCCTTAGCCAGCTACTTGTGCCCATTCCAGTGGCTCACTTCCTAAGTGCTTCCAAGGCACACCCATAGTGTATCTTTTCCCCAAAATTTGAGCCATAAGAGATACAGGGAACATGTACCAGAGGATACTCACTTTGCCTGGACAGACGCTCCCTTGGAAGGTAACACTGCACTGCTGTTTATGACAGCAGCCAAGAGACAGCGCACATATATCTGACAGAGGGATTTAGCCTAAGCTTTAATAAATAATTTCAAGTATTTGTCTGAACAGAAAATACCGTCAGCTGTGTCATGAGTCTGCAAGAAATGTTCCTTTTGTTTTTGATAGCTGCTTTGAACAGCTACTCCATCTAGGAGAAGACTAGGCCGAGTCACCCCAGCCACCAGTCACATCTGTGAAATTCATCTTCTGCTGGAAACTTCATCTTCTATTTTATTCTAATACATTCCTTCTCTCTCTTCCTTCTCTTTCTCTCTCCTTTTTCTTGCTTTCATTCATATATGGTTTATATGCTTCCTTTTTTAATATGGCCTAGACCTAAATCTTAAAATGTTCGATGGGCATTGATCTGTAGAAATCGCATTGATAGGACACAAGTTTTTAATTAAAACTTCATATCCATTTTTACTTTACTTTTTATTAACAATGGTGAGAAAAATTACACAGCTGTGATCAGAGCAGTCCAGCTCTTACAGAGGTTCTTGACAACATAACTTCTGTTTAAGCTGTTCCCTTTTATGTTCTAGAGCAGTATCGGGGTCATTTGTCATTGTTATTAATTTACGATTGTTTCATCTACAACTCATTAAATAATGAAATTGCAAAAAGACTTTCCTAGCTCTCAGCTTTGAAACTTTAGGTAGCAAAAAAGCACTACTATTAATAATACTAAAAATTAAAACGATTACTAAAAATGCAACAAACTTTCAAGTGTCTTCAAACTTCTTCCACTATCTTCAGGTTTATAAATTGAAAAAATAATCAGAAGAACAAAACTAATACATTTCCTACTGAGAAACTTAAAAAAATTTATGTTGGTTTTGTCTTTTTAGATAAAATATTATGCATGTGTATTTAGAGTATTACAGACCTTTTTAAATTAAAATACACTACACTCTTTTGGGCATCACCGAGTTCTTTCACAGCTCTGGCTAGTTTTCTGTACAGCTAAATTGGTCTAATGTGCTCATAGATCTCTGAGGTAAGGATGTAGCACTGAAGTGGACAAGACTCATATTAATGTAACGCAAAGAACTGAAGTCAGAATAAAAGAATTCAAAGCAAAGCCAGTGTGAGAATTCTCCCAGATGATCCAGCTGACTTTGTTTCAGACCTGTAGAAAAACAGAAAGGAAAGGAAATGCTACATTAGCATCACTTGTCCAAATAAAGATGAATCTTGTGTTTGACATTTCTGTGTCAATTTTATTTGTGCACAGCAGAAGAAAGAGCTCCATATTTGCACTGCTGGTTCATAAGTCTTAGGCCTAAATTTTTTTCTTTTCTGAAAGTCCTCTGCTATGGATTAAGATTCCACTGAGCAAGGAAAGCTCTTTGTGGATTAAGAGGTCCAAGTCTCTGTAGACACCTGTGAGATTTGGTCCATAGCCATGGACCATGACTTTAAACAGAAAGGTAGTAGGTTTAGAACGGATATTAAAAAGAAATTCTTTCCTGAAGGGTGGTGAGGCCTTGGCACAGGTTGTCCAGAGAAGCTGTGGATGTCCTATCCCTGGAAGTGTTCAGGGTCAGGTTGGATGGGGCTCTGAACAATCTGGTCTGGTGGGAGGTGTCCCTGCCCATGAGAGGGGAGTTGGAACTGATGATCTTTAAGGTCCCCTGCAACCCAAACTGTTCTGTGATTCTATGATTCTATAATTCTCTGATCTTCTTTATAGAGTGGTCCAATGCAGCCAAAGCAGATTCACAACCAAAGCTGAATGAATTGTTCCTTTCTGATATTTCCTTTTTTCTACTGAAAATGGTTTGCCACTATAATTCAGCTATTTGAACTCCAGGGCAATGTTGCTCGAAGATAAGAATGTAATTTGGCTATCGACCATTTTACCCAGCAACAGGTGGAAAATCCTTCTGGAGCAACTCCTTCTGCAGTAAATTTTATGAGAGTGAGGAAAAGGGAGAATTAACTCACCTGGGAATGAATCAAAGCTAGCTTATGAAAACATGTTTCTTCCTGCATAAATAAAGTGTTGAGTCTGATAATTTGGATGGTCTCTCTTTGATCTACAGTTCTACTTTTGTAAAACATTTTATATTCTTGGAGGGGAAAAACCCTTTTATAATATAACAGGTTAAATAATTTCAGTTTTAGGGAAAAACAGAGATAAAATTACACTTAAGCAAACGATCCTTTCCCAGCCACTTCTGCAGGAGGTTGACTCAGATTCCTGCCCTTTGTGTAGCATGGAAGGCAAAGCCTTGCATAATGCTAAATGATGAAGATTGGTCTGTACTTCATTGTCTGAAGTCAATCATGTTCCATTTTCTTCCTCTAGAAACTATTTAATAAAAATTACTGAAATTATCCCCAAATAAAAGATGCTTGTGTTCAAAAACTGAGATACAAAGGGAGTGGAATTTGGGGAAATTGGTTTTCAAGGAAAAACTGAAAAGTTCTGTGAGGAAAGCAAAAAAATCCTATTTCAACCCAAACTCAACATTATATTGAGGGGTCTAATTTAAAATAGAAAAAATAAAGACAAAGAAGATACTATCAGTCACTAGTTTAATTGGGAAGTTTTATTGAACTTCTTTTTCAGGTTTAAGTGCTTTTCAAACCTTTTTGGACTATTTTCCTTAATTTATCCAGCAGCAGTGAACTTCACTGATGATGACTTGTTTCCAAAAGCATTCTATTATGCTTGTCAGCTTTTTCTGAAAGGAAATGAGTCGCATATCCATCACATTCTTGCTCTTTATTCTCATCTATAAGACTCTAATTAATCTTTTCACTACCTATCTCTTTTCTTTCACTATTCTGCTCCCTCTCAATTTCCTTTTACTCTCTTAATCCTCCTCCATTTTAACTCCTTTCTCCTTTTTTTTCCAGTTTGTGATTTATACTATCATGTTGCTTCCAAAATCCAAGAGTGACATTCCTGTCTTTTTTTAAACTATCTCTTCAAATATTCCTTCCTCTTCTGGTTTCTTCATCACTGATGTAGCAACATCTTTTTCCCTGAATTGATTTCTATAGCATGAATGACACTTATAAGGCACTTATAATGACACTTTTTATTAGGGCTGACATCAACCACAAGGAACTTCAAAAAAGGGTAAAACATGTAATTATTCAAAAAAATCTAGTACAAATATTCTAATTAATATGTGTATATACATATTTATATGTAGATACTTAAATTAATATTTATATATTATGTGCAAATATCAATGCATTAATATTTAACACATTTTAATTATATATGTACTCCCCAAATATATATTTTTAGTGCATCATAACTACTCAGGGGAAGCACTCATCCTATGTGATCTTCCTTTATGTTCTTGAAATTGAATATACTCACCACCGAACACATTCTTACTGTCTAATTTAATTTTTAGTTGATGATATTTCATAAATGAATAAACAACAATAGTCAATATAAAACAAGGACAAGAATTACCCTTGAGATGGGATAAATTCATAAAGCTCCTGAAAGCTTTTCAACAGGCAGGCATAATTTTACACTGTTCACCTGTGCTGACAAAATAGAATCTAAATCCCTTGAAACGTGCAAGCTTCCTAATGAGGAGTTGGACCAAAATTTCACTTGTAAAAGGACCCCTTCAATCCACACACATTTGAACGGAGTCTCAAAGCCATAAGCTTGATTACTCCCTGACAACTGCACCAAACCACAGCAGAGAGCTGCGCCTTCACACGACCTTGCAGAAGGCTGATGAGATCTGACAAGTGCCATATTTATGGAAATGCAAAAGCTTCACTGCTCTGACATCACTGTCACCCAAGACAGATCAAACAAAGAAGACAATTGGCCTCCAGCATCTAAATTGAATATTTAATAACTATTAGAAGGAACTAAGCAAGCAGGATTTACACTGCTGACAGTTGTAGGAGTCCCACCCATTTATTATGAACTTAACTAGTCTGGACAAGAAGCCAAAAGGCTCCTAAATTTTTTTCCTTTCAAGACTGAGTCGGATAATGCACCATTTAATTTCCAGAGGCATATGAACAGATTTGATATATCCACTGATGCATGTGGCCTGCAATAATTAGGGAAAAGGGATTCCAAAAAGTAATTGTGATGAGCTCAATCATAATTCCATTGTATTATATTTAGTAAAATGTAGGGACTTTTTTCATCCGAGGCTTACGTTTTTCTCTCCGTGTGAGAGCAGAGTGGAGGGTAAGACATTAATACTGATGAGACCCACTGCTCACATTACAGCCCCAAGCAGTTGGGTTCCTTGGATATAAGCTACCAGTGCCTCAGTCTTTTAACAGCTTATTGCCCACTAAACCAATTCCCTTGGTGTGCAGAGCAGCTCACACACAGGGCAATAAAGCATGTCTCGTTCTGGATTTCACTGTGCATTCGTGTAAATACAAAAGCATTCGGCAGTTCATCGAGCAGCACCAACTATGGGGCTGACATTCTGCTACAGGAGGCTGTAAATTGTGTGTTTGCACAGTGATCTCAGCTAGAGATGTTGATTTGGTGCTTTTCAATTTCTGGATATTATCTATCTCGTAGGTCCTGGTCCTGGAAGCACCTCTAACATCGTGCATCAGAGAATCACAGAGCGGTTTGGGGTGGAAGGGACCTTAAAGATCATCTTGTTCTGATGCCCCTGCCATGGGCGGGGCCACCTTCCACTAGACCAGGTTGCTCAGAGCCCTATCCAGCCTTGCCTTGTACACCTCCAGTGATGGGGCTTCCACAGTTACTCTGGGCAATCCAGAGAAGATCCCTTCCTAGAGAATATTCTATTTTAAAGTGTTGGGCGGTGGGTTTGAACCAGTTAAATCCCACAATAAGAAGCAACTGGGGGAGCTGATTTTTCGATCTCATTTGTCCTGTGCAACCATTTATCTCCTGTCTCAAAGGAGACACTGTCTGCTCAAGGATGAACCAGGAACAAATTAATACACACAGTCGAACCACGCTCTCAGAATGAACCCAGCTGGATGTGCTCCAGCACAGAAGCAAAACACCTGCTTGATTCAGAAGGCATTAGCTGGGGTGCTGTGCTAACACGTTTGTGCTGCTGTGCCAATCCATCTGTGTTGCCTTCCCCAGCTGAGTTATACTGAGTTATTCCTCTGCCATGCACCCACTCGGTCTGAGCAAGACGAGAAACTGCACAGTGACAGGGTGGCTCAGTGCAGAGCTGCCTGAGGATCTGCCAGCTGGGTCAGTGTGGGCATCATCACCAACATGATGGGCTCAAACCTCCTCCTAACTCACTCTTGTGTTTCTCCTGGGTGTTTCTGAGACAATTCAAACATGAGAGAAGCTCTATCTGTTATCATACACCAAAGGTGATGGCAATTGTGGAAAGGAGAGAGGCAGCTGGGCTTTTTGAAAGGTGGTGTTTTATTTCTTTGCTCTTCTGCTTGTTTTTAAATTTTAAATGGTTTTTAAATACCTCTCATTAAAGGGAGGAGAGGGGAGGGAGCACTGGAGAACCACACGAAGATGATGAGGCAAATGGACAGGTTCAGGTTGGATTTTAGGAAAAATTTCTTCACTGAAAGAGTGGTTAAACATTGGAACAGGCTGCTCGGGGAAGTGGTGGAGTCACCATTACTGAAAGGGTTAAAAAACTGAGTAAATGTGGCACTTCATGATAGATTTATTGGTCATGGTGGTATTCGGTTGAAGGCTGGACTTGATGACCTTGGAGGTCTTTTTCAACTTTAATAATTCTATGATTCTAAATATACGACTGTTCTTTGGAAATAAAGGGAGACCGTGCCTCACTGAGATAGTCTGAGTGCAAGAAAGGAACAGGAAGGCCACATCACTGAATGGGTTAAGGCAGTGGTTTGGCTTGAGCAATTCATCCCCCCCAGAGTGACTCCTCTGCCTGTAGTACCCTGGTATTCCTCAGGCACCCCTGGGATGAGTGCAGCTCAGCACAGCTGATGGAGTCAAAGACTGGAAACAAACAGTCCTGAAAATATACTGCCTTGCTTCTAAGCACCCTGCAGAGAGGGCTTCAGAAAGCTCAAGGGAAGTCACATATCAGCTGGTCTCAGTCTCCAGGCTCATTTAGCCCCTTCTCTTGCCATATTTTCCTCTACACATGAGGGCAAACAAGGTTAATGTTTGGAGAACATGCACACACAAATGCTCCCAAGGGAACAGAGGGGCAGATCCAAGGCGAGGCAAAAGAATGTTCAACAACCCTGTGCCTTACAGCTGGAGGGGAACTGGAGATGAAGGATAGATGGCAGCTCTGCAGAGAGACAGTGGGATGTCACATTTGCCAGCACACAAACTGCTGAGATGCTGAATAGGAAACACCCAAAAGAGACAGTGACAGTCCCTGTATCTCCTTTATAAGCTGATAAGAAGAAATAAACTGTCACTTACTTGAAATGGATTAAGGCTTTGAACTTCATTCCTTCACTTAAGTGCTTGGAGAGCTCAGTTGTCCTGGGGACTTTCAGGAAATCTGGGAGGAACTGGTCTTCACTTCGTTTCAGCCATCTAGAGGATGCACACACAATCAAAGTAAATTTCCCTATGTGCTGTATCTTTCCACTGGAGAAAACTTCAGTGACTCACTTGAACAAGAGTCTGGATGAATCCAACTGTGTTTTCTGAAAGGCTTTCTGTGGGTAGAGACACTTTAGCCATGGTTTCTTCCCGTTACATTCAGTAAAAATTGCATCTGCCTAGGAATCTTTTGGAGAAGCCTTTGGATACTGCATCTACCCAAATACCAGTTGGACTACTTCTTCTAAACTCTGACAAAAGCATCCTGTGCATCTTAACTTGATTTCCATATGTGCCTTTGTAAAGGTTTCTAAACACAGGGCACCAAACTTCTACACCATGTCCACTTGGTCTTCAGGAGTCTCCCACAGGTCCTCTACTGTATCTGCCAGCTCTGGTGGCTGTCTCAGTCCTCACAAGGCACATCAAAGCCTTTCAGACTTAATGTATATATCTGACTAGTGAACACTTTTGTCATCAGCTGAACATATTGCAAATTGTTGTAAGGTTTTATTTTTATTTTCTACTCTGAAAAAATAAGCTTTACAAAATGTTTCTTAAATCTTTGAAAGTACTGGCTGAATATTTGGAAGAAGTGAGGGGATACAGTGCGCAGGGAAGAATTACCATCTTAATGAGGTTTGTCTCATTAAATAGTCTCACTCAATTAGTTTCACAGATTTTACTTCAAGAATAGGAACACAGAGCTCTAGATATCTGTAGCTAATTTTGGCTTATTTAAAACTAAAAGACCAACCTGCCAAAAATTATTTAAGTGGAAGGACAGTAATGAATGTGGTCTTGGATCTTTCAAAAATGTAAGTTTTTGAATCAGGAAATTAGATGAAAATACATTGTCTATTTTACTTAAATAAGAAATGTGTTGGCAATTTCCCCGAGCAAAATGTGATCACTTCAGCATAAAACAATATTTGTCATACAAAGACCTTTGGTGTTCAGGCAGTTTAAATCTGTGTTATTTCCCCAAAACTCTGCATTCACATCCTGCTTCCTGCCTTTGCTGACCCATGATAAAAGCTTGTCCAAGGTCTTAGGCAACAGTGCTGTCATCTGTTGATAATGTGAAAGCATCACCTGCACACAAAGTGACATTTTATGTGTCTGAATAGGGTTGCTTTTCTTAATCTGTCACCTCTTGTTGTGTGGATTTTGCCAGATTCTCCCTGAATTGTACTTGACTCCCTGCACCCTTAATATGAAACAACACCCACAGAGCCCAGCAAAGCTACATTAAGGATCAGCTGAGAAGAAAAACATCTTCAACAACATCCAGCAGTGATTGGTTAGGGAAAGCATGCCAAAATAAGAGAAGTGTAGGGAGCTGCTCTTCACAGCACACTCTCCCATCTCCTGGCAATCTAAGGTTTAGGGACTTTGAGAGCTCATGAATCATGTTAGAAGCCCCAGTAGACTTTCTCCAGCTGATTTTTTAACCCATGTACAATGTTTGCAACTAAATGAACTCCACTGAGTGGTTTCCTCAAGCACAAGAGATGAGGCTGATGTGCTGTATACAAAAACGTAACAAGTGAACACTTTTGATCCACTGCAGTGCCAAAAAGCAAGATATATTGGAGTAATTCACACAGAAATGTGAAACTAAGATACCCTCTGGGCCCTGGGTAAACGTAGCTTTTCTTCATCATGATATATGAACTAACCAGTAACCAGTTTGTACCCCAGGTCACTCTGCAGTGTGCAATGTAGATGTACTCTAAAATTCAGTGGCTCTGATTCATCTCACCAGACTCTCAATATCTGCACTAGAACTCCCTCTAATGGAGCTGGGCACCTGCCTGGAGAGTAATGGACACTTTTAGGAAATGACACAATTGACCTACTTTGGCTTGGAATGAATCATGCCTCCAAAGTACTTGTTCCTCACAGGGAGCCAGTTGGCAGGCTGGTGCTCAGATGCTGAACTCTGTGTTTGGTCAGATAAAATGCCACTCTATTCCCAAGACATAACTATCTCAACCTGACACGTGAAGCAGAAGAGAAGGTGCAAGAAATCAGCTTTATGCCTCATCCAGAGACTAACAGCATCAACTGAAAGACTTCCACTGACTGTATACCCAGTCCAAAGTTGTTGTCCGTGTGGCTCTCCAAAGCACTTTGCCCAAAGCAGTTTCCAGTAATTTATACTCCTAAGGAAAATTTCCTTCCTCTCTCCCCAAGACATCCTGAGATACTGGTATACTCCAGATTTTAGATTAACCTTAATTTTGAGGAGTATGGATTTGTGAGGCTTTAATGGTTGGTTTAGGTATTTTTCAGTATCAGTAGCTTTCAGCAAAATGCTGTGTTTTTAAATCTCTTGGGTTTTTTCTTGAAAGCAATTTTTAAAGGAGATAAATAAATAGTGTTAAAAAAAATTAGCTCCCATTTATTTAGTTTTAAAATTAATCTTTTTAAAATAGCTTCAGCATCACAGAATACTAGAATCATAGAATGGTTTGGGTTGGAAGGGACCTTGAAGATCATCTAGTTCCAGTCCCCTGCCACGACCAGGGACAGCTTCCACTATCCCAGGTTGCTTCAACCTGACCTTGGACACTTCCAGGGATGGGGCAGCCACAGCTTCTCTGGGCAACCTGTGCCAGGGCCTCACCACCCTCACAGGGAAGAATTTCTTCCTAATATCTAATCTAAACCTGCCCTCTCTCAGTCTGAAGCCACTTCCCCTTGTACTATTTCTACATGCCTTTTATAGATAAAGAAAGTAGGTAGTTTTTTTGTTTGTTTTTTAAAAAGAAAAAAAAAGGGAAAAGCTCACTAAAATGAAAAAAAAAATGTTTCAAATACATATTTTTGCATTTTCAGTGTCCTAAAACCAATTAGGAACTAACAAAATAATAGCTTTTTCAAAAGGAGAGTATGTTGCATATTCTTTCATGGCAAAAGAGCTTGCTTGCAGCATTCCAATTTTAACTATGCCATGAGCTTCAATAAAAAGCAATGTTGATACAGAAAGTTCAACTATTTTTAGTAGAACAGTTTACAGCCTCTCCTGTGCATCTGAAAAAAAATTTGTAGATTAGCTCTACTCATATTTTAAAATATACATGTCCAAAGTTCTGGGATGAAACCAAGGTGGTGCTTTTCATATTCAAGGAATTCAAGCTAAACCATGCAAAACACACACAGCTTCTCAGTCAAATAGGAAAATAATCCCCAAAGAGCTTTTTCTGTATTTTTATTGAGTGAAAAGGAGGAAGACACAGTGGAAGAAAGCAAAGAAGAGATAACTGTTGTAATAAAAGCAGAAGGTATCAGTAAATGAGGTGAGAAAAAATAGCCTATAATCCCCCATTATTAAGTACAGAGTGTAAAGACCAACAGATGACATCCATGTTAAAAAAAACCTCTACAAATAGCAGGGGACTTGTGAATAAGCCAAATTGCATATGCAGGTCTGTAGGGTTGTGTGTGAGCAGGAGTCAGTTCATTAACCCAAACGACCTACAGTGCTGTAAAATCACATTATTGTTGACTCCACCATTCATCAGCTCCTCTCTCCCTTGAACTCCTGCTCCTACATGGGAAATAATTGCAGAAGATTTACTGAGAATAGAGGGATCTGGACCCTCTTGCTCTTCTTGATAATATCAGCATACCCCACATCTACTCAGCACAGCTGGAGTTCACCAAGAGCACCCATCTGATTCTCCTCCTGGTTTATTTGATTCCTCAGGCAGAGCCCACCTATGTTGTATCAAGGACCTGATTCCTCATAAAACATCTCTGGAAAGATCTTCCCTCTGGAAAAATAAGCCATAGCTCATTTTCATGATCCTTCACACTATGAGATCCTTCATGGATCATCTTAATTCACAGACATCATCTTAATGATTAAACCGATAACCAGAAATGCCACGCACCAGCAGCTGATGTTTTTTAGGCTGGAAATAAACAGCAGTTTAATTTAAATTTAAATTTAAATAGGTTTTTAAGCATGGCAAGCATGAGGGTCTAGGATAGCATCCCAGTGGAAGTGTGCATATGGATTGAAGAGTCAAGAAACAGACCAATTTTAAGATGGATCTTGCTAGATTTTTTTCTGTGAGTGCTGGTGATACTTCAGGATCTGACACTGTGATCATGAAAATCTCTTTGAATCTTATGCTTTTTGTTCCTAGTTTTTTCTGCTTTAAAGCCTTTTCTCCCCCTGCACCAAGAAGGCAGAGTGAAGCAGTACAAGGGAAATTATATCATATATTACCTTCTCCCTTCACCAGCTCATAAAAATTTTCCTCGTTTCCCACTGTGATTTTGAAATTTTAAAGATGCAGATTAAATAAAGCTCATTTTAATAGTTTTTTTTTTTGTTTTTCCTGTTTACTTACTAGTTTTGATGAACTACAGGCAACATATGTACTGGCAAACCATAAAACATTGATGTGTTGGCTGACTAACAGGACTTACATTGTCATTTTACTGGACAGGACAATGATGTAATCTTTCAGTTTTATTAACAGTAAAATAAATATATTGCTCCTGAGAGCCTAGAACAACACTCAGAAGCATGGAGGAAGCCTAAAAAAAACAGGAACACTGTCACTCCAGGGTAATACATGATTTGAAGCCTGATTTAATGTCAGAAACTCAGAAAACAAGACAAAAGAATAGCAAAAATAGTGGACTGAGCTTGGTAGGTATTCCTTAATATTTGCCATGCTTTTTCCAAAGTCCTTTGTTGGTCCTTCATGAATCCAAGGCTAAATGTTCAGTTTTGGGGATTCCTGTCTCTCCTAGTCTGAACCCAGCACTGGACCCTTACTCAGCCTGTCTTGGCAGTGCATCCCCCAAATTCACCTTGCTCCCCTGAATGGAGTGAAATCTCAACAAACACCAGCCAGGTCCTTAAGCAGGAATGTCTTTGGAATTAAAAAATTCTCTAAATTATGAAAAAAGGGATTTGAATTTGCAGCGTGTTTCACAGGGCAGGGGCAGTATTTTAGGTGGCTGTGCTGCCCTTGCACTATGAATTCTCAGGAGCAATCACAGGGTTCCTTTCTTAAGTGTCAGGCACAACCTCCAGCTGAGGGTAGTGGAACAACCACCACAGGAAGCAACCTCCTAAAACATGCCAGACATTTCTATGGCTGTTTGACCACAGCCTTCATTATGTGTTTGACCACAGCCTTCATTATGTTTTTGACCACAGCCTTCATTATGTTTTCCCAATATACCTAGAAATAGCATGTTGTAGACAGCACACCAGGATAGAACACTGTGTGTGTTGTTTTAACATTTAACAGGCTTGATAATCTGCTTTGCAAACTGTTATGGTGTGTGTGGTAAAGCAGAGTTTGTCAAAAAATAAATGCCTACAGAAACTGGGCAAGTTTGCCACGCTCAGTGGATCATAAAAGGAGACCAGGAATATTGGTACATCATGCTCTGTTGCAGGACATGCCCCGCTGAAAAAACAGCTTGTGCTTCTAGGCCAGAGCTGTTGTATTAGCCTAGCTAAACCTCTGGTCTAGAAAGCTCTCTCTCTTGAGGAGAGTCATTTATTTATGAGCCTCATTGGTTGTAACTCCTGTGTTCATATAACCGTTGTCAGCTCCAAAATCTCCACCCTAAATCTGGTCACATCCCTTGAACTTGATAAGGTTTTTGTGTCAGTGTCTCTGTAATCCTCTTTTTTCCCAGCCAGTCACTGCTCAGTCATGCGCCACTGTGTCTTATACCCTTTGATGTTTATTCTAACAGTTTGTGTTACATCCCTTCTATGTCCAGAGAAATGTGTTTTCTACTGGAAAATCATTGTGTTGTAAGGAGAAATCAAAATATGAGTATTGCACGATTTTTTTTATTATTATTTCAAACACAAAATGTGACCTTAGAAACCTTAACTCGGTTTTTCTTGTGGTCACACAACAAGTAGCTCAAAAAGAGAATCCAGAAAAATTATCTGTGCATCTAGTTGGAGCTGATTTGGTCCCAGTTTGGTGCCCAGATTTAGAGTCCTGCTCCTGTAGAGAGGATAGTGTTAGTATGTAAAGCAACAGGTCTGCTCCTGGCATCGCCTGTGTGGAGGCACAGAGCCCCTGATGTCCTTGTGCTGGGGGAAGCCTGTCATGCAGGGAGAGGGATATGTCAGCTAAAAGCAGGCTCTCGCCAGGATACTCTGCTTCAGAGGGAGCACGTTACAGAGAGAAAAGCTGGCAGCACATGATCTACCTTTTGTGCTGCTGCAGGACGTGTGGCAGATGCAGTTCCTTGGCACTGCGTGACCACTCATGCTGCAGACAGCGTTCCTAACACCCATCACAAACACTGACAGCAGAGGGAACATCAGGTTGGCTCTGAAAAAGCAGCCAAAGTGTAATCTTCTGAGAGGGAAAGGAGAAAGAGAAATTTGCCAGAGATAATCTCTCTATACATTAATTTTCATTTCTTCGCTTAGCCTGAGCCAGGAATCCAGATTGTTTGCTGGCTGTTTATTTTAGCTGAACTCATCTGCAAAGGCCCATTTTCATTGTATTTCCATTAGACACAGATGCTATCACTATGTGCCAGTGCATATTACCAAGCAATTAATCTCCAGAGTTATTATTGCCCGTTTCATTGAAAGCAAATATTCTTGAGTTCAAAAAATTATGTAAGGGCTTGGAGCAGCTTAGCTAAATTCCATGCTAAAGGCACAATCCTCTTTGGAAAGAAATTCTCTCTGAAACTACAAGGCTATGCTCCTATCTCGTATAATTTCTCCCTGAAATAAAGCATTAGCTCACATAGTTAGAATGCCTTTGCAAGCTCCCCTGGCATTATCACTCAAAACTCTTACTCCTTTGTTACCCACTGTTAAACTGAAAAGGTCTTTTTTGTGGCACACACAAGCCAGAGGTGACACAATCAAATGAATCTGTTTACAATAAAAATTCAGATCAGTAGGAATTAAGTGACAAATAAATTAGGATTGGCAGCCTCTTCCCCAGGGCGCAATATATAAGCTTCCTAAATTCAGTAAAAAGTGCTCTCCCCTCAGCCTTTGATCTGCTATCTTCAATCAATATTTCCATCTTTAAAGACAGCCAGTCCAGAGCTACACATGTATTTGTGAATAAGGTTCTCACTTGATGGGGTGACCAGAAGTCACCTGAGAGAATGAAGAGAAGCAAAGCTGTAATCAACTTTTAAAAGTGTTACCAGAAATTGGATTTTTCATGAGCAAAATCATCATCCATTGCCATTATTGTGTTAGGGAGTTTGAAAGAGGTGATAACCTTAGCTCCAACCAAGAGGAAGCTGTAGGACCAGTCTGCTTCCAAGATTTCCTATCTCAGGGAAGGACCCAGAGCAAGCCAGCACCACTCACACTGTTCACTTCCTCTGGCTGGAGAAGGGCTGCAGCTTGTCCAGCAGATTTCTAATGCATCTTCCTTCCAAAACTGCAGTTAGCTTCTCCTGGGCTTCTACAGCAAGGGAAAAGAGAGGCAGGCCTTTTTTAATTCTGCATCTAATGGCTTCATCCTCCAGCCATGAGGAAGTCAAAAGCATTTATATGAAATGCCATCTACTTGATCCATCCTCTCCCACACTCCTGTCCTTCCTCTACCTCTGTGACACCTAAAGGTGGCAACTCAGCACTAAATAATGCATTTCCTTGTTTCCTGGACATGCTGTTCTGTTCTGGTCAGTTTTCTCCACATGGAAAGTTTTCCCCACCTCAGCTGTATCTTCCCCAGTCCTGGAGTGCAACAAGACAATCATCTTAAAATATCCCCAAACTTCTTCCAGACTCTCTTCAGCTTCTCAATCTACCTCTTTCTCCTTGTCCACTCTTCCCAAAGCCTGCCAGATGTCCTCGTCTCCCTTCCCACCAACAGCAC
Source organism: Manacus vitellinus (assembly GCF_001715985.3). Taxonomy (NCBI): domain Eukaryota; kingdom Metazoa; phylum Chordata; class Aves; order Passeriformes; family Pipridae; genus Manacus; species Manacus vitellinus. Next base: position 751,797 of record NW_021940910.1, on the reverse strand, counting down.
TGAACCCAAAAAGCAAATATTGGAGGAAATGTCTTTCTTAAAAAAAAAAAGAAAAAAGAAGTCAAGCCTTGAGGTCTCTCAGGATTCCCCACAAAGACAACAGGATTGAAACAGCTTGACTTTGAACTATGAACAACCTGGGCCTTTTATTATTTTTAGTAGTACTCATGTACTTACTTGTCATTGCTATTAATTATGTACACCACAGCCATACCGAGTGTCTCATTGCACTGCAAGAGCACAGGGTGAGCCAGAACATATCCCTTTGTGCTTGTAGCACAGCTTCTGAGGAGGGTTAGCTTTCATTTTTCAGTTCAAACACTTTAATATTCAGACACTGCCTTGGACATTATTTGTCTCTCCAGTTGATACTTGTTCCTGAACCAGCAGCAGAAAAGACAAGGTATAAAGAACATATTAAAAATACCACCCTTTTGTCATGCGAGACTCTATGTCACCGTTCTATTATACCAGAACTGTTTGATCAAAGGAACATGCATTTTTTTCATCTTTAATTAAAACAGTATGGCCACAGTATGTACTGTGAGAACACTATCACCAAAGAGCAGACTGTATTTGGAGAAGGTTTCTGAGGAAAGCACAATATTATCATGAAGCTAAATAGCATGAAATAGGTCAAATAAAGCTAATGGCCAAGCAGGCTAAAATAAGTCAATGAAACACACTGCTGTGAGGACTGTGTTGACCAATCATTGCTGTGCTTGGAGATCCAAACTAGATCCAGGTTGTAAGTTGGCCCTGACCCTATAAGCCACCAGTGTCCTGGCCTGATTTCTGCCAAGTGTCAGTACACTTCCAAATAAAGTGAAAAGTAAATTTCATAAGTCATGGCTTTGTCAATAGCTGACAGAAAGGGCACTGAAGTGCTGTATTAGTCCATTGGTGCCATGTCCAAAGAAGAAAACTTTATTATACTGAAATGGTTGGGGAACACAAGGGCAAGGAGTGACACAAGCCTTGACACTACTGAAGTGGCATAGTGACAAAAACCTGGGGATATAGCAAAGGAAGCGTTCAGTGTGTGCCTGGTGACATTTTAGATACCTTGGAGTAACTCACCTGGCTCCAGATGCCTCTTCAGACATTCCTGGGTCCTGCCAGCATGAAGATATCTCAGGTTACTTTGGATACCCAGACAGGCACTAGCCTTGCATGTTTAAACAACTCAAGCCCACTGCAAGTCTCCAGCTTCCCATACATCCTCTTTTAAAGTGGTCTGAAAAGTGTGATTTTTTAGCTCACAGAGTATATTCAGTTATAAATCACATCTGGGAGTGAACTGGTGCGTCCACACAGCCCAAAGCCCCAGTACCAGTTATTCAAACCTAGGCTGAGCTTAGGCTCACTTGTGAGCCTTGCACGAAAACAAGGGGCTGCAGCTTCCTTTGGTGCAAATATGCCCTTCAGAGCACACACAGCTCATGAGCCACAGAGCTGAGACCCCAGGGAGAAGACCAGACAAAGTACCACCAAACTCTGGCCATCCAAAATCCATGTTGGCAGAAGACAATGGAGGCTTCCCAGACAAACATTCCGCTCCAGTGATCAAGTCTTGACACAAAAGAGAAAGCAACAGAGAAGCAAGGGAATGTGGGAAGTTCTGTGAGTGCATTATACATGAAGGATATCTGTGCTAATGATAGCTAGAGACTTTGCAAGAAAGCAGTCCTAGGCCAGAACATTAATGATACAAGAGTCTATCCAACGAAGTCTTCCCAAACAAGAAGCTGGGGGATTAGATTTGAAAAGGGAACTCATTAAGAGAAACTTCCCTAACAAAATAAAATAAATATAGTTACAGGCTTTCTTTAGAACTCGGCACTCCTCTGTGTTAGAGGCACTGAGGAGGTGATTTGTCAGAGTGACTGTGGACTTTTGCAATGTAGATTTGTACACTTGAATGAGTCCCCACAGGTTCCCACGAACCCACCAGAGACAAACAGGCACTTCATCTCACTCTAAAGCACATTGCAAAATACGGCAAATTAATTGTGCCCTAAAAATGTCTTTTTCTTCCCATCGACTGTGAAGAGATCCTTGGCTTATTAGCTGAGATGTGAGATGATTACCCCACATCTACACTGTGAATATCTAATGTTTATGTAATATAAATGCTACATGAAGTGTTTGATTCTACTAACTGCATATAACACTGTTTCGTACTATAGAGTTAATGTTTTATGTTCCAGTACTGCATATAGCTCTTAAGATTTGCTGCAGAGGTGGGCAGGAAGGAGTTTCTTCACCTCACACATTGTTTGAGATGTGAAAACTTTTTTCCTCCTTGCACCGAGGCAAAACCAGGGTATTTTCAAGTTTTTCATAAGCCTCGAGGAAAATTAATATGAGGTAGCCAGTTGTATGCCCTTTCAGGAACTTATCAAAGATTTTGCTGATCTATATTTAAATTTAATTTTCACCCCAATTGTCCCAAAGGAGATACTGCCTCCTGATTTTGGGATGGGCATTTTTGCCTTCAGAGAATTTGTACTTCATCGGAGAAGGATTTTTTACATGGATTTCTCAAGTCTCACAGAAGTTCTCAGTTTTCCCTGCTACTGTGTCCCACTGATACATGACAGTAAGACATTTCAATGCAGTTAAGTCATCACCTACATAGGAATAATCTCATTTAACTAGGTATGTAATAGTGATGATGTCCTTGTCAATTCACCACAGAAGGAGCAAAACAACTACCTTAATTCACCTGATGTTTAAATTGTTAGTCATTGAGGCATTTCATCCTTGTAACTGAGATAACAATAATAAAATCCTAACCAGTTCTCTAGTTAAAACAAAAAAAAAAAAAAGGCAACAAACAGAAACACAACACAACAACAACAACAATAAAAACAATCAAAAAATCTCCCAAAAGCAACAAGAAAAGAGTATACAAAGTGAGGCACTTTAGAAAATGTAATTGGTTTCTCTGTTCCTTTATCATTATCTTCTCTTTTCTTGGGAGGTTATATATGGATGATTCTTCTCCTCAGTGATAAGCTGTCCTGAAAGCAAAACCCCAAATTATTATGTTTCAAGCATTTATTGCAGAATGAAAAGAAAGCAGTATTCAGCCTTCAGCAAGCCCTCTGAAACGTAATGACTGCTGATTAAATGGCAATAGGGATTTTCAAAGAAATGAGAATTTCAGAAGGTACAAATCTCTCAAGAAGATATTAAATAACTGCCCACTTTCAATCCACAGAAGCAGTTTTTATTCCTCTACAACCCGAAGAATCAACCAGCTCCAAGCTGCCAGCTCTGTGTCCTGTCAAAATCGCTGCCTCAAAGCCCTTACCTGACAAATTTCCTAAGCATGTGCTGGTCTGTTGTACAGACCTGACTTAAAGGGTTGTTTTAGCTAATCAACCACTGAAGCCCTCAGCCAAACAGAAGCTGAGATGAGCAAACAGCTGGCTGTGTCCTCACATCCCCAAACACCACCATCCTTGTCCAGACAAACACCTAATTCACATCATAAATCATAGAAATATAGAATCAAGTGACCTTACTGGGGTGTGAATATAGCACAGACCCTTCCCCTCTTTGCTTGTCCACGTACTTTTTAATAAACAAATTGCAAGGAAAATATCCTCATTGTCTTTTGATTCCCAGCTGGACACAAAGACACAGACAGACTCAAGACAGTGGTGGGCACTGCACCCACTCACACGAGGAGACCTCAGACAGGTGCCTTTGAAAGAACAACATTGAAAGGGCTGTGCAGGAGTCAGCACAAAGGTTCTAAGATTGCTTTTCTTTGGTTTCCAGCTTAGCCCTGGGTTTGACAAGGCTTGGACACTCTGATGAAGGAGATATCCGGATGCCTACCTTCCATTTAGATTACTGAGGTTTAGATGTCTCTGTTACTGCTCTTCCTCTTTTCCACAGCATCTCTCTATAAAATACAGGGAAATATTTTTTTTCCCCAAAAATGAAAATTCAAGTCTTGTCCAGTTACTCGGGCCCATATTCTCCTTGTCCATTAACAACACACCTTAACAGCATCTGATGGGATCAAGTCATGTGTCTTGAAGCTGATTTTTTGGGGGGGTATCTATTTATAAAGGTCTAAAATATAAGGAATTACCTTAGCACTAATGAAACAGACTATTTGACATTATTTGATTTAAAAAAACATTGTTAAAAGGGAAATTTTCTCTCTCAGGTTGCTGCCCCTGAACTTATTCTTGATGATGAATTCAAAACTAGGAATACTCAAGATGTGTAGCAGTGGTGGCTGCACTTTCTTTATGGTACTTTATTTTTAATAGAGAATAAACCAATCTCATGTTTTAAATAAAAAATAAAAAAACAACAAGAACCCTCTTTTTCAGCCTTACACAAAGGAATTAATCAAGGAAGGCAAGAAAACTAGTAGGAGGGTGTCTTGATGAAGTCATCAAAGGTCTTGGGGCAAGGGGAGAAAGGAAGAACTGCCATTTAGAAAATAACCATGTGGCAGCTCAAAGAATGAATGATGTTTATTTACTTTTTCCTGGGGAATCCAAAAAGTACCATGAAAAACTGCATCCTGCATTCCTTCAGTCTGTTAGATGATAGACTTGCCTTTTCAGCCATTTCTTAAATATTTTGAACTCCAGTGCTCTCAGTGGGGTTTAAGAGGATGTCCTATGGGTATCATGCTGTTGGGGGCAAGGAGAAATTCTGGAACCACACAGAGGAAAATCAAGCTGTGGGGGAGGCTGAGATGCTGCCTGCAACAGGACTAGGCATCTTTGAGGTTTCCCAGTTTCTCTCACTTTTTAAATAGGAGTTGCATGTGTCATGAAAAGACTTGGTTACAAATCCCCTCTGTTCTCTCCCACCTTTATCCTCTCCCAGTCACACCTACCCCACACCACATCTGACCTCAGCCAATGAAAAAAGATAAAATTGGCAATTAAACCATCTGTCTCATCTGAGGATGAAGGATGGAGTAAATCATGCCCCTAGATACCTGTTTCTCCCCAGTATTGGAGCTCTACCAGCAGAACATAGAAGCCAAAGTCAGGGAGAAGCAGCACATTGAGTATCAAGTGCAGACTGTTCCTATCTAAACCATACATAACTAATGTGTCCTGGAAGGTATGCAATAATGTTAACAGACTTTTGTAGTAGCCCTTGAGTAGCCCTTACAGAGCTTTCTCTGTTCCTCCTTCTGAGCTAAGGTAAAAAACATCCACAACAACAAAAAAAAAAAAAAAAAAAAGGGGGGGTATGAAAAGAGAAGGTTGTAGGCAAGAGGCATTAGAAGCAATGAAATTTACACCTTCACAGATAAAAAAGGATCAGATGGCGTGATAATGCTGGCTACAAAACCTCAGAGTATAAAGACCTTGTGAGAAAATATGCACAGCCTTTTGCTTTATTCATAAAGTAGAAACGAGTAAAGGAAAGAAGGACTCTCCTTTCAGCTGGAGCCACGTGAATGCTCTGGTTCTCATCTGTAGATGCAAGACCTTAACATCCTCACAGTTTAATCTCCAAGGCTTAGAAAACATGCATCCCATACAGACTGCCCTATTAACTTTTATATTAGCTCTTATCTTCTTAAAACTTTCTGAGAAGTCATTATTCTTTCTCCTGCCTTCATAAAAATTAAACATATTCCTATTTGTACTATTTTGTTATATTTCTTAACATTTTAGTTAAATTCTTCAAAAATTAGTTCTTTTCTGTCTTTTTTTTTTTTCTTCCCTTCTGTTGAGGGTTCCTGAAATTATCTTGGTTTCGAGGTCCTGGTTGAGGGCCAGTGCCATTAATAATGATTCAGGGACTGGTTCATGTACATTGACATTACAGATGTCTGGGTTTACTCAGTGATATTCCAACTTATTCTGCAAGGATAATTCCAGATTAAAGAAGGTTCAAGGTATTAATAGCAGCTAGATATAATTAGAAATCACTTGCATGAATTTTCCTGCTAATGTCTGAGTGAATTTGTTTGAGAATAGCAATCTGAACATGGCAGGGCAATACTAAGGGTGAGCAAGGTTTCAAATAATTTTCTTTTCTTTAATTACTGCCTTGAATATTTTTTACCTGTCAGCACAGGGAAGACTCTATCCTTCAAAATATTTATTAGTATAGTTTCCTGTCTTTCTTCTACGAATTTAAAGCCTTTTTGCAGTGTGTGCTAAGAAAAACTAGAAAAGAAAGTTCATTTCATCAAGCAGCTGCAGAATTGCAATCTGGAAGCAAAAAATAGAGAATAAAAGTGAGAAGGAAAATAATATAAAGAATGACAGTCAGTGTATTTCAAAAGGATGGACCAGCCTTAAGACATAGCATAGCTGATACACATCAAAGTTTATAATAATTTTCCAGAGTTTATGTCACTACACTCGTAAATGTTCCAAAAATTTATTTAGTGCAAAGTCCACTAACTAAGCATTGAAAAGCTGCTGCTCTGAGTACCTGGACAAGAGCAAAATGTAAATCAAGATTGATTTCTGTTCTAATGCTGATGCAGTCGCATAGCAATGAGCAAGACTATGGAGGATGGAGTATCCTCTCAAGAATTTCAAGTGCTGGGATGGAAAAGGTCTGAATTGATTCTGGGCCTAAAAGGGCTATTCATCATGATAAAAGAACATTCTTTTACAGTATGGAAATTCAGAGGACATTTATCAATAAGAAAAAGCAAAGACTAAAACACCAGACTATTTCCCTCCTGTTCCCCTTCCGAGGCAAATGAAAAAGTCAGAGATGTTAATCACTGATACACTTTCAATGAAATTTGACCACTTAGAAATGGAATGCACACACCTGAGCAAAATATCTATCATTTACATTAATGTGTGCTCCTCACACAGGTAGTATCACCATTTTTTCCAGTTAGGAAGTTAACCCAGGGCAGTTTTGAAGTTATAAAACATGCCTGAATAAAGGTTTCATTGAAGGAGGGCCAATATGGAAATAATAATCTGATTATCAGACCTGACCAGTCTTCAACTGGACCTTCTGGGGACCTCAACAGAGAACAGGTTCCTTTTGCTCTGTGCACTGGACAAACTCATGAGGACAAACACCTCCTAATAGATGACAAACAAATAGTACGAGGGTAAGATCCAACTCACTGATTAAATACCCGAAGTCAGTTACAACCTGATGTACAATAAAACTTGATTATAGATTTTGAAACAAACCTTACAGTCTTTGATGATGCAATTTGGAGGAACTACTACGACTCAACCAATTCAGTAAATCTATCAGTTAAACATGATTTTTGTGATGCCTTGAGCTGACGATTTCTTCCATTTGTGAAGTGGAGGAGAAAGGGAGAGTATCCTTGGAGCTACAGGAAGTGTTGTTCACTAGGAAAGGACTGTGGATGAAAAGATCACTGTCCATTCTCAAATGCACAGTTTTAATTTCAGTTCTGAGAAAAGCCCATACAGTCCACCTTCCTCTCCCTTTCTTTTCTCCTCCTGTGTTGTGTTTTTTAACTACTAATGAGGAAAACTTCTCTGAGTTCAGAGATGGCAGTGACTCATGTATTAGCTGAGTGCACAGCAGCAGTGTCATATATACTGTGCACTTAGCATGGCTTCAGGGCAGGATAACACAAATTTATTTCCCAATGGAAAATTAAAGTAAATTCTAATTCCCTGAATAAGAGCAAAGACTATTCAAATGTCCATGTGCTTCACTTCTGTGCACACAGGGAGGATTATTTCATTATAGAATCACAGAATGGTTTGGGTTGGAAGGGACCTTAAATATCATCCAGTTCCACCGCCCTGCCATGGGCAGTGACACCTTCCACTAGACCAAGCTGCTCCAAGCCCCATCCAACACAATTTTGAACACTTCCAAGGATGGGGCAGCCACAGCTTCTCTGGGCAACCTGTGCCAGGGCCTCACCACCCTCACAGGGAAGAATTTCTTCCAATATCTAACATAAATCTCTCCCGTTTTAGTTTAAAACTCTTTCCCCTTGTCCTGTCAGACATTATTTCTGTGTCATTGGGGGAGGGCTGGTGAGCAGTGTGGGGGCTTCCTCTGTGATGGGAAAGGGCTGCAAGCTGGAAAGGGCGGGGAAGGGAGGTCCAAGTGTCAGAGTTGTCAGTGTTAGCTTCTGCAGGTGTGTTCTTTTATCCCATGACCTTTGATGCCAACAGCGGAGGAAGAAAAACAGTGAAACAAAAAAATCCTCCCAGGCACAGCATGTGCCTTAAGCTTGCATTACATCTACCCAGAAGATCAGATTTTTCTTAGTGCTAAAACTTGTTCCCATGTAGATCCAAAATGTAGGATTGCAGACTACTTAATCTGCAGAAAGTGCCAGTTCCTGCACCTCCAGTGCTGTAATCTTCCAGTTTCCATGCTCCAGGACACTAATAGGTCAGGAACTAAACAAACATAACAAAGTTATTCCCAGTGAGCAAACACCTGGAGGGAAAAAAAAAAAAGGTCAGCTCTATTAGTGTCTGAGCAGAGGCTTTTTAAAATCCAGAGGTTTTCCAGAGTTTTTTTCTTTGTTTCCTGACTACACGGTGAGACAACTCACAGGGGTACAGGCTGCAGGACACAAAGCTGTGATCTCTACCGGGTCCCACTGCTTCCCTGGAGGTCCACTGTCTGAGAATGTCTGGAGTTCTCATCTCTCTCTCTTGGGAAGGTGGTCCTGGACACAGGACAGAGGAGATAATCTTGGCAGAAAATGGGATACCATTGTCCTGGGACAGGAAGGATTTTTCAGGCTACATTATTTTGTACTATTCCTGTCCCTCAGTACATACATGTTATATTCAAGTCTCTTCAGCAGAGTAGCTAAAAGGGTGAAAATTTTTTCAAAGCTATAATAAGCACACTTGTTTCCCTAATACTCTTTGTCTCTGCTCAGGCCACTACGATATTTCCACTGCGGCATAAAAATTCAACTCTTGTTTGCAAGCCTTTCATGCATCTTTTTAATGACCTCATTAACTAAATCCAGGAGGGATGGCAGGGTTTGGTGGGTGTGTTCTTTCAAGCTATTTTCAATACTTATGATCAGAAGAAAATGTATATGCAGCTGGAGTTAGAAGAAGATTACTAAGCACATGTGAAACAGAGCAATCAGCCCGGTGTTCTACTGCTATCCCTTTCAGCCCTCTCTCAGGTATTGACACTTAAAAATGTCAAGCTATTATTTTTCCACAGCTCAGGAACAATGTCCCTGGTTCAATATGTTCATGCTCCTTTCTTTGCTCTTGCAGCCCTAACATCAGACTGTCAACCCCCCAGATTAAAAAGGATTGCTGCCTGCCTTGGCATCAGAGTGACTGCTACAACCCCACAACTGTGCTGATGGGATGTCTTAGGAATGCCTGAAGGACTGGATCACTTCTGTCAATTGGAGAGTGAGGTTATTGTATTTTTAGGTTTTTGTGAAAACCCTATGGTGATACCAGCAACGTGTCATACCTGCAGCTGGGGGACAGAGCTGCAGAGCCCTAAATCTGTGAGCATCCTTTGGATGTAACATGAACTCAACCAGCCCTGGCAGAGTCAGATTCTGAGTATCCTGAGCCAGCTGCCTCCAAGGATGGGGATTGGTGATGCAGCTGCTAAGGCTCTTCCATCTGGGCATGATGTTTCTGCATGCTCCACCTGTCACAGCCACACATCAGCACATGCTAAATAGGACTCTTTTTTTCTTCCCCTTAAGGGACTTGAAAATTAGTAGCCAAGTGCTCGTGTAAAACTATGCAAAATGGTCTGATGCGTTGGATTAGTTTTGATATCCTTTATTTCTTGGTTGTAAAATATTTGGGAAATGCCTTAGCTCCTGCAGACAGGTTTTGCAAGCAGAAAGAAATTGCTCCCAACGCAATTGGGATACCCAAGAGTTGGGTATTTTTTATTCTGTCGGTGAGGCACAGAGAACACACTTCAACTCAGAAGCTGCTCTGCTACCTGACACAGGCTCAAATTGCAAAGGTACCTGCTGATTTCTGAACCATACGATCAGCAGCACTGATGACAGGAATTGCAATTACTATGTCTCAGGATGAAATTTTGTGTCAAAATTTATGGTAATGTAAATTGATATTTTTTAACTGATTGTAGCAGAGCGGGGTCAGTTTGGACTGATGGAGAACCTGGCCCAAATATATATGTTTTAATTCATCCTAAACTGAAACTTGTCAGGAATTTGGAAAGAATAACTAGGGTTTTCACTTGCATTGTGTGAAGTATGTGTCAATGTAGACAGGCTAGAGCTACTCATCAAAAAAACCTAAATAAAACATTATATCTCCACTGGCAAACAAAATTTCATCTTAACCATGTGCAAAGAAAAAAATGACAATTTCTGACAGGATTTTCACCAGAAAAAAAAAAAGTGCAGAGATGTTTGTCTGCTTTCATCAGCTCAGTTATTCTCAGGAGTTATGGTTCCAGGTTTCTTGTGATCTCCTGAGGATCCAGCCAAGCTACATGTTTCATGATGTCTCATTGCAATGCCCCAGGAATAGGCATGTCTCAGATCTAGATCTTTCAAGCTTTTATTTCTATTATGGTGATGTGTGAAAGTGCCAGTGTTTCCCCCCTGAGAGAGTGAAAATGTCAAAAAAGACAAGAGGCAGAAAATGAATATATGACAAACAGCAAGATGAAAGGAAGAGGCAGAGCAACAGCCAGAGCAAAGAGTTTGCAAACTTACTTCAATCACATGTAGGCACAAACACACTGCTGTGAATCATAGCAACATATTTTAATAGAAATAGCAAAACACGATCTGCTGTCCCTTCTCTCCTGCCTCTATCCATTGCCTCTTGGGGATTTTTCTGTAGGGATTTCAACAGAGCTTTCTCTCTGGAGTTTCAAAGGAAGAGGAAGACAAGTCAATAACTAAGGAGTTTTGTGAAAGAAGACTCATTGCTGGCTGGCTCATGGTTAGTGACTACAATATGTAAGTAGTCAGAAAAGGATCAAAAAGCCCTCAAAACTCAGTCAGAAAAATGTTGAAAATTTTATGGAGGAGGCAGGGAGTTTGCACTGTAATGGATATGAAAAGACCATCAAGCAAACCCCCATCTTCCACTGACCTAAATTTGGGGTCCTGTGCAGGAGCTGGTTCACAACAGTTCTGTAGTGGTTTGCTAGGGCATGATGTGTTCCTGCCTCAGAGGTTCTGCATTCCTGGGGCTCTGTCACCTGAATTCCCTCTGCAGCTAATTCCTGCCTCACAGGGACTGTGCAGGGGCACGATCCCCAATGAGCATTGGGAATACACAGATGGAGCAAGGGAAGACAGACAAGTGCTCGAGAAGGATAAAACTGATCTGATCTCAGGTTAAAGGCACCTAAACACAGTCTTGTATGTTCACTGGGTGTCTGAATTTCCATCCCAGCCACTGGAGATGGAAGACACAATTTAGTTGCTGAAATAAGATTGTTTTTAATCCTGTTTCTAAACACGTATCAATTAATAGCAAAGCCTGGGACCCAGAGAAGTGTATTGTTTCCCTGAGACAGTAGAAACCCTCTATAGTCTGATGGTTTGGATGTATGAAAAGGCAAGTTCCTGCTTTACAGAGATACAAAAATTGATGAAGAATTGGAGTGGAAAAGGGTAATTAATTTCTAATAGGCAGGACTAGTTGAAAGATAATTCCTTGCCTTGGGAATCCAATCAACCATTTAGGATATTTCTAGCAAGAATAAATGGAAATATTTCACACATAATCAGCCCTTGTGAGTAAGCACAGCAATAAGTCTGGAGGTACCAATGTCATTTGTCACATGCAGAGGGACATGTAAATGTGTCTAACCTCAGCAAGTGTGTACATGTGATGGTGGTTTGGGTTGTTTTGGTTTTTTAATACCTTATAACTTAGGTCTTTTAACTTAGGGCTTTATATCCATAAGTTCAATAACACTGAGAGTGCAGGTCCTAATTCCAAAGCCCATTTCAAACAGTGACTCTGTCCATTACCTTTGGAGCATCAAGGGCAAAGACAGATTTCTAAGTGCAATATCAGAAGAACAAACATCCCCAAATACTCATGGTTTGCATTATAGTCCCCAAATTCCTCACTTTTTAAAATTCCTCCAGTCACCTGTTCAGACATTATTTCTTAAGAAAAAGCCCAACCCTGGTCTTTGGTAACTTCTTTGGCGCCGTAGGGAAATCTGTGCTAGAAAATGAAGTGCTGATAATTCCACAAAGCCATTTCCTTGAACACATCCTCCCACCTCCTCCTACCCACGCCATGTGTCTGCTTCATCCATCTGTTTCATCTCATGAAATGCATGGATCATGAGCTTCCTGGAGCACATCCAAGTTTCCTTGCCTCTGTAGCTGAACATTCACATTGTTCCACGCTGTAGACAAGCATAAATATTGTGTAGTGAGCAGTTTGCCTTGTTTCCAGTTTCAGCACATCATATTCTGAAAATTATCCGTTACTCAGGATGATCCATGGGTTTATTTATCAATTAATACATGGCACTATGATCCTTGAATTCCCCATTGGGTGTATTCTCCACGCTCACTTTTGTTGCCAGCCCTGTGCTATTTCTGTGTGACTACCCAGTCAGGCACTAATCAATCAGTAGAATTGCATCTGCATGACACTGAGGACCCACCTACAGCACCTACACTCAGAGGTAAGAAAATTTTTGCACTGCTGGGGCCTCTGAGCCTGAGTCTTCAGCTGGATCCTGGTGCTCAGCAGATCTTGCAATGACATTCCTACGTGCTGAGGTGGAAGTGTGGTTAATTTGCATTTGAAATCCACCCTTCACATTAAAAATGAGCATTTTGAGGTAAAGCTGATGCACTATAGTATTCACAAAAAGCAAGCAAAAGATCTGAAACAAATTAATTCCCTTTAAAAATGGAAGTAAATATGTGTGGAAGGTATTCACCCAGCCTGGCCAAGGGAGTTACAACCTGCAATAATTAAAAGCATTTCTTTGACCTTTGTGGAAGGAAAGAACTAGTCGTTCCTATTCATTTTACAAGCATGGAAGTCTTAGTCTAAAGTACCATTTTAATTTAAAGAGGCTCCCCTCCTATTGCAAACAGCCTTTCTAATGGTGGGAGGGTGTGTGTTAATACATCAGTAATAAATGTCTTGGGCTTTTAACCTAGAATTATATTTCTCTTGTTGGTGATGCTGGAGTTGCTGCCAGGGAATACACCCACGAACAGCCCTGAGAGAGCAGGGCAGAGTCAGCTGAAAAGCCTGAATATGGAGATTTTGATCTGTGACACTACTTTAAAAGAAAATCAGAGAGTGTATTTAGCTTGGATCTGGCCTTATGGGTATAGTGAATTGAAGCAGTCATGATTTCTTCTGAATTTTTATTTCCAGCAATACTTCTGTTTTCCTTCCTTCATGTTAAGAAAGTGATCCCCTGAGCTCACATTTTGCTAATCCAATTGATTCTGTCAGACAAGCACCGTGCTTTGCAGCTGGTGGAAGTGCACAGGGAAGCATCATCCTCTCTCCAGACAACTCAAAAGTCACCACGGCTCAGATGAGTTTCACTACACAGAAGCTGCAAAGCTCATCTCATGCTCTCATTTCCCCACACCCAGGAAAATGAAGAAAAAATCAGGGAGGATTTTGCAAGCATGGGGAGCCATGGGTTGCGATGACCTGATCCAGATAGAAAATATTAAAAGTCACATAAGCAAAGGTCAAAAATAGCCAATAGAGGTCTTGCTATTCAATGTCCAGCTTCTCATTAGAAAAACAGGACCCATACAGAGAAGCTGTCACTCCATAATGTTGCTTGTATTTCTGCATTAATTTGTAGCAATCTTTTTCCTGGATCTTCATGTATCTCCATGCATTTAAATTGCATCCACTGTAATAAATAAAGAAAAAAACCTGGGGCATCTAGTCTTTTTGCTGTTAACATTGATGAAAATCTACTTGTAACTCAAGAACACTTACTTTGCCAGGCATTCAATTAAAACTGAACAAGGAGCACTCTGATGTGAGCAAACACTTACAAAATGAGGAATTCACCATGAACTACATAAATGTGATGCATGTCAAACACCAATCAGTAGAACCCCAGACACAAGAAAATAAACCTCAGTGAAATGTAAATGTATAGAAAAGAAAATAAACAGATGCTTCTTTTTTAGACCCTGAATCTGAATATCATATTCTTATAACAAATTTCTGTTAACATCAGAAATAAGGTCATGATCTACTTGATTCTGTACCAATTGCCACATATGAGTAAACAAAATTAATCTTAACCTTTTATTTTGTCACTCTGCATGTTTCTGAGTACCTCTTTTCAGGATATCTTTCATCCTGATCTAATAAAAGGCCATAAGATGAAGCCAAAAAAAAAAAGGAAAAAAAAATCTCATTTATGTGGACTCCTTTACACTGTTATTACTGGGACTGGGGAAAGCAGAAACTTGGGGAAAGCATCCTGGCAACTAATTTATAGTCATCTGGTTCAACTGTGGGGTGAGATATACTAGATCAGACACCTCCATACTGCTCCTTTTCCATGATTCTGTAAAACAGGGTCTGAGCAAGCAACCAGGAAAAGAACAGGACTCTGGAAGATAATTGCAGAACAGTAGGGTGTTGAATATACTAAGAAAATAATGGGAAATGCAAATCACAGATTAACCTACTGCTGAAGGAGACTTATTGGGTTTGCATTGTCCTGAGATGGGATTGCAATTAGCTGCAGTTTGAAGCAAAGATGACAGTATAGATAAATACCATCTAAGCAAAGATGACAGAATAGATAAATAATGCCAGAACACCAGAAGAACCCCTGACCATCACTGAAACCTCTTCTTCACGAGAGCAAACACCTAATGGTGCTCCAAGCACAAGACATTTAGTCTTCCAAGCTGCAAAAGCACCACAGGAGATGAATAGGAATCACAGAATCATAGAAGCACAAAATAGTTTGGGTTGGAAGGGAACTTCAGAGTTCACCTAATCCATCTCACCTACAATGAGCAGGGGCACCTAACATCTAACCTAAATCTACCCTCTTTTAGTAGAAAATTATTCCCCCTTGTCCTGTCACTATCTGCCTGTGTAAAAAAGTCACTCTCCCTCTTTTTTATAGTCCCCCTTTAGGTACTGGAAGACTGCAATGAGGTGTCCCTGGAGCCTCCTCTTCTCCAGGCTGAACAACCCCAACACTCTCAGCCTGTATTTGTAGGATCTCAACAGTGACCTTTCCCCAGAGAAAGTGGGGGGAATTTATATTCTACCATATAAAATTCCCCCATTACCTTGCAATTTACAGCCCTTTTCTCCTCTCTGAATATTGACCTTTTGTTTACACCCATTAACCCAATTTACAGCCTAGATGATACATGTGTGTGTCAGCACACACCGGGAATCAAGCATTTCTATGTGGTGCTTTGGTACATTTATCTCTTGGCTGCATTGCTGAGGAGAAGAGGATCCAAGAGCATTTCCCCTGATGCTCTTCAGATTGCAGCTCCATGAAGTGTGCTCCCACAGTAACACACACATCTCAGGATATACAGTCCTGTGGGAGCAGATGAGGGTAGGATGCCTCCAGCTAATGACAAAAAATACTCAACTTTGGATGACGGAAATGTTCCTACACTAATGTTAAATGCAGGTTTTCTGTTCTTCCCTAGGCTGTAGTTCTGGCAGGAACTCATCTGTAGTGAATCCAAGTGAGGCTGGAAAATTGACAGAGGTAAGGAAATTGAGTTTATAATTAAATGAGGACCATGCAACCATCCCAGATCATGGAACAGAGAAATCAGATAAAAAGTTCAAAGAAAGTTAGTGGGAAGATTAAGTAAATAGGATGAAAATTTCAAAGAAAGTTATGGGAAGATTAAGTAGATTGAGTTTATTTAGGCAATGTAAAGGAGCACAGCATGCAATAAAGATGGTAATAGCTTTGTGACAAGTCATTTTGTATGGCCTGTCCTGTAATCCAGGGCAAGGTGCAACTCCATTGATGTCCAACAGCAAGGACTTAAATGGGGTAAGAGAAAAAACCCTCTGCAGATTGCTGCTGACAGGCTGTCTGCAGTTACTGATTCCTTTCTTAGAAGGTTATTAAGAGTAGATTAGACAAATCAGCTGCTCCTTCCACATCATCTTTTGGGAGGGAATATGGACTGTAGTCAGGGCTGGGAATTTGCCTGCAAAGTAATCACACCAGGCTTCCTTTAGTAGTCAGCAGAGAGAGGTTGACATATAAGGCAGTGAACGTTATCCACATGAAAGGTTGGAAGCATTGCTCCCTGGGGTCACTTATTTATTCCCTTCAACTTCAAGAGTGATGAAGAGATCCACCTAGAGACCTACCTTTTAGGTACTTAAATTGGAGCAGTTTCCTCCCACCCAGCGTGCCTGGTATCCTTCCCTTACCTTTCTGCTCTTCCTTAACAACAGATTAATCTCTATCCTCTTATTCCCCACTTTATGATCCTGCCAACTGCAATACAGAACATTGTCCCACTTCTAGTGCCACTTTAGCCTCCACAGCATGCATCCTTTCCAACCCTCTCCAAATCCCATCATGCCAACGAGAATTAAACTCATTAGTGAATCATTTGCTTCATAAAACATTTGGTTGAAAAGCAAGATGAATCTGGGGAATCCTGATGGAATTATACGCATCTCAATGAAGGTTAACATTTCAATGAGGATGTTAGTCTTTTTTTCAAGTCTCATCTACATTCATTTAATTTTTTCTTAATTTCTCTGATTCTTTTTTACAAATCAAAGTGTGCACATCGAACACAGATAAGAATTCATCTCATTTCATTTATATATGAATTTATCACATTAGGTCCTCTTTTTTTGGTTATTGGAAAGGGGCCAGAAAAGAGTGCTCCTTTTATCTCAGACATTTATATTATCTCTATATTACTTCTCTGTGTAAGAGTCTATTTTCCAAATCCAATACCAGGGCTTATTTTCCAAGTCAGAGAATCACAGAATGGTTTGGGTTGGAAAGGAGCTTTAAAGGCCATCTAGTCCAACCCCTCTGCAAGGAGCAGGGACATCTTCAACTAGGCCAGGTTGCTCAGAGCCCCATGCAACCCAGTCCTGAACACTTGCAGCAATGGGATATATTCCTGCATAGACTCACAGAGGTAATTTCTAACCACCAAACCCAATATGCAGACACTATGAAATATCTGAAAACTTGTGCAGACAACATAGAAAAAGAATAGCTGATAAGGCTGTTGAAGTGGCAGGACATTCTCCATGGATGTCCTTGGTCCTATTCTGCACTGCTTGGCACAGTGCAATGCCCTGAACTGATCCCTTCCTGAACAAAATTAAGAGCACCACAAAACATGATCCTCTTAAAATATGATACTTTTAGACAACTGCATGACAAACTACTTAAGAACTGTGCAGTACATTCCAGTTTTAATGGAATGAGCACAGCTCAGTGCTCACAGGCTCTCGTCACAGAATGATGGAATCACAGAATGGTTTGGGATCGAAGGGATCTTAAGGATCATCCAGTTCCAACTCCCTTGCCACCAGCAGGAACCCCTTCCACTCGACCATGTTGCTCAGAGGTTCCTACACATTAGAGACATTTCTGTGCTTTTTGAGCAGTAGGAAAACAGTAAGAAATTGGAATGCTTGGATAAAGACAGATTATGAAATTAGCTCTACCCCAGCCAAAACCAGGACAGGTTTCTTTGACATTTTCTTCCTGCACATATTCTTCATATTCTAAAACTGGAGGGCCACTGCAGAACAAACTATCTGTGCATTTTTCACCTGAAGTTCAATTCTTGAAATTTGCGTTTGTATAATTGATTGTAAAACTTTATAATTCATGCTAAGTTTGGTTATTTAAAGATGCCATCCAATCATGGAATTAAAAAAAAAAAAGTGCAATGCATTTAACTAGCTAAGATAGAGCAAATTACAATCAAATATACAATTAATATATGAGTAAACCTCATGCAAGCTTAAAATAAGATGTACATATTTAAGGCATGATAATTAACCATTGGAACAAATTGCTGAGGCTCCTGGTAAATTCTTTTTCATTTGGGAGTTGCTAAATCAAGACTAAATGTCTTTCCAAAAAGATATGTTCAGCTTGAAGTCATTAGGTTAGAAACAGAATTATTGATGAAAATCCATATGCCCATATTTTAGAAAGCCCAATTAAATGTTCATTACAGTCTTCTCTACCTTAATAACCATTAGTTTATTTGGATGTCCCTTTACAATAGCCAGCAACTTGAAAATAACCATGAATATCATAAAAGTGATAATATATTAATAGAGTATGCATTGATATGATCAAACTACCATTCTACTCTTTACATGCACCTGGAGTGACAGCCTGAAATTACTGGAAGAAAATACACCATTAAAGCCCTTTTCATATACTCAAAAAGAAATTCAAAATTTTTTTTTGCAAGGTATTTTGAGATCATTTTTATCAATTTCAACACAAAATACTGAAATTTCAGTTGAGGTGGTCAGTCCATGTTCATTTTCTATGACTAAGTTTTAGATACACTACAGAGCATAATGATGATAAAATAGATAATACAAACACTAAAGATTGAGCATTTGGAAACCTGACCTTGGCTATAATTAGGGCATTTCTATTTATTTATGCTATATATTCGTATCAGGTACTGCTGTTATATTGATTTTTATTTTACATACTTTTAAAAAAGCTTTAAAATGATAGGAACTAAAGGATAGGAACTTATCCCCTTGTTAATTATTGGGCTGTTAAAGAACAAAACAAGATCATAAGTAAGAGAACTAAAAGACTGCAAATATGATGAAACAGTGAAGGAACAGGATGACAAAGGGTAAAGATGTTTGACAAAAAGGGTACAGAAAGGATAGACTCTGGGAAGCATAAATATTCCACAAAAGCAGCAATAAGGCTCTTTGAAGGGTAATAGGGGATAACATTTCACTAGAGAAGTGACAACTTTCTTCTGGACACAGAAGATAGCCTGGGCTATGGGAAGAGAGGAATGTTGAGAGGTAAATTCCTAGAGAAACCAAAAGATTTTGCTTCATACAATATCCCATCTTTCTAAAGATAGTTCCTTCATGCTACAGCTGCTTCCAACCAAGTCAAGGTTATCCCTGATTTCCAGGTGTGGCGGATTGACCCTGACTGGACACCAGGTGCCCACCAAAGCTGCTCTATCACTCCTCTCCTCAGCTGGAAAGGGGAGAGAAAATATATTGAGAGGCTTGATAAGGACAGGGAGAGGTCACTCTCCAGTTACTGTCACGGGCAAAACAGACTCTACTGGGGGAAATTAATTTATTACCAATCAAATCAGAGTAGGGTAATGAGAAAAAAAAAAACAGAAATCTTAACACCTTCCTCCCTCTCCTCCCCTCTTCCCAGGCTCAAATTCACTCCACAGTTATCTACCTCCTCTCCTCCAGTGGTGCAGGGGGATGGGGAATGAGGGCTGCAGTCAGTTCATCACACGTTGTCTCTGCTGTTCTTTCCTCCTCAGGGGAGGATTTCCTCACACTCTTTATCTGCTCCAACATGGGGTCCCTCGCGTGGGAGACAGTCCTTCATGAACTTCTCCATTTTAGGTCCCTTCCACGGGGTGCAATCCTTCAGGAATAGGCTGTTCCAGTGTGAGTCCCCCCTCCGGGGTCACGAGTCCTGCCAGCAAACCTCCTCCAGCATGAGCTCCTTTCTCCATGGGTCTGCAGGTCCTGCCGGGGACCTCCTCCACCATGGGCTTTCCACGGGGTCACAGCCTCCCTTGGGCATCCCCCTGATCCAGCATGGGGTCCTCCATGGGCTGCAGGTGGATCTCTGTTCCCCCTGGACCTCCCTGCCTCACCATGGGCTGCACCTCTGGCTGCAGGGGAACCTCAGCTCCCATTCCTGGAGCATCTCCTGCCCCTCCTGCTGCACTGCCCTGGGGATCTGAAGAGCTGTTTATCTCACATATTGTCAGTCATCTCTCCAACTGCAGTTGGTCGAGGTTTTCTTTGCCTCCTTTTTACAGACCTTATCCCAGAGACGGTACCACAGTCTCTGATGGGCTCAGCCTTGGCCAGAGGTGGGCCTGCCTTGGAGCTGTTTGGCATTGGCTCCATCAGACATGAGGGGAGTATCTAGCAGATTCTCCCAGAAGCAAACCCTGCAGCCCCTCTACTACCAAAACCTTGCCATGCAAACCCAACACACCAGCCCTGAACTGCTCAACAGTTCTTCATTTTCCACTACGTGACACCAATTAGTGTGCTACTACTGGTGGTCTCCTGAGCCCAAAATTGCCCTGATTTACCTTCCAGTGGGCTTAAAATTGCATGGCTAGCTTGTGATACAATTTTACTTGATAGGGGGGAGAAAAAAATTTAATTCTGCTGTTTAGTTTTTCCCAGAACCAACAGATGTAGGAGCACTCCCAGAGCATATGGGTTAAATTAGTGCCTGCTGTGCACCAGCACCAGCGTTTGTCTGATTTAGTGACACTTGTTTTAAACAGTTGGAAGGAGGTCCAGGCAGCTCTGGAGGTGGTTTTCAGCTGGATTCATCCTTAAACAGCAGCCTAATAAAATTCTAGTTTTATATCCAGTCTGTGCTGAGCTGCCACCAACTTTGGGTTGCCAGAGGAGGCATCCCCAGAGATGTATTGTGCAGGTCACAATAGCTGCACAATGTCCTTTTTAATACTAAGCAGAGCTGACATTTAAATTACCATCCCTACACATTTTCCAGCTAGATAATGATATGGGTAAGACAGCCAACACCTGTGGCACCTGGAGGGATCCAGTTCCCTGGGAGCTGTGGCCAAAGCTTTGTCATCATCCCAAACCATTTGTGTTGCAACTGATTGAAAATAGGCTCTGACAGTCAGAACCTGGCTGTCCTGAGATGTGCTCTGGGATTACAAGCTTAGATTTTATTCTTTGAGCCTCGTCCCTACTGAGACTCAGTTGGCTTCACAGCAGTGGGGTCTTTGAGCTGGCTAATACCTGGGAAAAAGAGGGATGAAAAGAGGAGAGAGCAAATGAGAAAATAAACAAAACCAGAACATCTCTTTGCCTCTGGAGAATGGGAGAATAACTAACAGGAATGAAGAACTATAAAAACTAAAAGGTCATCAGAAGGACACAGAGCAATAATTCCTCAGCACTGGCTTCTAGCGCTGCCTTCCCGAACAAAACCACTCCCCTTCCCCTCTGCACTAAAATCAGCCCCAGGGTCTATTTAAGAGCTGTAAGTCAGGGGTTCCTTATGCCAGAAATCATAAAATCAATGCTGTTTCCCAGCATTTTCTGATGGATTACAGCTCAGTGGTGAAGAAGGTTCTCTCTCTAATCAGAGAGACAGACCCCACATAACCCCAGCGCCTGCCCGTCCCCTTCCAAGCAGGGTGGGTGCATTGTCTGCATGCCCTGTCACAAGGTGAGGCATCAGACAGGGCTATGGAGCTTCACACTGCAACAACTTAACTGTGTTGTGGGGCACAGGAGCTGCATCCCCTTCCCTCACCACAGTGTGGCTCATAAATATTATTGGGTATCAAGTGGGACTAAATGAATCGGCACAAATCCACCAACTTCACCCTGCTCCAGCATCTATCCTGCAAAGAGGTGCCTGACCCCTTGCTGCTGCCTGGTTTGATTTGGAGCATATTGAGGTTATTTATGGCCTGGTGGCTTTAACTCTCATCAGACACTATGCTAAGAATACCCACACAGAGAGTTTCGCTTCTCAGCTTCCACTGGCCGTAAATCAGCTTGTTCAGTGAGTCAAGAAATCTCCCAGAGATTGTTTCTGGCTGCAGGAATCACCTTGTACAACCTTTCCCCATAAACAAGGGGTGCCATTTGGAAAGGATCCTCTCAAGGCCATCCACAGGCAGACCAAGAGGATTTATTATTTTAATTTTTTTTATTTGAACCTACTTTTTGTGTCTTTCTGGCTGCCTTTTCACTGCCCCTTCCCTCCAGCAAACCCCTGAAGATGAAAACCTGCTTAGCCTTTTTCTGCAACAGGCAGGAAGACAGTGGCAGCTGTCCAGTTTGAGGGGAAAGGCAGATTTCAGTCAGCTCAAAGCAAGGATGAAAAGTGGAAAAATTCTGTCGCCAGCGAGTGAAACCTGGCACCGGGGAAAGCACATGAACATCAAAGTCAGATGGGTCAAAGCACTCAGCTCTGAGTCAATTATCGTATTTTCTTAGATACAAATCACACTTCAGGCAGCCTAATTCCCCTCAAAAGTAATGGCACTTGAAAGTGTGTCCCCGGATAATCCGCGCCCACGCGGCACCGAGGGAGGCAGAGGGGTTTGGACTTGGGGAGCTGTGTCACCCACCACTCCGTGTGCCCAGAGCTCCTGCTGCTGCTGGATCACACATTTCACTTTGGCAGGTTAGACATGTAAAAATATGTTCGTTTCTCTGCAGCAGCACAGTGCCTGGTGACGGAATATCATTATGCTGATTTAGCATCCTGACCCTAAGCTGCTGCACAGCAGATTTAGTAAATATAGCCAAACTAAAAGAAGACTGTAATAAACCATTAAGTGCAAATCAAATAGCTTGGTTAATCACTGTGTAAGTGCAGTTTTATACAGCTGTCTGCTTCTCTGAATTGCACTGGGATAAATCTGCAGTGGCAGATTTGACCCTTTGCTTCTGTGCTTCAGTTCCCTGCCTGTTAAAAAAAACCAACAGGATAATATATCTCCCCAAGGCACAGGGCTGTTGCAAAGATACCTAAACTTAAAATGGTTTTTACCATTATTAACTTAATAATATGCTGCTCAAAAACTAGAAGAATGCAAAGAGCTGGCAGAGAAAAGGCAAACTAAAACAAAACAACAACAAAAAAAGAAACCAACCCACAAGTCAGGCTTCAAGAAATGCTGCTGTTCTGCTTGGGCTGAATGTGTGTGGGAGTGAGGGCCAAAGCATGATATCTTATTTTAATTAAATGAAAGCAATCAGTTCTCTCTGCTCAGGAGAGATAGTGGGGAACTGTAGAGCTTGCTGTAGGATGTTAATCCTGAATAAGAAGCTGCTGTAGGATACAACTCTGTGTTTAGAATTGCATTAACACAGCAAAGAGGGGTCTGGTTCAACCCTAGTCTTACCCAGGGTGCTTGGTGGTTTTGTTATGTGTAAGAGTTGATGCTGCATATGGAAGAAATGAAGCAGATGTCCCATCCTCTTTTTGCATTTCGGGTTTGACATCGTGGGAGAAGTTTCCAGAAGAGGCAGACACAGCTGGAAAGTACAGGCGGAGAAGGAGCAGGGGAAACTGGTAGTGCAGAAAGAGAACGGGGATTATTCTTCCAAAACTTCTCTGGAGAGTGATTTCAGTAAAATATCTCTGTGAGTAAGCCTTGCACAGAGAGATGGAGTTAAGTCATGGAGAGTGTTGGTGATATGAAGCTGGAGAACAGCATGAATACAAAGAGAGTTGGAAAAATCACATAGGAATAACCACACGCCTCTGAAGCTTGTCAAAACAATAAAAAAAAGGATTATGCTCTGTAGCACAAAATGCATGTCAGGATAAAAAATGGGGATTTCTGTTCTAAAGGGTGGGTGAGTTAGAAAGGTCTGAGTCACTCCTGGACTGAGACACCAGCCAGAGTCAGCCATGGAAGAGGCAAATGTGACCTGCAGCAACATCACCATCCACTGAGCCCTCACCTGGGGTGCTTGGGACAAGTCAGGTCATGTGTGTCAAAGCAAGAGAAAATTCAACAGTAAAAGGTGCAGAAAATATATTCCGTGAAGTGATAGGATATTCTATTTTATGCAAGAAAATAAATTTAAAATAAAATAGGTGACTGCTTCTTCTATTTAGTCTGGCAAAATGAAGCCTGAAAGGGATGAAATTGCAAATCTTTCCTTAGGGATAAACAGCAGGTAGGAGGAAAGAACTACTTAAGTCAAAGGACAGACCTAGCAAAAGAGAAAGTAGGTGTAAACTGCCCAGAAATAAATAAATCCAGTCTGAAAATCTAAGGGAAAAGCTTCTACCAGCCATAGGAGTGAGGCAGAAGAAGCATCCAGCCAGACAAAGAGGGAGGAAAACCCAGCTACTTTTTACGCAGAGCTTGATGGATAATGAAAAAAGTGGAGCAGAGTGGGTGCACATCCATTTTAAAGGGTGAGGAAAGGGGAAAGGAAGAGGAAGGATGTTAGGCTAACTTCAGCTCTCAGAAGACTGAAAATATAAGCACTCTCCTCCTTATATAAATAGTTGAGCAGTTTGTAAATAAATAGTAAACAAATAGTGTTCCTTGTAAATAACAAATAAATGGATGTCAGCCAATACAGATTTGTTAAGAGGAAATCATGTAAAGTAAATATAATCTCCCTTTATGACAGGATAACAGGCCAGTGGAGCAAGCAATAGCAAGAGATACCTGTTTTACTTAAGACCTTTGACAATACCTCATATGATGTCCTCATAAACAAGGGACAGGAGCAGACTCAGTGAGAAATGACCATAGAACTGGTCCAAAACTAATTGAATAATCAGACAAAGAAAGAAATTGTCAAAGGTTTGCTATTAAATGATGTATTTAGCAGTTTTCCACAAGGTTTGCAATGGGTTCTGCAGTGTTCAGTGTTTTCATCAGTGAACGTTGTTCTATTTCATTGCTACTGCAAGAGCAGGAAAATGGCTTTGTGAGATGAAAAAGTGTCAGAAAATCAGTGTGGACAAGTGACAAATAATAACCTTCAATAAAAATCAAGTTAAACATAAAGACAAATTCTTTGACTCTTCTTAACTATTGGAAGTGCCTCAATCCTCTAGATTTGAGTGTCACGCTTGAAAGATGCAGACTATATGTAGATGAGTGGAACTAGAAGAACCCATAGAGGTTTCCAGATCATGTCTCCTGGGAGAGAGGTTGACAGATCTGAAGGTGTTCACGCTGATGAGGAGAGGAGAGAAAGAGAGACAGCAAACAAATTCTGCTACAAAGAGGACAATCTATTCTTGGTGCCTCTGACAGGGGAGTGAGAGTGAATCTTGAATTATATCAAAAAATACAGGTTAGGCTTTAGGATACATAATCTGATGATAGGTGAAGCATTGGAACTCATTATCTGGATGATATGCCTTCTGTATCAGAGTTATTTAAAGACAGACCAGGAAAATATGTGGCAGGAACAACCCGAGTGGTGATCCTGGTGAAAGATCCCGTGACAACATGAACAGCTTCTCAAATTCCTCTTTTTCTCTGTTTTCCAGTTTCTGGTGAAATGACCTGTGCAATAAAATTTCTTGACAATATAGGCAGCTAGACTCCAGGTCCAAAGACCAAGTTCACTTTGACCTACACATATATGTCACTCATATATCAACCTTACATATGTTGCCCTGAACTCACGTGGCCTCATTCTTGCAGGAGTTTGCAACTGGTGTTCTGAAACCTCATGTCTGAGGGGGTTTATATCTCTTGGTAGGATTAATCAAAACTGGTCATTTTTCAGCATTTTGTTGTGAAGTTTATGAATCACAAGAAAGCAATTGTCAAAGGATTATGGTATAACAGAAAAATAAATTATATATGTCCTGGCTTATTGAATTTACCCTGAGGAATATTTAGACTATTTAGGAGTATAAAGGTATTTATTTCTTTGACACAACTTTGTTTGCAAGTCAAAGCACATTGTCTGGAGACTAAGCCAAACCAGAAGTTTTGGAGGTTTTTCTGGTTTGTTTGTTATTTTTTTCTTTTCCTCCCAAAGAAACCCTCAACCACATTATGAATGGAAACATGCAGATAAACGAGTGGCCATGCATAATTTAAAACATTTGTTTTAACACTGATGAATCCCAGGCTCATTTTTTTCTCTCCTTCTGACTGAATGCTTATTATTTGACCTTTCTCATGTGAACAAAGTGTGATAGCTTTCGACCTGCTGCAGGAGGAGTTGATTTATCAGAGCACAGCTGCCTGTAGCTGTGCCTCACCACCCCACTCCTCAGTATCAGAAGTTCACTCTTTGCAGTAGGTTTGGGCAACAGCCCTTTTTGACTCTGGGGCTGGTTTTGCAGTAACCTAGTGCATCTCTGATTATCAAGCACTCAAAGAGGTGACAGATGCCATCTGACTCCCTGCTGTCTCCAAGTCCTGTACCGGCAGGGGAAAGGTGATAACTTTTCAGAGCCTGCCATGTGAAAGGAAGGATTTAGAATGTCTTCTACCTATTTATCTAATTCTCTTTCATCGCCTCCACCCTAGATGCAATTCCCTGGTATAATCTAAATAAGGAAACTGAAACAAATAGCTTTCGCAGCATGACTATAATCTATTTAAGTCATTTTAAAGCCAGCAGATGTTTTATAGCCTAAGATTTTTAGTGCTGTGTCTTTACAGACTTCTGCTACTCTGCAGGAGGCTCAAACTAGGCCAGCAACTGTGGACAATTAAAACTTAAAACCTTTCATTTGCATTCACCAGGTCTCCAGGTCACTCTGATGCTCAAATGCACCTTCTGTCACTATTCACTCAGGGCAGGTCACGCTGTGATGGACTCTGTTCAAAGCCATCAAAGCCAGCCAGCCATGACCTGCTGCCAGTGGTCACTTCTTTTGAGAAGACAGAAATAAACTACCTGATCCCTTCAGTGACCTCTGGATCTGCTAAAACTTAGCGGAGTCCATCCTCTGTACAGGATTTGAGAGATGGTCCAGAGACCTGCTTCTCTTCAATGCCTGTTCAGACCCACCAGTATCACTGTGAACTTCAGTGGTATTTTGGGTCATATCATCCTCCTCATTTCACAGGTTTCACATCAACCCACACTGCCTTTCTAGCTTTTCACATGTTATAAGCTGCAGTACCAACTTTCAAGGTCACTCCTGGCATTTCATGATGTGTTGGTCCCTCTTATAGGGAAATTTTCAGGCTCGATGAAGGATCTCTTGCTAAGGGTATTCATGAGGCTTGGGTCAAGCATTACTGCAGGGAGAATTGATTTTCTGATGTACTAGCCTCTGGTTTTAGGAATTTTAGCAGGGACAAGGGACATGCAATGAGTCAGATGCAAATAAGAGCTCAGCCACATCAATGGCATCACATAATCATCTGCAAATCAGTTCCTGGAGTTCAAAAATACACAAAGCACTGATCAGCTTTAACAGTGGCTTCAATGTGTAGATGGAGGAGCATAATCCTGGTTTAAATGTTACTGGCCTCAGTGTCACCCACTTGCAGAAAACAGCAAAGCAAACCCTTTAGTTTGCCATGTCATATTTAATGTAAACACCAAATACTACTTGTTTCAATATTTCACTGTACTCTGAAGGTATCTAAATCTGCAGTTCCACGTTCTAAACCAACTGATTCAGAATTTATGAGTAGGTTTTTAGTAATGATCTGCCAAGTGTGAAATGACTGCACTGGTTGTTTAAATGAAAAAGGAGTGACCCCATTCTCCATGCTTTAACTCAGCCTCCTGCACTGCCTTTTCAATAGAGGGCTGGAGCATGTAACAGCAATGCAGTCTGTAATTTAGCCCCTAGGCTCCCCCTGGTATTTAGATTTCAGTTCCTTGGTTTTAAAAGGTCACTTAGCAAGAAGAGAATGACACGTTATTTGTCCCTTCCCATCTCCCTGCCCCATCTTGTCTCTCTTCTTTTTGGGGAGAAACACAGAAATTAGCAGACAATGTCTGTTTAAAAACAGTGCCTGAATCTGAACTAGAACTATAGACTCTGATTTTTCATTCATTGTTGTCTTGTCTTGTGTTAGAGGGAGATTTTTCCTAAAATATAACTATTATCTCCCAGCCCTCCCAGCCTTTTCCCAGGTACCTTCTGCACACTGCTGCATTGAGCCCTGTGTGCCATGGCCCTTGCACAGGGACAAGAGTCACTAGCACCCTTAATCTTTGCCAACTGAACTTGCCATAGTCCACTGGCAAAATAGTTCCCTTAATTAGAGTCCTTAGTTTCCAGGTCATTCTAGGAAAAATGCCCAGGTTATTGTAAGCCTTCCCAAAACATAAAAGATGCAGCCAAGTTATGGTGAGATAACTAAATATGCTTCAGAAAGCTGCTTAAAGTCCTTTATCTTGCTATAGTGCCCAGATCGAATCTGATAGTCTAAGTGGGTTTATCCTTATTGCTTTTGAATCCTATCAAAGAATGGACTCTGGCTCCTGATCCAGCTGGAGTTCTCTGGTTTGTGTCCACACTGTTCACAGTAGCACCATCCAGAGTAGACTGACTGTGTCCACTCTTCATCTAGGATCAACTCTGAGCTCTATGTGGTGTCCCTTCAGTGCTGTTCCATAATTACTGATTGTCTTCCTTCTCAAAATGCCCCAAATCACCAAAAGTCTGGGTTCACAGTGGGGTTTTCATAGTATGACGTCAGTCAGGGTTGCTTGTCCCTGCTCCAGGGCACTACTGGGGTGTGTTTATGGAGAGGGGACAAGGCCATCTGAGACAGCAGCAGAGGACTGCCTAGGGCAGAGGGAGCCAAACTGACATGATCTGTGCCTGCACTGCATGTGTGGCAGTCACAGGATGTTGTGTTCATTCTTAAATATTATTTCTGTTAATATGCTGCAGTCAGGAGACACAGGAGAGAGCAAATTGTAAGGTCCTGCTCTTATTTCCAACTGAGTACTAGCAGTAGAATTAGTCTATGTATCTTACTAAGAGCCAACATATCTGTGGCAGCACATCAGACCAATTTTGTTCATCTGGTCATCTTGTGCTTCAAGGCTATTCCCTTATATAAGTATCTCTTAGCAACCAGTGTCATTCAGTGAGTAAGGATGCCTGTATTTTAAGAGAGTTTAATTATTTCTTTGCTATATAGTGCAAGCTCTAATATGCTCACTCAGAGAGACTCTGGTTGGAGATAAATCAGGAAGTGCTTCCAGAAAAAACTGTCGTTTCTGCTTTCTTGTCATTGGTTCTTTATTGTAATCCTTATTTGTTGCAGTTCCCTGCAGCAATTTCTTTACCAGGATTGCTTTCTGGCGAACTTTTTCCAATGAACTTCAGCTGCCACAGAAATCTCACATCAAATCTGCATTCCTGTGTCATCTGCATCTTTCTCTGCTAAAGCTGATGGGAGAGTGAGGGCTTTAAGTTTTGCCTGGTTTTCTTCTGTTCCTGTTCTCTTGCCTGTGCAGGGAAATGTACAAATCACACGTTCTTCAAAAATAATGTGGTGCCCCGTCTAAAACCTGTTACCCTAATGGAAAGTCTTATCAGTTTTAATGGACCTGTCTCTTATTCCACAAAGAGACTGCTCTGATCTTCACTAATGCTGACTTCAGTGAGAATAAATCGATGTGCAACAGCAGAGGATGTAAATTTTAAAGGAAAGGGTTTGTGAATGGGGCTCTGCCTCTGTCACACACACCACTCAACCACGATGCTGGCAGTGCCTTGTGCCTCCAGAGGCAAAAGGAGAGCTGCACTGCAGCCACAGTGGACCAACAGCAAAGGAAAGGCAGTGAATATGCCAAGACAGGCCAGATGGATACAGTTCCAGCACTTTTATCAAGAGCAGTTTTTATTCCTCTGGAGCAATAGTTGCATAGCATAGAATCATAGAATGGTTTGGCTTGGAAGGGACCTTTGAAGGCCATCCAGTTTGAGTTCCCTGCCATGGACAGGGACAATATAACCTGCCTTCTCAGGGTGGGTTTTAGGCTAAAGAGAACTCAGCCTCTTCATAAGTGGAGAACTTCTAAGATCATTTGGTGTATGACAGACATCCCCCCAAAGAAAGATTCATCTTCTTTAGGAGTGCAATTCCACAGTCACTTTATTCCTCCCAAGGCCCAGGGTGCTGGTATTATTTCAACATCCCTCTGTCTCAGCCAGATATTCCTTTATGTTTCTTTTTGTCATTGCCAGATTTTCTTTGGCTGTGCAGTGTCCAAGAAACTGAGCTGGCTGAGACCAAACTAAAAACTACACACATCCCCCTGCAAAAATATAAAAAAACACCTGGGGTAATTCTCTGTCAGCTCAATTCCCTGTCCAGATTCCTCATGGAAATGAGCTTTAGCACAAGGGAGCAAGCAGGACTGTACAGCCAGAGGGAGGGGGGGTAATAGAATCGCTTATTTTCTGCAACAGCTGAGACTGATGTATTAAGGAGACTGTAAAACAGCATCCTGGAGCAGATGAAATAAAACCCCTTTTGGAAAAACTTTTTCTTTAATGGCTACAGAGAAAGCCCACACAGACTCTTTCAGCTTGAACAATTAAATCTTCAATGTCTATAATGAGGTGAAATGGATCCCACACATGAGAAAGGAGATTTCCAAGGCACAGAGGCACACACACACATATCAGAGTTGTGCAAAGCCACTGCTGCAGATTGCATGTAACCCAGAAAACTAAACCAGCTGATCCCCCTCCATTTTGTTTCGTAATTCAGGTGTTTGACCAGCCAGAGCCAGCGAGCTTCCTCCTGAACATAAAATAACCCTCCTAATTGCAACAGCTCCATTTGGGAGTGACAGAGGGAGAATACAGCATGTCCCTGTTCAGACCTATGGCAAAGCTCGTGTGAAAGGATAGGGTGTATCAGCGTGGCAGAAGATCAGGCAGAAATAGGCCAATTATTATTAAAAAGAAACCCAAACTTTTTTCTCCTGAGTTTTGCCCTTCTCACTGGACTTTATGTAAGGAGCTGCTCACTCTGAACCAGAGGCAAAGCTCGGCTTGTCAGAAGACCTTCTGCCTGCTAAGTCCATGGAGACATAGAAGAGACATCACCAGAATAGCAATGATATTGCTGTAAAGTCTTTCAGCTTTTCCTTCTAAAGTAAATGCCTGCCTGCTTTTTGAAACCAGCAAAGTACAAAAGTGTTTTAAGGGTCTTGAGTGAACAAGCAGCAGCCAGGAACTTTGGTATCAGCAAAAAGGGCTCCTGAGAGATCTGAGAGGTGTTCAGAGTCCAGAGATGCAACTCCCTCTCCTCATCCCCCAGACTAGAAGCCGCATGGGTGCAAACTCGGGGACATAACTGGTGTAGCAGTCTATTAGATAACACAGAGGATTCAGTCTGACAAAAAGTTTAGTGATCTGGGTCAGGAAGAAGGGAAGCAAACAGAGGAGGAGCAGATGAATCGAATTACATACCCCAAAATCAGACTATGCCTGTATAAACTGCAACAGTTTATACTGTGCATGGTTTTGCAGGTAACACTCTGTCCAGACACTGACTCAGAGTTTGCTCCATTATCCATAAAACCTTGGTGACCACCCAGGCTTCGACACCCTAAACATGAACCCAGGTTCACAGACACACATCTCACCTCTCAGCCCTGACCCAGTATAAGTTCACAGGGACCAAGACACATACAAAATACACAGAACAAGGGAATGACCCTCAGCAATTTCCTTGTAATTTCCTTTTTTCAGCCTCTAAATCTTTTCCCTATGAAAAACACTTTAGGTCTCATGTCTTATCATAAAACAAAGACTTTGATCTATCAGCTTCAGCCTTCCTGAGATATGCATGCTGCCCTTTCACTCCAAAACCAAAACTAGTTTATTTTCTAGGAAATCTAGTTCGTTATAAGTATTTAAAAAAAGAAATGAAAAAGGAGAAAATAAGCAAACTATTTAGCCTTTTTCCTGGAAAATCAGCACTTTTGTAGCAATTTTTAGGGGAAACTGCATAGAAAGAGTGTACTGAGAATCATAAAAAAAGCCTGGACCCTGAAATAAACACTATTAATCTCAGGATTTGCAATTTAGGATTGATTTAGAGGCACCAGACTTAAAAAAGATCCTCATAAATACATGGGCTCAGTGCTGAGATGGCATAAAGTAATTCTTACTAACTTGGGGTTATAGTAGGACAGTTTGAGGACATTTAGACTGGCTCTAGTCAGGGCTGGATACTCTGAGTGCAGTGAGTTAGCTCCACCCTAACAGATGGCCTTGCTGCAAGTGAGCTGAAGGGGAAGGCAGTACAATAAAGAAAGTGTTCTGGGACAAGGAGTGGTGAAAATTACTCTTTTTGGCGGGGATGGGAATTCAGTTTAACCCCAAATTTCAGTGTTGAACACGAGGGAACAGTGGAATCAATGAAGAAGGGTGACTGATGGCAGCCAGGACATTTTGCCCTCTCTTTTTCAAGGAAACAGGATGAAAGGAACAGATAATTTTTTTTCTCCACGGAAGACCTCAGAAGAAATTAGTTTTTTATCCTCAGCAGAGACAGCTGGTGGGTTCCTGTCAGATTTGCTTTATGCAGACACCAAGAGTATTTACAGTACCACAGGGAAGAAATCACTCCTGAGACTGAGTCTTCCTGTAGCCCAGCAGTGGCACCCCAGAAATAGTGCCAATGGCAGCAGGGGACCCTCCTCAGTGAAGGCTTGTCACAGCAGAAATTGTTTCAGGAGGCATCTAAACAAAGAAGGCCAATGGTTTTTCTGTGAAAGGATAAAAAAACCAGACCAACTCAGTAATATTTTAAAGTATATTCTATAGTGCCTGCGCTTAGTGCAGGAAGGTCGGGACTGGAACCAGCAGAGTCATCTATAAAGCAATGTTTTGTAGAGCTTGGCTCCCACAGCCTGCAGGGATTTCAAGTACATCACAGGAGTTCATTTCCTGAGGACAAGCATGATTCATTACCCAGATACCTAGCCTTAATATTTCTTGGTCTAATTCCATTTCAGTGAAGACTTGAGTCCAGTGGAATTACATTGGCACAGGAAAGGAACTTCAGAGTAACATGTTTCTTACTGCTGAATGATAAAGAGGTAAAAATATTCTGCCTTTTTCATCTTTTTCAGAAGTACCTGATCCAGAACTATCAGAAGTCAACAGGGAGTGTTTCCATGGACTTAGCAGATGTTGGATCATAACACCCCTGAGAACTGGAGCACTTCATTCATTTACCAACCCTTTTCTTATGACAGATAAAGGAACTGCAGATGTCTGGATTTATGGTGAAAGTCCTCACCAGTCATAAAATGCAAAAACCTGAAAAACTGCAGCAGCTTCTATAAAGTTGCCGTAGCTAAAGTTGAGATTGTTGTTTTGGGGTAAATAATCTGTGTTGTCTTTAGCAATTTCAGGTTTTAAAATTATGGAGTATTTTTTCCTCTTTTCCTTTCATAAACAAAAAAGTAGCTGTTCTGTAGCAGGCTTTCTAGCAAGTAATGAGATCAAGGTAAAAAGAAAGTTAAATACTGCTCCACTCCCCTGGTAGCATTATTTGAATGTTCCCAACATTATTAACGTCAAAATACCTTGGAGTGAAATAATGGCAGTTTATCTGGGATCAAGAGGGGTTGTTTTCCTTTGCTTGCCTCACTTAGCAGTGGATTGAACAAAGTACTGGGGAATCATAGAGGACAGGTCCTGCTGAGTGGGGATTACTCACAGTCCAGAGGCAGAACAAGCAGTTCAAAGCAAGCACAAGGGCTCAGAGAGAAGCTCTGCAAGGTGGGTGCTGTGGTGTATGTGCTTTGGCTCTGTCCCCTGAATGAACTCATGTCCTCAAGGAAAAGGTCTTGGGGTTAGATCTGCAAAAGGTTCCTGCTAAAGCATTTTTCAGGGTGGGCTCAGAAGAGGGAATGGATGATGCTGGTCACTTACCAGCTAGGACAGCAAAATCACCTGTCTGCTCTCTCTCTGAATGGGGGGGGCTGGGAGGGAAGACAACAAAATCCTAAATCTATTTATATATAAGACATGTCTGCCATAGGAGATATTTTCAAGTCCATCTCTGCCTGATTTAGAAGGGATAAATGATTCTGTGTCTTCCACCTCCCCAGGCAGCTGTTCAGCAGGCTGCCAACGCAGCCTGGAACAAGATTTCCCTCATCAACCCAGCTCAGGTTGTCCCAGTGAGTGTAAGAATTAAATATTAATTGAACCAGAGACCTGGGTGAGAGAGAGAAAGGATAATCCTTGCTCTCTGGAACAGCTTCACAAGGAAAGAAGGAGGAAGGGCTCACAGGGGCTGGCAACGCCCTGACTGGAGAGCAGACCTGGATCTGCATCCCTTCTGCAGGTGAACACTCCAGCAGCTCAGACACCCCTGCAGAAGCACGTCTGGGAAGGCAAGCAAAGCAAAAACCTTGCTGCCTAGCAGTGGAAGAAATGGTGGCATCGTTTTCGTCTGGGGAAGATACTCGGAGGCAGAAGGGGATGCCGGTCGGCACAGCCCCCGGGCTCGCCGTGAGAGGTTACGGTGCAATGCCGCCTTCTCTCTGCAGGGATGCTCTGCTTCCAGCCCGGGGTATCTGCACTGGAGAGCCCTCCGCAGAGAAATATTGCAGCTGCGCTGCTGCCAGATGCTTGTGGAAAAGTTTTTAGGACAGCAACTTGAGAAAAGAGAGGAAAAAAACATCTCAGTCTGACGTCAAAGTAGGGTTAAAATACGAGCCCGGGGTGATCAGCGCCGGGATGGGAGGCGTTTTTCCTCTAGAAGGCACTGCCAGTTTTGTGCAAGATTTGGAGCACATGAAATTGTACACTCATAACTCCAGGCAAGGAAATATTTTGGAGCTCGCACAGCATCCAGGCAGCAAAATAAAGGCTTGGTTCTGGCAAGGCAGGCTCTGCATTCAGTGCCACAGGTAATGGAGCCGCTAACACATGCCAGTCACTTGGGGAAAAAAAAGACAAGCGAGGCAACTGGCTGCTATTTTTAGTTCACAATTTAGTTAGCAACTAATTCACACTGCAGCATAGCCAGTGCAGCATTAACACAACCTGGGTTGCAGATTTCCCTCTAGGGAATGGAGCCAGGTTTTAGTTATATCATGAGTAAAGGTACACCATGCTATACCTTCCAGGGTGAGACAAAAAGGGTATCATGGGGATAGTCTTGATTTTATGAAGATTACTTTCATCTCAATGGTAAGAGCACTACTATAAAGAGGCATCAACATTTGTTGGTTAGATAGCAAAGTCTTAGTATTTGTCAGGGATTTACCTGAGTTTCAGGTAATGAGAGCTGAGATTAATTTGATATCAGTATTGTTGCATTTAATGTGTATATTTTGACTGTAAAAGAGCAAGTACTAGCATTACCAACAGTGTGAAATCTCACAGGCTCATAACTGAAAGAGCTGTTGCCTTTACCAGAGCACTAACAACAGAAAGCAAATGAAGTGCACAGAAGTTAAAAATGCAAGAAGAAAGTTGATTTTACTTTTGCGGAGTTTGGAGCTACAGCTGAAGAAATTTAGGGGATGTTTTGTTGCACCAATTATTATTTATGATGGCTGTGAATGAGTGAAATATCCTCTGCATTAATCTCATGTGGAAATACAAAGCTTTCCTGTGCCTTATGTCTTTTTAAAACTTACAGTACAAAACAGAGCCCATAGAAAAATATGTGGACAAACATAAATATGAGGTGGGTTTTTTTCTTCAATGCATCCATGTAGAATCAGTATCTATAAATTTACATTATAGCTCTACTGCCATCAAGTGATGGAAAGATTTTCTAGCGAAGATATCAAAGCAAAAACAAAAAAGGAAGTCTGTGTCAGTTAGAGCAGCTACCACAGAAATGAGACATATTTAATATTCCCCCCCTACCTCTTCCCCATCCATAGTATCTATGGTTAGACATGGGAAACCAAAAAACCCTTTGTGAACTGCAACCCGAGTAGAGGCAAGGAACCTAATTAAAGTACATATCAAGATTTAATTATTGTTTGTGGGTAGCACAGGTGAAAACAAAATCCATGGGCATGGCCTTTCTTAACTCCTGCATCGTGTCAGGGAGCAATAAAAGCAACTTTTTGGTGCCACCAGCAAAGCTGTCACAGCTTGGGTAGCATTTGCCTGCCATTTCCCTTTCCTTGGCTGCTTGTTAGTGCCTCTCTACAGTGAAATAGGGGCTGTTTCAGCAGAGTAGAGGGGGAGGCTGAGGAACCATCTGATGTGGCCTTTCAGTAGTTAAAGGAGAGCTTATAAGAAAGAAGGGAACAGTCTTTTAGTGGGGTGTGTAGTAATAGGATGAGGGGTAATGGTTTTAATCTAAAGGAAGATAGGTTAAGACTGGATACAAGGAATATGTTTAGAACAATGAAGGTGGTAAAACACTGGCACAGGTTGTCCAGAGAGGTGGTGGATGCCCCGTTCCTGGAAACATTAGAGGTGAGGTGGAACTGGGCTCTGAGCAACCTATCTAGTTGATGTCCCTGCTCATTGCAGGGGGGCTGAACTAGATGGCCTTGAAAGGTCCTTTCCAACCCAAACCATTCTATGCTTCTGTGACATGGTCCAGAATAGTTTATGTCTAGAGCATAACTTACAAAGTGAGGGACAGTGGGATGAAACATGTGGAACACTAGGAATCACATCTGGGAGGGTTTCCTGGTATGGTCCTACAGAATGTGGGTTTTTTGTTGAGAGAGGCACCACTGAGGGAAGCCAACTCTCTGGGATGTTTCCCACAAAGGTGGTGTCTGTGCTGCAGTCCCTCCCTTTGCACTTCACTGCCTGGCCTGCTCTCCACCTCGTGACATCAAAACAGCTGCCACAGCAGCTACCTGATGTGGACTCTCCAACTTCCACAGTGATTTTGACATTGGTGACAGAGCAGGGAAATTGCTGACCCCTAACACATCACCTCACTGCACACACGTGGGAAAAAAAGCAATTTCCATGGGATACCAAAAGGCATCTTTGTTCTTATCATAGAATCATAGAATCATTAAGGTTGGAAAAGACCTCTAAGACCATTGAGGCAAACCATTAACCCAGCACCACTAAACCATATCCCCAAGTGCCACATCCACACACTTTTTAAACGCTTACAAGAGGTGGTTCCACCACTTGCTGGGCAGAAAGTGCCCCTTCTTTTCTTAAACCCAATTAAGAGCTGGTCTTCAGCCAGTGTTTTGCTGCACCTCCAGCTGTTGTACATCTGCAGGGTCTGAACTGGAAATGCTGTGGCCTCATGCAAAGGAGGCTGAGGGGTTAAACCCACAGTGACTCCTCTGATCTCAGAGAAGCTGGGGGAGGATGAGCCAGGATCAAGCAGGGGCTTGTTACTGGATTAACAGACCTGCTCTCAGTAACAGCAGTGACTCATATCTGGCACATCTGATTGGGATTAAAACCACTAAGGTCAGTTCTGCCCCTTGTGCCCTGATGCACGAGAGCTTTGCAAGACTCAGCCCCTTTCTCACACACACCATCTGAAAAACATTGTTCAGTTGACAACTCTGCTTTGTCCTATTTCTGGAAACTGCAAATATCTCTGCTCAGTACAAACACAACACAAATCAGAGACTGCTTGAAGCTGAGTACCCCAAAACAGCCTTTTTACAGACATGAGCTCAATCTTGAATAGGACTAAAATGAGATGCATTTCACAAGTTTTTTCTACTTAGTTGTGAAAACATTGCATACTATTAAAAATGAGTCCAGCACAGGTTACACTGTATGGAAGAGAAAGAGAAACTATCCATGGAGTCAAAAAGAACCTTGGTTTCAGGGTTCAGTTCCTAAATGGTCAAGGACTAGGTTATTTCTTTGTAAGGTATTTTGAATTTCTGTGGAATGAAAGACACAATACAGAAGCACAGAGCCTGGGCAGTCAGTCAGACTGCATGGAAGAAATAAAGGAGAAAGAACTGTAATGGCTTGCAGTCCTTTGGGGGATTAATGGTAAAAACAGCATTTGCCATCCAGTAGAAACCCACAGAATACTGAAGCTGAAGCAGAGCTGACAAGAGCTGAGTTAACCACTTTGGGAGACATAAAGGGGAAAACATTTCCTAATAAAGTAGAAGGACTAATAATGGACTCGGGATATTTGTTCCAATTGCCCTGAACTTTGTTTGGAGCATAGCATCATCCAAAGAGACATTTATGGACTAAGACAGCTGAATATCAGGTCTGCCTGTCATGTCTCGATCAACATAAATGGAGAAGGGAAACAGTGTGAACAAAGGATAAAAAAGAAGGATGGAGACAGCACAAGGCAGCAAACAAGATTGTTATTTTACAGTGTTTCCTCCCATATTTTTTATTTATTTTCTGTGAGCTCCCAGCACAAGGCAACAGTATAATTTATGAGCTGAGAGATGCTATGCCTGAGTGAAGTTGCAAGTGGGAAGGTGTATTCAAACATTTGGACCCATACTTATTATTATATATGTGTGTAAACACACAGAGATACTATGAACACATAAAAATCCACATGTTTATTCATACATGTGAATATAAAAATCAAAGAGAAGTTCAAATGGGGATAAATATATATATATACATACATCTCAGTTTCAGATAATTTACTTTTAACACTCAGTGATTTCCAAAAGGCCATTTCCATGCCAGCAATGTAGCCTTTTCTTTGGAGTCCAACAAGTTAGACAGAAGAATAAAAGTTCAATTAAGAGCCTGCTTGCCTGTGACTGATAATGGTTTTGACATTTGCAGAGTCTCCTGACAACAATGCCCTTGCAAAGTGGGGAAAAGGAAATCAAAGAACATGTTCTTTGCAGATGGAGATGAGAGGGTTGAGACATCTGAGGTTTTGCACTTGTGGCCTCAGAAACAACCCTTTCCACCATACAAGGTTTTGTCAAATATTTCAGCTTTTGAAGGAGCTGAGTTTGAACTTTTGAATAAATTCAGCAGCTTTGAGGGAGGTGTTAAAAAAAGAGAAATGTTTATTTTACTTAGTAAGTGCTGTGATCCCCACCTCTGCCTCAAATGGGGAGGAAATTGTTAGGGAGAGGAAGGAAAAGACATCTGACCACCAGCCTAAGCTCTGCTTTTGATCTTGTCAATTGGAGTGCCATCCTACTAGGCTGAGAAAGATCCCCAAGGTACAATCCCACAGGCCAGGCTGAGGTTCCCAGCACACTGTACATCAAACCTCTCTCAACCCAAGCTCTTGACTGAGGCATCTGGGGGCAGAGAGTGCAGTTTGCTCTCCTCTGTAAGGTTACAGATGCATTTTCAAGCATAGCTAAGATTAAATAAAGTTCACTGGCACTGCCTGCCTGGGATAAAACCAGTGCTGCCTCTTTGAATCTGGCTGCCCTGTTTGCTTTTGCAAATGCCTTGATTGAAAATGTGCATATTTGCCAGAGAATGTCCAAGCCTCAGCCACTGGCCTTTGAGAAAAACAAAATTTTTATTGCTTTCTTTGCACATCCATACAAAGAATTGATATGAAATGCATTTTGATTTGCACTAACAACTTTAGGGAGAGGAAAGGAGAGAAGAGAAAGCTTAATTTTAAAACTCAGCTTAACGGGTCAGAATCAACCAGAATTAGAACCCCTTCCTTATTCAAATCCCTGAGGGAACATGAGCTAATTACTCCAGCTCATAGGCTACAAGGTAGGCACTGAGCAGCAAGAAGTGAAGACTGTGTGGGGAGAGTGATCAGATGACCTTGTAAAGCACAGAGCAGTGTCCTAATGCATCATGTCAGTGCCCCAGCTGGTTTAACCTGACTGTTATAGGATGAAATCCAGGTCACTTTAGAGGTGAGGGCCAGCACGTGCACTGGGATGTGTGATGTTCCCTGGGGATATATCACCCTTCTTGGCCATATCTAGAAGGACATTGTCAGTGACATGTCCCTCCAGCACCTTGGGCAACAAGCCCCTCATAGCCTGTTCTGAGCCCTTCTGCTCCCCAGAGCCCCGTGGGGTGCACGAGCTCACCCCCTTCCACAACAGGCAGCCAAGGCAGAGACCCTGCCACAGCAAGTGGTCTCCCAAGCCATATTTCAGCACAGTGAGTGCCCTCACACTGCAGTTTAGGTACCCAGGCAGCAGGGTTTATAACACCTCTGAAACTTTATGAGAGTTCCTGGCTTCTGACATGATGTTTCCCTCGAGTGTGGCGTGGCTGATAAGCAAGGAGAGGAGACCTGCTGCTGCAACATGTCAGAGAGATTTACCATTAGCTCAAGAGCTCCAGGCTGGTTGGGTTTGGATGCGAGGAGCCAGGCTTCCAGTCTCGGATGCAGAGAACGTGGTTATTTTGCTTTTCATAGCTCGTTAATTTATTACTCCAGGCCTGTATGGAGGGCGCTTTTCCATGTCTGTCATTCCCATGACATCTTACAACTTGGCATAATAAGGCAATTTCGGCCAGAGAAAGCGGAGCCATCAGCTTGTCAGGTCTTTTTTAGACAGTGGATGGATTCTGCATCAACAAAAACACACAGTACATGCATGAACCCACACAGGGGTATCAACCACATATTAATGTGCTTCACTCCCTGTTCTTAAACCCCAAGAATCATCCAAATCTCTGCTCCGCACTCAGCTGTAGTAATTCAAATTACTGACACAAAGAAGAAAGGAGGAATTTTAAACAAAACCCCAGCTCCTTCAGCTGACAGAGTTGTGCTGTTTTGACCTCTCCTATTTGCTTCCCAATCTTAGTCATACAAGACTGTCTAGAAAAGACTTCAAGAGCATAAAGAGAGAGTGAAAATGGGTGTACCTGTATGTGTTTATGTTTTATTTTTACTTTACTTGTCGGTGGATCCAAAGTAAAAATCCACATCTTGGGTAATGGCAGGTAGAACTTCTATTTTAACACAGTTTTAGCTCAATGGGGAGAAGATAGCTAAAGAGAGGCCAGCTTGAAGTTTTGCAGAAGAACAATTCAAGAAGCAAATGGAAAAGGAGGAGAGCAGCTGAAATGGATCAGTTTATTGGCTTTCTATGTCTACGAGTTGCAAAGAATATGACACTGCAAAGAATATGACACTGGTAAAGGTATGGTGCTCATTAAATATTTACAGATATGTCATCCTTGTGTACATTATTGTTCTGATTAGTGTAAGGTGACTCCTAAGATGCAGAATACAAGGTTTTCCATGAGAGGCTTCACAGATTACTGTCCTGAGTTACTGTGCTGTTTTTCATACCTCCTATAGTTTGATCATTGTGACATGAACTCTATTCTTGACTCTCATCTTGAAGTACAAAAAAGGATGCGTATTTCAAAAGGTTTCATACTCTTCTGGGAAGTGGATAAACAGATACATTGACTTGTTACAGTAAATACTATGTCCTATTGGGACATTCACCTCGCATAAGGCAATGGCAAAATGACAAAGCAGGATGAAATCACTTTTTGAAGCTGCATCTGTGCTTCAAAGGTGGAAAAAAAAAGGAAAGTTTACTTTTCTTGAAGTTTATCTTAGTGCCAAAAATAAAATTTTATGGGCAACATAAAGGTTCCCTTTGACACAGCTGCAAGGGGATTGCAGCTATCTTCAAATGTCTTGGAATAAATGTGTAGATTTTCAAAAAAATGACAAGTCATTTATTCCTATCAGAAAAATATCATCAGGTAAGAAATAATGAGGACCAAGGCTTTGTCAAATGAAATCTTCTCGCTAATGCATAAAGGTAGGACTGATTCAAGGAGAGACCAGCACCTCCTGTGCTTGACTTCCCAAAACCAGACCCAAATTTCTACATTTCTTTAAGTCTCAGTTTCAGGATCAAACTTGCATGTTGTTTGGC
Source organism: Manacus vitellinus (assembly GCF_001715985.3). NCBI lineage: Eukaryota > Metazoa > Chordata > Aves > Passeriformes > Pipridae > Manacus > Manacus vitellinus. The sequence continues at coordinate 710,353 of NW_021940910.1, read as the reverse complement.
CCACAGCTCTGGAAAGCTGGGTCCTCCTTTCAAGTCCACTCCTTGGGAAGCCAGCATGAGCCTTTATCTACAGAGCAAATCTTTGCATGATTCCAGGGATAGACAGCTCACAGGCAAATCCAAGATAATCCAACAAAACAGTATTTAGCACACTGAATAAAGAACCACTATAATTTATGTGAGGTTAGAAAGATATTGGCTTCTCCTTTTAATCCTTTGTAAACATTTCACACAAAGCCAGGTACAACCCTGTCCCAGAATTGAGGGATGGAGGGCAGGAAGATAAAAAAGAATGTGTGGCCATGTTGCCCCTGACCCAAACCATAACCATTCTACCAGACAGAGCTAACTGGGGCTGTAATCACCTTATTTGTCTCTCTTCAACAAAACCATCTACTTTTTCAATTTGCCAGATCTTCTCAAACATTTGTTAAAACAAGAAGCAAAAATTCCCTGGACAGGTCTTGCAAAGCCAGTTAGTGATATTCTGCAGATTTCCTCCTGGGTTCATATCCATAGGCAGGAGTGCTCAAGGAAAAGAAAAGCAAATCATAAATGGGAAATTCAGAAGAGCAAATCTTGAAAGCCACAGTTGCAGTAAATGTCTGTGCACATCAGAGAACATTCTCACAGAAAGCATCACTGAATAATTTTGCATGATGAGCAATATAATTACAAAAAAAAAAAAAAATTGAAAAGGAAAACTTGCTTACAAATAAATACAGAAAACCTGAAATAAATTCCTGCAAATAAATTGTCAGGGTTGGTTGAAGTTGCTAATGGCAACTTCAATTTGTCCAACCTTTAAAACTTTTGCTCAAGCTTCATTCATATTAGAAGACCTCTTGCAGTGAGCATGCAGAAAACTCCTGAAATCCCTGTCAATTCACTTTCATCCATCTCTGCTATTAACTCTTTGGGGCATTTCCACTTCCCTGCTCTGCATCCTGCCACCTTTGAGAAATCCTTTTGATACTCCTTCCTTTTTCTAGAAAATCATTTCCTGGCAAAGGAAATAAAAAATGACAACAAATCCCATAATTTAGTACCCACTAAAACATGCTCTTCCAACTGCAGTAACAACCTCACTCTCGGGCATTTTCTATAACACTGGTGGTCAACTGTCTCAGTGCCCTGCAGCCTTGCTTCAAGCCATCAACTCTCCCAGTCAATCATTAATCCCTGGGAAAAAGTTAAAAAAAAAAAAAAAAAGCTCTGGGCCTTGGTTTAAATATAAAAATGTTTTAGTATAACCCCTTATGGTGTCACTCACAAGATAAAACTTATGGATCGCTCTTCTGGTCTTCTGGTCTCTTCATCATTTCATGGAAAGACTGGTCAGGGGTGATCTCTGGTCCAATTTCATGCTCAAAGCAGGACCACCAGTAATAGATCTGCTGAGCCTTGGCCTCATCCAGCAGAGTCTTGGAACCTTCTCACGCAGATTTCACTGCAAATCTGGGCACCTTCCCCAGAGCTGCACCACCTGCCTTGTGAAGAAAAGTTTACTTAAAACCCAGTCTGAGCCTCCCAACCTGCACCTTGTGCCACCACTACCTCCTCTGCCCTTGTTGAGAAAGACTCCAGCTCTCCCACCTCTGCAGATCCCCTTAGAGGAGTTGCAGGTTGCTGTTGGTTCAGCAGCCCCGGCAAGCCCTTCTTCCTCACCTACCCCTACAGCACAGCTGCTCCAGCCCTGAATGGATGGCAGCCCTTCATTTGGTCCTCTCCATGTCCCTTTCCACCTGTGGATACAGTTTTCCAGGGACAGCCTCAGCAGCACCAGCCATGGGGAATGGATTTCTCCTGCTGGGTGGCTGTGCAGGATGGGACTCATCACAGCAAGAGTGCTTTTCTGGATCGTGTTTTACCTGGCACCTCCTGCCACCTCCCAGGTCACAGAATCACAGAATGGTTTGGGTTGAAAGAGACCTTAAAAATCATCCAGTTCCCACCCCCTGCCATGAGCAGGGAACCTGCCACTAGACTGGGTTGCTCCAAACCCCATCCAACCCAGCCTTGAACACTCCCAGGGGTGGAACATCCCCAGCTTCTCACCACCCTCACAGATCCTGTCCAGTGGGCCTGCTTTTCAGGCAGTCAGCTCCCATCTGATTTCTCCACCCCCAAGAACAGAGCTTTGTGCTTCCCCTTGCTCAACCTCATGGACTTTAATTTAGCCCTGTCTTCAAATTAATCCAGGTCCCCTGGGCAGCCGCTCTATCATTTGTCACACCAGACTCTCCTCCTAGTTTAGTATCATCCACAAATTACTTATTTTATGCTGAAGGTTTTGGTAACAAAGCTAGAGTGAAGAGACCATTTAAATGTCACCCCCAGTGTGTTTGCTCGTGGTAGACAGTTTGTGTAAATTAGAGTCTCCTGTGCTCCTCGCTGTGCTGCCTGCTGACCCCGTCCTGCAGCTGAATTAGCTCTGCCTTAATAGATTTTCCCTGAGTATTTCAATGCTGCAACATAAAGCCTCGTTTCACAGTGATTCCTGAAATGAAAGTACCTCAGCATCTGCAGTCTGAATCATCTGTGGGATTGAGCTTCCCAGCAAGCTCTCAGAGCCATAAAACATTCTCTGCCCCAGCTGAGAGCAGCCATGGGCTTGACCTGTGGAGATGTTTCTCCTGGGAGGATGAAGCAGCCTGCATACCTCTTAGTGCAAGGGTTTAATAAAAAGTTTAGCTTTTTGGCTCCTTTGCCTGTGAACTAAAAAGTTTCCCTGCTTTCTTTCCTTTGCCCTTTGCACGACGAACCTTGTTTTTCACAAACATATGAGAACAATTATTCTGTCTTTTCCTTCCCACCTGCCACATCTTTTTGTCAAAGAAGAGATCTGCCTTCCAGGCATAGATCACTGGCCTGACTAGGCTGCTGTTATGCTAAAAACAGGAAAATTATAATGCTGCCCTTTACTTTGGCTCATGAAATTAGGTTTAACTCACTCCTGTCCTTCCCTTTATGCCCCTTAAAATTCATCTCTAAGTAGCTTAAATGAAGAGCTCTTCTAATCCAGCAGAGTATGCTCTGTAAAACCATCCAAGCTACCAAAAATCAGAAATAGGTTCAAAAAACATCACTGCTATGTTGGGAGAACTGCCAATATGATGTGAATGATACATAAAAGATAAAACACCTAACAAAATCCTCCAGTGCTGCAGCAGACAGATCAAAGAAAAGGCATCAGTGTCCAATTACTTTCCAAGAGTGGTTGAATACTGTTCTCTGGACAGCAGGGAAACATAACCTTTTGGCCACCCACGGCTCCACACAGGTGCTAACTGCAATGGGCTCCCTGTGGTAAGTGGCAGGTTCATTTACTTTATCCTGCTGCCCCATGGTCACTGTGGGACCATTGACAGCACCTGACAGACCAGGTACAGCAGCAGGTCTCCCCAGAGCAACGTGCCCAGACAAGCAGGTAAAAGCTAATTTATCCCATCTTTACTCCAGCAGCTGCCCAAGTTCACACCATTTTCTACCCAAAGCACCATTTTGTTTCTAATCTGCACCAGAAATTCCTGCCCTGAATTTTGTTGCCTAAAAGACAGAGGAAACATCTCCCCATTTCAAACTAAGTTGTAGATTAATACTTTTTACCACCACTCTCAATCAGTGCTGTTTGTCTGGGATATCTCCCTTCTCACTGTCCTCTCCTTGTACCCCATTGATCAAAGCACTTCCACACAGGCTTTTCTCTCAGTTGTATCTCCCTGCTCTCTTCCACACTGCAACATGGAACTAAGGACAGAGCAAAGAGGCAGAGCAAAACCTAACTGTGCGAGTCCAAAGCAAACCCTCATTTGATCATTTAACTGCAACTTCACAGCTAATGGAAGTATTCTTGTTCCCTAGTTGCATTCTGACACAGATTGTACCTCTGGTGGCCTTCTAGTGTTATTCCCAGTCCTTCTTCCTGCAAATCTAGCAGGATTCATATTCCAGAATTTAATAAATTATGGGTTTGCAAACAATAATTAAAATAATGCACTTCTCTGCCTTTTTTGGTTCAGCACGACCATCACTTCCTGAACACCAGCTAAGTGAGTCAGAGGAGTCAGTGATCTGAGCACTGCACAGACCTAAACTCTCTGCTGACATTTCATAATGTCAGCAGACAACAGCAAGTTTTGTAAATTTTACTTTTCTTTCTAGGCAATTTGCTGTATTTATTCTTTTTGGGTCTCATCCCAGACTGAGACTAAAAATGGGACCAGCTTAGGCAGGTGATTGATTTTGTGTACATTCCCGTGTCTTGTTGATGTGCTTGAAGTCAGACACATGCATAAAACTTGGTGAATTGGGACCATTAACCTCAAGGTGGTTTCTCTGACTTTCCCAGTTTTCCTTGCCAGATCTGTGGATCTGACATGTGTGCCACCCTCATCTTCATTTTCTCTCTGATCATCAAACTTCTGTAAAGAAAGGTCAGTGACATTCTGTAGTGTTTCTAAGTGATAACATCTCAGATCTGGTCAAGCTTGCATCAAAATGCTCTTTTAATGACAAACAGGCCATCTGGACCCTGTCTTTGAGTAAATCTAGGAGCCAACATAAATTATTTCTATTGACAGATATAAAATTGAGCAGAGGCCAAAAACTTTCACATCTCTGCCTTTGTCCTCCCTCAGAATTACTGATTGAATGTCCCCTATTTTGAGTGAAAACTGAAATATGGATTTTCTTTTCATCATCACCACTTGCACAGCTGCATCAGTCATTAAGCTGTCCTAAAGATCTGTTACCCAGGAACTGAATGCCAGGTATATATCGTATCCTGAGGTGAGTTTTGGCAAAGCATAAATTGATCATTAGGTTCACGCCTTTGAAACCCAAATGAAAGAACATCAATTGCCATCAGCTACAGGAATATAAACAGAAAAGATCGAATCAGTTCTGGCCTAAAGGTGTTGTAAAATATATTTTAAAAAAAAAAAAAAAAGGCCAAACGAGCTAACAAACCACAGGTTAATTTGATCAGGAACAAAAAGTTATATTTTTCAATGTAAGACATAAAATGGAGGTAAATTTCTTCACTCAACCAGTCCATTCCCCATACATTTTATACAACTGCATGTTACAACTAAAACCTCAAGTTCATTAGGCTTCTTAAACTATGCTTTTCTTTCTATTGTCTGTGATGAAAAGTCACTGCAGAACTACAACCTTCTGCAGCTCAACTCCCTTCAAAGATCCAGGTGAAATGTAGCCACAGTCCTTGTAAGGCTATTGTCACTTCTGTCAGGACAGGTATTTATCTTAAGCTTCTTCTGTTAAAGCTCCTGATGTAGTTACAAAGTCCCTTTTATATTATCATGTCAACACGCTCTCATTCCCCTTAAATTACAGTTTTCTAGGTTAAATAAGCAAAGCTATTACCTTTTTCTTTTTAACTAAAGTATGTTCTCCATCACCTATTTCAATTTTAGCAATCCTTCTTGAATATGTGTGACTAGGACTGTATGTTATCATTCTAAATGAGATTTTATAGCACCACATAATTCCCAGTTTCTCCCAGAAATTTCTTTTGTGAGATACCCTCATATCCCATTTTCTTTTCTCACTGTTATCTTTAAGGCCTATAACCATCCTAAGATCAACAAATGCATCCAGGATTTCTTTCTTCTCCGTTGATGATTTCCAAGACTACAGCAGGAATTCTTGTTATGCACTCCTGAGCAAATGATATTGCATTTTGTAGCACTGATTGTCATTCAGCTGCTGCTGCTTCACCTTTTGCTGTCACCCAGGCCCTCTCTCATGTTACCTTGTCCTCCTCCTTGCTCAGTGTCATCAGCAAGTTTCACCCTCATCGTCTCACTTTTTGTGCCAGGGACAGTGATTGAAAGTTAAATACCCTTGATTTAAAGATGTGTCTTTGTAGAGATCCAGCAACAACATCCCTCCTACTTGACAGTTCAGTTTTCAACCAAACTCACCCTTATTTCTCTTCTAAGCAGCTTCTTATCTCCTGTGTGATTTCTCTACTAATCCCCAGCTTCCCTGCGTGGTAGACAGAAATGTTCATTGAAGTCCAGACACATTACAAATGTTATCTTTGTCTAAAAATATCTAACAAAGAAGATAAGCTATATAGCAATAAATCCCTATTTCCATTTTATTTCATCTCCACATTTTTAATTATTCTATCCCTCTGAAAGAATTGAAGCCTTCCTCACCATCACAGCCACTCTAGAAAGTCTGTATGTGCTCAGTCTCATTTTTTTTTTACCTTTTTAATGTGTGTGTTTTGTTCTTTGACAAGTATGTAGCGCTGCCTTTGCTAGGCTCACATTAGACCTGCAAGTTCACACGTGAGTTTTGTCTGAATCCTGGAATGGAGACTAATTAATCTCATAGTTTAATGCTTTTCATCCTTTAGACCTGCACTTACATATCTGATGAATGTGTTATATAAAAGAATATCAAATACCACATGTGTGTTACCTGTAATTTGTTATAAAAACTGGAAAACTCACACCGTTTACACAATACACCTATTATGTGGGTCTTAGATCATGAAGCTTAGAACAGGATTCAGTTTTCCAACTAATTACCAAAACACAGGTATCTGAGATGCTCTAGAGTATTTCAGAGAGCTTAGATCTGGCAGATTCTACACAGGACATAAAAAGGAGATGTTGGATCTTCTGGAGCAGTTGCTGCAGGGCACATGGGGGAGTCTAAAATATGTATATCTGTTGACATTCACCCTTGATCTACTGATTTTGGCTTGGAGAGATGAAAATAAAAATGGAGCTGGTAACAAGACTACATTAGATTAGTTCAGCTTAGAAACAGAGTTCATGTTTCCTTGAAGAGAGATTAACAGGGCAAGGTGGTGTGTTTATAAAGGGGGTCTTTGAAGATGACAGGCTTCCAGCTTAGCCCTGGGCAGTCTGGCCTATGCTAACTTTAGTATACTCAGATTTTCTGCTTTCTGATACCGACCAACAAGACCAGCAGAGCTTGGGGTTCACAACTCACTGAAAGGTTTTAGCAGATTGATGCCTGAGAGAAAACTCTCCCCCCAGTTGTACTATCCTGGACTTTCAGAGCTGTTCATTTGGATTTTGGCTCTCTCTGGAGCACTGGCACAGAGAATTACCTGGTCACACACAGCATTATGAGTTAGTTCCTGGCCACTGCAGGAGCCTCAGATAGGAAGTTTATGTCCATTTCTCCTATTTCCCAACAGTTTGGTTGCCTGCAGAGATGAATGCTTGAGTTCAAAGTCACTTGGGAGAATCTAGGCAGGATTCAATGACTTGCAATTCACAGCAAGTCAAATTAGATGATCTAATCACCCCTTCTGGATTCAAACTCCACGAAACCACATGAAAATGATAAAAAAGGACCTGCCTGTATGACAGCTAACAAAAAGCAATGCTTCTCGTTCAATTCCTGGTGATGATTTTGACATGGTCTCTGAACTCTTGGCTTTGCAGATGCCAGAAGCTTAACAACCTGAGGAAGTTTTGATCTCTGATTCCAGCTTTTATCTGTGGAGATGGGAAAGAAGGAAGCACTAAGTGCAGAACTGACAGGAAAAGACTGCGTGAGTCAGCAACTTTAACTCATCCACTATGATTGTAACTGATTTCAAGTCACAGCTTAATAGAGGGAAAACACCACATCATGACCAAGAACTTGGACTCTGCAGGAAGTTGGGAGAAGTGCTGCCTCCAAGTTTTCTAGTACTGGGCTTTTCAATGGGGGGAAAAAATAATATGAGAAACCACTTGGTTTAACAACAACTGTGCAGCAAGATGGGATTATTAATTGCAGTGGATATTACAAATCTGCTATCTCAACAGAACATGTAGAAATAAATTAAATGGTAACATAATTACTCTAGCTTTTCTATTCTTTTAATTAATTTTGCTTTCATGTTCACTGATGCCATTGCCGTGCTGCAGCATTGTGCTTTGAAATGTTCCTGCCCTGCTCCAGGAGGTCTGCTGGGGTAATGTCTCTGGCACAGAAGTCAAAACGCTGTAAATTAATTGCTCCTTTTATCCCTTAATTAGAACTATGCTAATTTCTTTCAACATCATTATTATATAAAAAGCCACTTCTTCAGCTCCACATCGCTCTGCTATGTTGATGTGGGAGATGGAAATCATAAGAGCATCAATACAGAGGATGCATCACAGGTAGCAATGAGACTGTCTTGCTAGACTGCATCATTTTCTAGGACTTTAAGCAACAAGATTTTCTCATAATTCCACAAATTCCTGCATAATTCCCTCTTTCCTGGTGGGAGCCTAGAAAAACAGTTAATAAACTTCAGTAGTGGGAAGTTCTTCCTCAGCTGACCTACATCACTATAGGGTGCTATAAAAAATTTCTGCCTAAAGATAAATAAAAGTAATCAGTCATACGTAGGATATGACATCAAATCTTAAGTAGTTAATTTCTGATATTTTATACTAAATTAAGAGGAGATTGAGTAGTAGCTTTTGAAGCTCAGGCTCATTTCTGCCCGGGGATGTCATTGTTAGGTGGCCAAGTTTTTTGCAATACATGGGATTTTTTCTCTTTGTTCTGAAACTGAAATTGTTATTGTAAGAAAAGACCCATCTTTAACATTGGAATGTGGAAGGTCAAACATAGAGGAAAATGTTCAATTCAGGAAACAAAGCTGCCTATTTAGAAATTAAAGACCAAACATGCTTTAAGGCAAATGACTCTTTGAGACAAAGTGCAATCTAGTTTTTACTTATTTTCATATTTCTTTACAGTTGCCATGAGAATATTTTAATAACCTCCATAGAGTTTAAAATGATGCAGGTAATTGCCTAAAGTAATTTTAGCACTATTAAAGATAACAAACCTCTTATGTGAAATACTTTGCTAAGCAATGAGCAGCAGAAAAGGGGGAAAGACCTTTTTACTGCAAATTTGAGTTCTTTTTATAGGTGAGATGAAGCGAGAATATAATTACATTATCTATAAAATAAAAGGTGTGCAGGTATTCAAACACCTACCATCTCCATCTTGAGTTGACTCTTGCAGAAAACACACCAGAATTTTAACTAGCTCCGTTTCTCCCATTCAGCAGCTTGTATGAGATCTCTGAACCCACCTCCAGTTGCACTGGTAATGTTTCAATTGCAGCATTATTCATCACAGCATATTTACAACACCCGAAACAGAATTCCTCAAAGATTACTTGGAAGACACTCAGAGGAGCAAGCGAGTATAAATCCTGCACACCTTGCTTTTGTTTCTTTTTCTGACCTTCATGATGGTGGCTACAAAACCATTTCCTCCTTCTTGGCTCTACTTTGTGAAAAATGTGTCAGAAAAGTTACTCTTAGAGAAGTCTGAGACTTGGAGAAAATAAGTCACACAAAAGCCTGAAGGCTCCAAGTGAGCCATAACATGACTTGTTTCTCTAAGGCTCTATGTCCTGCTAATGAGTTGCAAGAATCCTTACAGCCTGAATAAGGAAACAGAACCTGCATTTTTTGCATTTTTTGCCTTTTTCAGGCTTTTTAAGGGATGCAAGTGACACAGGCCCAGAATAATCCCACCAATTTTTAAGCATCGGAAAGTTAGTCATGTTACCTGGGCTTGTAATTTGGGGGAATATCCACACCATAATACAGTGGATGCAATAGGTGGTTCTACAGAGGTGCTTAACAGGATCACTTCATCCATCACTAAGAAGGATGAAGCTTGCTGTCAACAACATATTTCCACCAAGATGTTAAATATCTGATTATATTGCAGGCTAAGGCACCATCTCTTCACCAGGACTGCACTTCATTGCTACTTCATGCCTTCATGGCATCCTTGTAATCTGTACCTGAAGCAAGCCAATCCCCAGTAAGTGGTGCTACTTTCCCATGCAAAATCCCAGTTTAAATAGATCCTGAATGTTTTAGGACATTGGATTTAAAACCCAGTGGGAACTGGAAGTCACTTTTTTCCCTTTCTTTGTTGTACATATCCTTCATCTCCAAGAGCTGTTGGTCCTAAATCATGAGGAAGCCTTTAGTGCTGACCTGTTCCAAGGAATATGTGAAACAAGCTGGGTAACAGTTGCCAAAGTAGCTTGGAAAAGGAAAGGAAAAATCACTTCATCTAGGAAACACATCACCTTATTGTAACAGTCGAACCTCTTCTACTATCTGGGACATGTTTTAGGTGAACAGCACTGGCCCAGCCAGTCCACAATACGAATTTCTTGTCAAAGGGAAAGGTTAGGGAAAGCTTCTTCCACCTTCTTTCATTATGAGCCATTTCTCTCTGCTAAAACAAACCAGAAGAGCATTTCTGAGAATGGTGCTCGCAGCTTACAATAGGAATTTACTTATTTTCCCCTCTTTGCCTTTTCCCCTCCTGTTTATTTTTTCACACTCTGGACAATGTTTCAAGGTGGAAACAGTTCTCTTCCAAACAGCTTGAAGGGGGGAAAAAAGTATCTTTCTTCCCCATTCTCCTCAACTAGCAACAACATCGATTTTTTACCCATTAGCTTCTGTGAGCTGAATGTTAATGAGCCTGCACGATATAAGTAATGATGATGGATGCTTTCCAGGCACATGTATGGATAACCAAGCATTATTTCTTTCCATAGGCTACCTGTAATTACTCCTACCTATACATTCATCCATTCCTGTGCTATCCTTTCACTGAAGCTCAATGTATGGGGTAACTTCAGTTCACAGAATCAATGCCTAATCACTGTGATTTGGGGAATTCCCCTTCCTTTTCTTATTTATTTTTGACACAGGAAAACCTGTATTCTTGTAATTTTCCCTCCTGGTCTGGTGTAATTGAACTCGACAGGAAAAATTCCTTTGGGATTTTTTGGTTGCTTTGGTTTGGGATTTGGGAGCTTTTAGGCTATAAAGCTTCATCTCTGAATATTTGCCACATGCAGGTGTTCCTGACTTAGGCAAGCAGCCACTAGGAAAGTCAAAAAGCCATTTGTATTAAGTAATGGGGGAAAAAAAAGATATTTGAAGTTTTGCAAGATATCCCTTCACTCCTGCCTTCAGAAAAATTCTCAGCCCTGAAGAAGAACTGAATAAGATATGCAAGTAGTGACTCAACAGTTCTTAATTTTAAATGTTGGTACTTCTGCCAAAGTAAGCAGTCAGTGAAGAATTGCTGGGTGTTCTTCCTCCTCCTATTAACATCTAAACCAGTAGATGTGCTGCTGCAGAAAAAGGCACGGGTAGATCAGGTTAAGCATCCTTCTAAAGCACTGCTCAGCCTCTTTGAGAATGAATAAGCCTGGGCTGCACAACATTATCCTGGACTGCGATGGAAGGCAAACGATCTGACCAAACACTGCTGCATGATTCCAAACCCAGACATGCTTTCCAAAAGAACAGCTGCCCTTAGAAGGATTTAAGACAAGCTGCTCCTGTCACAAGCATTTTCCAGGGAGAGATCTGAGGCATAAGCCATAAACAGTCTCCAGGAGTAAGGCAAAGGACTTGTTAGAGAAATTTGATCCTGAACTGACAATGACTAATATGGATGTGCCTAGACCTCCTTCAAAAAGGCTTTTCAGCCCCCAAAGGCTATGTTTTAATAAAACATAAGGTAGAAGAGTTAACTTTTGTAATAAAGAAAACCTAAAGAGAGTAGATTAATCAGTATTGAAATAAATGGGGCAATACTTTCTCCATGCCTACTATGCCTCTGCCCAGTGGGAGTGCTGGGGCTGCATGACAAAGCTCTGTCTGAGGTCTAGATAACTGAATGAATGTGGAAAACTACTAGGTACGACAGCAGAAAGTGCAGAATGTATGAAATAACAATGCAAGAAACCAATAAAGTCACAGATAGTGTTGTGAAGCATGGACAGATTAGATGGGTACTGGGCAGGAACACCAGGGACCTTTTGGGAAGACAAGTATAGCAAGGCCAGCAGCAGCACCTGGGGTACTAAATCAGCAATATTGTCTAAAGATGAGATTGCAAATGTCAGAAATAGCAAATAGCCGTATCAGAATCAGCAAATTTGGGTATGGACAGAGGAAAATTGTGACCAATGTAAAAAAAATGAGGTGGGTGTATATTGGTTACTTGGGAAGGAACGAGGGTGAAAAGGAGGAAAGTGGGAGATCCATTATAACCACACGTTTCTTCCATAGTCAGGAGGGACCTGGGGTGTCTAAGGGAACATCAGTGGGAGACCTACGATCTCCATTCCCAGCAGTGTTGAAGGAATATGAGGATGGTCCCACCTAACACCACAACCCCTTCACACCCCGTAATGGGCAACAGAGAGCACTAGTTTGCATAACTTCATCAGGTGGAAATCTCCACAAAATTGACATATTCTAACTAGTTTTATTTTTCACCCTTTTTATTCATGCTCAGACTCTCCTCTTCCCAAAAGGACAAAACCCCCGACAATGGATAAATTTGAAATCTGCTGCCACAACCCAGTGGAAGTCTGGTTTTTGAGTGTGTGAGAGGTGGTGTTTGTGAGGGTTTAGTCACAAGAGGAAGATCTTTTGAAGGGAGTCAGGGAGTGGACTGTAAATTTGGAGATCACCAGGATGTCCCACTCTGTACACTGGGCACACACTCTTACTCCCCACCAAAAATTATTGCTAAATCATTTTCTGTGAGAGACTTCTGGTTCATTTTGGACTGAAATATGTAAGGAGGAGTGTTACACTTCAGGGGTAAGGAGTTAAACAGCTGTGTCACTGCTCTGTCCCCACTAAGATGCCACCTGTGAGCAGCATCACAATGACAACTCTGGTCCCTCATCTCCAGCTGAGGAGTCAAACGCTGGACTAAGCCATAGTGATTTACAGAGGTATTAACCCAAACTAAACTCCATAAAAGGTACTTTCCGGGCAAAATGTATCTACCTGCAAAGCTGACATCCCATAGGCTCCAGGGGTTTTTTTTTCATTTACAAGACATCAGATTCCATTTCTCTCTTTTGGACTTTCTGGGACAAGTGTTCACATCCTTTGTATATGGAAGTAAGCAAATCATTGATCACTTGGACAAAGCTAACTCTGGTCACATGAGAGTCTAAACACTGCATTTTCTTCACTGCAGATGCAATATTCTCCCCCTCTTTTGGCCCTGATACATTCCGTGCTTTCTAGTGGTCAACACAACCTCAAGTAAGGCAAAACAAGCAGCACTTCCAGCTTTTTACCAGCCATAATTACCTTACAAAGGATCAACTCCATGGGCCATTTTGAGATTCTTATGATTCTTATGATTCTATGAGGTGACTTTACCTAGGGAAAAATGTCAGTAGTAAGACAGTGAATCCATCCTACAAAAATGAGTAATTTTTCCAAGTTGCCTTTTTTTTCTTTTTTTTTTTTTTTTTGCGGGGGGGGGGTATTTTATGTTTTTTTTCCCAGTTATTTTTCTTTCTAATTTTCAATCAAAAAAAAATAACCAAGCAATGGCTAATAACTCTCATTTTATAGCCACATGAAAGCACTGATTATTGTCCTCTACTTCCTGAGGAAATAAGACACAGAAACAATAAGGTCTGAAGGTAAGACTGTAAGTACCAATAATTAATTTTTCTATCCACTGAGATTTTAGCTGGGACCTGACAGTCCCCACTGACTTATGTGCCACTTGAGCAGGCATTCTGGTGTCATTTGCGGGGACATGTGGCTTGATGGGCCTTTTATGAACAATTACACAGTGGTGTAATTTACAGCATTAGCCTGGCACACACAGCGTGTAACAGGATCCACACAGCAGCGAGGCACAGCGTGGAGAGAGGGAAATCAGGAAAACACAACTCTGCCCTGGCAGACTCCCTGTAAAGTCAGTAGCTGAGAAGCTGGGCATGCAAACCACATGAGATCCACTCTGACAGCTGAGGAAGGCTATCCCCACCTTACAAGCCCATTTTAATGCTGATGGTCAAATTAACTCTGGGCGCTTTTCCTTTGGAAGACAGAACTTCAGCATTTATGAAACTGCATTAAGTTTATCGACATTTAAGTTCTTCAACTCTCTCCATTAAATCTTCCCACCAAAAGCCATAATGATGATGGCTGTCATTATTATTATTTGTCATCACAGCAGCAGCATTTTGTGAAGCACCCAGGGGCCCAGTCAATTGTACTGCAATGTTTAGCCCTAACTTGTACCGATCTTTTAGCTACAACTCTCAAACCAAAAGCCATTTCTAAAATTTTTGGCTTGTGTGGATCAAAGAACCGTGGGCTGTATTAGAGTCACTCCTCTGCAGGGAAGCCATGATAGGCAGTTTTAAACTTGCGGTTTGTGGATTAACTTGAGACATCTTCCAGAGCTTATGCTGTCAGTCCGGTCAGAGACTTTGTCTTAACAAACTCCACCTGAAGGGCACCTGCAGCTGGCAGAGGTGACTCTGCCACACATACTGGCCATGCACCAGGTCCAGGCTCCAGGATATGAAGGAGAGGAAAGACTCAGCCGACCTGGAAACCAACCAAGCCATCCCCTCACATGCACCAGGGCTCAGATGACACAGCTACACCATGACTGTGGGTTCAAACTCCCTCTGCCAGAAAGTCTACATTGGGCTCAACATCCTGGGCTGTTGGTACTTTCTGTGGGAGACTAGGTAGGAAGCAAAGCTGGAGAAGGGACAGCCAGACGTAACTCTCTCACCACTTATTTAGACCATGACTTAGGTACTAGGGTAGAAAGCCATTTGCCCTCCCACCACGGCCCATGTGTTGGACTCTTGCCCACATGATGACACAGAAGTGCTCTTCAAGAGTACACAGCTCCAGGGGCTTGGGAAGCAGAGTGATGTAAGTTTAAACCCCTGTGGCCTAAGAGAAAATGATCACTAAACAATATACTTCTTCTGGACCAAATACTCTTATCAGGCTCTCACAGAGTATGGTTACCTGCTGTCATGTTAAAGGAAAAAATGGCCTGTTTTCTATGCTAAAAAAAAATTAAATGAAAAGCCTAGATGGCAGGTATGATCTTGCCCAGCAAATCTCCCTACAAAGAGGCAGCCAACCAAGAACTACAGGTGGACACCGAAATCAGGGAAATACATATGAGCTCAGACTGGACTTGGACCTTTCCTGTTACCTGTCAGCCTGACAGGTGCTTACAAATACCATTTCCAAGTGCATTATTTTCCAAGTTCACTGCACACAGAAAGCAGGTACCACGCTCAGTCTCCTGAACCCCTCTTTATTCTCTGTCCCAAACTGCCACACAGTCACATCTTGTTATTTGGTATTTGATTGCACTGAATTTCTACTGCACATTATCTAGCAAAAACTGCTTCAGAGGTGGCTAAATTATTCTCCACATATTCCACAGTTTTATACATAGAAATTTTTGAAGTCAAACATTTGCTTGCACGTTACTGCATTTCCATGATGTTCTCCTTTCCAAACAAGGAAAGTGACTCAGAGCTGCAGAATTGTTTGCCCAAGGCTATAAAGGAGTACTACAAGATCCGAGTTTCTTTGTTTCTACTCCCATACTTAAACTGATAGTTCACAAACTACAATTATTGAGCAGAGAGTACCTCTCTCTCCACAATCAGAAAGAGCCATTGAGGTTGATGTTAATGTATTCTTATTGCATGGCCCTTTTTGCTGCAAGTGAGCCAACGTAAAAGGAATCGCCTCTGGTTTGGTTGCTTTGAGAATTGTGATACAAACTATAAGAAGGTGATCACAAAAAAATTAATGAAATCCCCTTGACACGCACAGAAAAAATAATCAGTTTTGGTTTTGTGGTGGACTTGACAGGTCTATAATAAGAAATATTTAATTAAAGCAGTAAAGCTCATTGTCTGCGAATGTTGTAAAGTAAAACAACTGAGAACTAAAATTAATTCTTTATTAAATTTTGATGAAGATTTTGTACTTGAGCTGTAAATCCAGGGCATTCATCTCCTAGAATACCGTTGGTAATGATGTATGCAATGTACCACAGAGGGAATATTTTCTTATATGTCCCACTGTTACCACCATGTTAATCTCCATGGAACCCTTATACACCACAGAACTGTCTTGGAGGTTCTTCTGGTCTCACATACCACTCTAATGAAATCACTGAAAGCCGTGGATGTGATACAGAGTTGAATTTGTTCAACTGCCTCTTCCCAAACTGCCAAATTCAGGAGCTCATGCGAGTTCAGGAGCTTGCACGTGCAAGGCTTTGAAACCTAAATTCCTCATGGTCAATAAAAGAGGCACAATGAACTTCATTTGTTCATACTCCATTGAGTGTAAGAGCAGCGTTCCTCTCTCCTAACTCAAGGCAGGCATCTTTGTATTTCCAGGCAGAAGTAAAAATACAGTAAAGACATTGTACAAAGGAATTAATTATTCTATATCTGCCAGAGGATGAGGCTGAAATGAGAAAAATGGTAGAAGACTGTTCAGAGATCAAGATGTGGATGAAGAACCCTTCTTCTGAAATGAGATTTGCCTGGCAAAGAGACCTGAGGGTGGCTAATTCCTCTTGTTTTGCACCAAGAGACAGAGAAAAGCACCCCGAAGCTGAAGGAAAACACTGACAAAAAGAAAAATTGGTGTAAATTTAGCCATTAATATATTTAAGGTGGCAATTAGAAAAAGGTTCCATTAAATCAAGTACCAGCTGGTGACTAACAGAGAAGAAAACCCAACCCTTTAAGACAGAGCTTCACACTGTCTGAGAAGAGGATATGAGGTGCTTTTTTTTTATTACAGACAACTTGACCGTAGAGACCCCTTCCAACCTCATGCTACTGTGTTCTCCAATTGCTTTCATCCTTACAATTGAAAATTGAGGGCACTCAGCACTGGCCAGTCCCAGATTCCAGGGCAGCAGAGAGTTCTAAGGCTCAAATTGGCTTTCCTAAATTGCTGAAAGTATTGGCTCAACTGAATCCGAGAAGAGCCAGCTGGGCACAGCCTCCCCTGGCCCTGTTCAGTTCTTCAGAAATAATTTCTCGAAAACATGTTTCCATTTTACAATGGACTCACAGGAAAGTCCTGGATCCACTGTTTTACTTTTTTCACCTGCTCGTGCAAACTCATTTTAGCTGCTAATGACTCGGGCTGCAGTGGCTCCCTTTGGAAGGATTACAATGACAGCAAAAGAGGCTGATGAAAACTGTGACAATTCCCTCTTCCCCCAGCTGATTTGGAGCAGCGAACGTTAACGTTAAAATGTACAAATGGCTCTGCATGCAATTTTAATATGATTATCATACGAGAAAAAGAAAGACCATCTGTGGAAGCTCGAATATCTTAATGGGAGATTTAATTGACTTCATTTATCTAAGGGGATAATGTGTCTCAGGACCTCCAAACCAGTCAGGTAGACACCTTTGCCGAGCTAGAATTAATGGTTTGCTCGATGGAGGGTGCAGTACACCTGAGAGGTTGTAGCTGTCATATCCTACTCTGAACAGGAAAAAGTAAAGTTATAAATCACCTTTATCACCAAGACAAAGATTAAGGACAGAAAGTAGTGTTTTAGCACAAGAAATGGATGGATGACTGTCGCAAGACCCAAAGGCCTCAGACCATAAAACAAATAACTGTGATTAAGCAGATCAAAAGTCTTTAAATTATCCAAGGCCATAAGGACAAAATTAAACCCCAAACCATTTAGGAAATGGGCTTCATAACATTTCTTGTTATGAGCATCTTGGCGGGTGTTCAGGAAGCTCATTAGGAAATGGGAGAGACAAATCCACTTTATTAAGTTAAAAAGAACAGGTTAGTTTGCATTTATGTGTCAGAGGAAAAGTCAGTAGCAGAGAGTGGTTCTAACTGAGCACAGTCCATTGAGGCACTGGTGATTGCTCCAGTCCTCGTACATCCCATCCTACATGGCCTCCTTAGCATCACTTACCTTTTTTGACTTCCTTTTGACTGCATCATCACTGCCAGCAGAAATTGGCAAGGATTTTCTAATTAAGTAGCATTGCAAAATGCCAGTTTGTCCATATTCAAGCTGTCTCTGTATAAGGGGGATAGAGGTAACTCCGAAGATCTTTTTTTTTTCTGAAATTTTTTGATTAACATACAAATTTTCCAATTTGAAATAGTATTTTCCTGAGAATACTGTGCTTTTTCTTGTTACCAAAGATTAAGAAAATTAGAGAATTATTAAAATATACCATTATTTTTTGCCATGGAGTGACCAAAAAAACCCAAAATCATTTTAAGTGACTTAAAATTCTTGGTCTCCTTCTGCCTTGCACATTTACCCCAGAGCTCCCCAGCTGGACATGCACAGGTAGCTCTCGATGGCAATGATGACTTCGGGCACCCAAACAATGTCAGCTTGAATCAGCAGAGAGCACAGCCCCTGGTCCTTGTTCACTGCTCCCAGTTATTTTAGGAGATGTTTCTGCCCACTGGTTACATTTTAGGTGCCTTCCAGATGGAGCTTCTTCGCTTTCCACAGGAATTCATGGTTCCAACAAATGATGGTGCGATTACCTACAGGCACCTTCAGTAGGAGGCAGAGTTGGTGATGACAGCTCAAGCTCAAAGCAAAGCAAACAGAAAGGTCAAGAACACCCTATTCATTGACCTCATTCCTCCAAAAGGAGATTCAAGAAAGACCATCCTGCCTGGGGACATCTCCCAGTGGGACAGGTAATGTCATGCATCAGTCAAAGGGAGAAAACAGGTGATAAAGGGTCTTTCCAGTATCCTTAAGGAGTCATCTGTGATCTTGCATACATTGTTACAGTACATTTAGCATTTGTTGTTCAAGGACTTTCTTGCAGAAAAACAAAAGTGAAATTCTCACACGTATCTGTAAATATTAATGTGCAAATGTGCACTTATTATCTCAAACAGCACAGCTGTTCTCTAACAGCTTCCCATAGCACTAGTTACCAAATTTCATTCTCTCAAGTTACAAGGAAGGCAGAGAAATTTTGTAATCACTGATGACCTGTTTAGAGCTCTCCTTTCCAGAGCCATTGAGATGAAAAGGTGAGATGTTCTCCACTGGGACTGCTACAGTTTTTCCTGAGCCATGAAAGGTATAGAGGTGAAAAAGCAGCACAAAGCAGGCTTATACACTACTTTAATTCTTCAAATACTCTTGAAAAGGCAGGAGCAGCTTGGGAAGGCAGAGATTTGCTCTTCAGTGCCAGAGTAAATCATTTCAGGGAAGATGGAAAGAGGGATGCTACATTGATAGTTCTCACAGTATTAAACCCAGACTATATCCAGGCAGACATCTTCCAAACTCCCACAGGACTGAATTCTTTAAAGCTACATTTACACTGAGCAGCACCTGTATTTTTCATGTCCAGAGAGGGAAAACGAAGCTGGGGAAGGACGTGGAACACAAGTCTGATGAGGAGCAGCTGAGGGAGCTGGGGGTGTTTACCCAGGAGAAAAAGAGGCTTAGTGGGAACCATAATGCTCTTTGCAACTACCTTAAAGGAGGTTGTAGCCAGGTGGGGGTCAGTCTCTTCTTCCAGGTAACAAAGTGACAGGACGAAGAAATGGCCCTAAGTTGTGCCAGGGGAGATTTAAATTGGATATCAGCAAAAATTTCTTCACTGAAAGGGTTGTCCGGCACTGGAACAGGCTGCCCAGAGCAGTGGTGGAGCCACCATCTCTGGAAGCATTCAAAAGATGTGTAGAGGTGGCATTTGGGGTCATGGTTTAGTGGTGAACACGGTGGTACTGGGTTAGTGGTCAGACTTGATGGTCCTAGAGGTCTTTTCAAACCTTAATTGTTCTGTGAATTTGTGTGAGCCCTACAGCACAGTCCCTGGTGACACAGGCTGGGGACCTCCTGAGTGGGCTGTGTTATCCCTTCCAAAGTATGTGTGACATGAGGACAGGGCATATTCTTACCTCTTCCCAGCAGGATGGGAACGCTGCTGAGATGCACAAGAGGCAGGACCCCGGGAAACTTTTTACCACATGCTTTGCCTGTACCCCTGGAAATCAGACTTCAAATCCAGCATCACACCTTGGTGCATTGCAGAAGTTTTAAGCATTTAATGTCAGACAAACATTCTTCTACAGACAAATACCGCTATTAAATCATCTCTAAACAATGCGGCATCCGACAGCGAGCCCTTCCACGCAGGATTGCAGCAGGGAGGGGCCGCCCTGCTCCCGAGTTTAAATGCTTCCTATCTGGTTTTCTGAAAAGCACTCAAAAATAGCTGCTGGTACCCCGGTGGAAGTTTTTCCTGTGTAATACACTACCCTCTGCTGCTCAAACGTGCTAATTACAATGCAGAGCCGGCATTCCTGTGCTTCTGAGCTCTGTGGGGGAGAAGGTTTTGCTGTTAATCCTGACCTTAAACTCGAAGGATCCGAGTTTCTAATTGCTGCAATTTAAAGGAAGTGCTGGCTTGTCTGCTCGTGAGAACTGGATTTATTTAAGAAGGTATATTTGGATTTGATCCGAACTTTGAGAGATTTTTTTTCCTACATCTACACAAGACCAGAATTTGTTCTGTGCAGAAATTAAGGCCAAGGACTTTCTGCAGCAGAGTTTACTGCAGGTAATGGAGCCACAAACAGCAATACTTGCACAATGTGTTTCAAAAGTGGATGTTCTGTCAGCTCACCCCTTCTGCTGCAAAGTATCAATGTGAAGCTCTTCACATCAACTACCTTAAAAAGAAAAACACCTTTATTCCAGCAAATAGGAAAGTGATGGTAGTTTAAGGACCACTGGCGACTGGTAGTTCTGGTTCACACCCTCGTAGATTTACCTGGTTTAGTTTGTCCACAAAGAGGCACACAGACTCATTTATTCCAGGTCCCTTGCTCTTCCCTCTCGGTGACCAGCAGTTTGGGCAGACTGGAAGCTCTACTTTCTGCACCCTCACATCAGGGTGAGGGCAAAGAAAAGAGAAAGGTGGGGTCACTGCTCTTTCTCAGGGATGAAGGAGAGCTCACTCTCACATCTCTGTGTTAGGGCCTGCAGAGCACCCCACATCAGCTTCCTCTCACCTAAAATGATCCAGTGAGAGCAGCTGTAAGTAAATGGATATTTCTGTAGAAATTAACTGCTGGAATTGCTTTTCCACCTTCCCTAATACTGTCACTAAACCAAATGGCACCAAATACTCCTGCTTCTCAGGAATCATCCTCAAGCTTTGGCAGGGATGGGAAGGAGTAAAAATAAACTCCAAAACTGAGTCTGGTCTACCTGCAAGGCTTGAACTGAAAATACAGAGGATGAAATCAATATATCAACATCTTTTGATTACTAAGCCCCTCTGCAGTCATTGCTACCAACCACACCAGTATGAATCATACAAAGGGACTGAGGGAACTTGCCTGGTTCAATACGTTGAACAATTCTTCAGTAGATGTTTCTGGTTTTCAGACCCATAGAACCTCAATGAGGTTCTTTCTTACTGCTTTACATCCCACCACAGACCTGGAATCTATTCCCAGTGGAGCATTTTACTGGCATCTCCTTACTGGAAGGAGAAATATAATTTTTGCTGGACTACACAGCTATGCCAGAAGGTGACATATATACTCCTCTAATGATCCTCAAAAGTTTCTCTAGAAGCACAGCAGAGCCAGCCCAGCAGAAGGAGTTGAAGGACAGGGACTCAACTCATTCAGAGACATCATCTCCCCCATTTTGATGCCTCTTGGCTTTTGCAGCCACCTATTTCTGCAAAGCTCCAGTCACACAGGATTTACTTAGTGCTCTGGGCAGAGTTCCCTTGGAGGCTAATGTGCTTTAAATGCACAGGCAGCAGATATTTATTCCATTTGCAAAGCCAGGTACATGCATTAGTCTTTGTTGATTCAGGACCGAGTTCACAAAAATAAAAGCAGCTGAACCACTCACTTCGTGTGACCTTTATCAGAAGAACTTGTGAGGTATTTTCTTCTAAATGTCCTGAGTGGGCTGTAATCAACTTTCATTCCACCCAACTGTTTCATCCTGATTTCTGCATAACAGCCCAACACCTAAGTTACAGTAATGTGAATAGAAACAAAGTGTAAAGTCCCTGGTGAGCTGAGAGTCTGGTGTGTATTATTTGTGTGAATTGATTGTTTCTTAGCATGATCTTGACCGTTTTATGAGGATTTTTTTGTTGCAAGAGGTAGGAAAGATTGCAAGTTGGTGTCTCATTGGTTATAGTGCAACTTTTTTACATTACTGTCTCCTCCTCTTACAAGATACTATTGCCTAATGCATGCAACAAAGCAGGCAAAAATATTTCTTTTAATTGAGAGAACAGGAAGAAGATGATCCAACACTCATACAGGAGGCATGAGATATTTACCATGACAAGGATCAAAAATATTCAGCCCAAAACTAAAATGGCTCAAAAAAGGCTTAAAATGCAACAGAACATGGTGCAAGATCAGGGTGGAGGCTCTCTGGTGTGTTGGATCCCTCAGACCATATGATTCTATGTGGATTTACCCAGGGACATTCAAAGAAGCCCTCACATCACATTTTTTTCTTCCCTTTTTTCAGAGTAGGAATAAGTTCTCATCTCTAACTGGACACTTCTTATGCCTTTTGGGTATCATTCCTAGTCAACTTTTGGTTTAAAATTTAATGGCAAGACACATGCACACAGCCAGGAAGCTTTGCCTCCTTAGGAAGTCAGGATAAATATTCAATTAACAAACCCAACAGCATCAAACTCTACCTTGAAGCTTCAGTAACTTATTACCTTTGCTTTTGCAGGTGCTGAAGACAACAAAATTCCCAACACTAAAGCCCTAGTCAGGTACTGAAAAGTAACCAAGCTCCTAAGGCTGGGGCACTGGAAATAATCTGTTTCCCTGCCAAAACAATAAGAAAGTTAGCAACCAATTTAAGTTTCAAGGCAAGCTGTTTTCATGTGTGTTGTTCATTTATTTGTCTTTGCTAGAGAGGTTTTTCCTTCCTCTCAGTCCTTA
This sequence comes from Manacus vitellinus, assembly GCF_001715985.3. Taxonomy (NCBI): domain Eukaryota; kingdom Metazoa; phylum Chordata; class Aves; order Passeriformes; family Pipridae; genus Manacus; species Manacus vitellinus. Next base: position 687,491 of record NW_021940910.1, on the reverse strand, counting down.
ACTTTTAACTGTACAAGGCTGCTAGGGAGGAGAATGATGTGCTGGGGGGGGGAATCAGAAGGAGTTTCAGACAACATAAAAGTGCTTGTTTTAGAGGCAGAGACAGAGAAGCTGAATCAGGCCCACCCTGCTAGATCACAACAGTCAAATACACACTGAGATAACACTATAAAGAAAATCATCAGCCCACCTAATCCAGGGACAAGCCACAACATAAACTGGGCTTCTCAGGCTCACTGATGATGTTGTATTGATTGTGTCTTCTCACTGCCTGAGAAGAAATTCAGATTTAACTCTGCCAGTTCTACCACCCTCAGCCAAATGAGCCAGAGGTTGCCATGCTAAAAAATCCATCTGTGATGGGAAAAACAAGATGCCAGCTCTCAGTAGACTGCCCTGCAAAAGGGCCAATGAGTCAGCCTGCTGTAGCAATGGTTTCCCTTCTAATAACTTTCTTTTTAAGGAAAACCTCAAACTATTGCAACCATTTACCCCGGTGAGAGTTCTGGAAGGTAGACAACCCTTCCCATTCCCCATGAAAGCCTTTAGCTCAGTCCCAGAGTGTGATTACTCAAGTCCTTCTACAACTCCCTATAATTCAGGTGCTGCTGCTTTTCTTTAGAGGTGGGCTGTGACCCACTGCTGACTGATTCAGCTCTTCATCCATCTGTGCAGGCTCCAGCCACTTCAGCAAAGCTCTTTGGAGCAAAGTACACGTTACAGTGATTAAAAGGTAAATCATTAGTCATTTGCACTTCAGCTCCCAGGATATTTTTTTTTTTCTGACTAATGACTAAATTTCAGTTGGAGGATTAATTCCAGAGAGATGTCCATGTATTTCTCCCTTCCTTCCACCAGAGTTTTTGGATCCTCCTCAATCTCAAAACCCAGATGATTATTTCCCTCCCATCATAGTTCACCATGGCTCAGGACTGAGACATGAGAGCTATCCAAACAGTTAGAAGGAAAAAGGTTGGAAGCACCAGGGGGACACCCTTGGCATCCCAGACATCTCAAGGCCACCAAGTCTCTGCACAGAGAGTGAGGACTTACAAGATCTGCAGATAAACCCTTTGAAGACACATGGACAAGAGTCTGAGGAATGGACCAGAAGGAAAGGCCAGGTCAGGTTTGTATCACGGTAGTTCTGTGGCCCCTATAGGAGTAGATCACCTGTGGATTATTGGATGCTGATTTATCATCAGAGTGTTGTGATTTCCTACAAGTTCCCCTTCCTACTCAAGCCACATCCCTGTTTTATCTTCAGTTGCTTCCCCTTGGTTTTTCTTCCTTCAGTTCCCACACACAGCTCTGTAAGCCACACAATAACAGATTAAAGGTTGGCCAGGCAGTGAGCAAAACACTGATTTTAGAGTCAAGGCAGCTGTCAGAACAATCCAGGACCTAAAACCACTTCATTCTTTGGAAGAGGAACAAAAGGAGAAGGATCATCAAAGGCACCAGCACTGCTGAGGCCATGCAGAACCAGGGGGAGGGAGAACCTAATGTGTCTCAGACACCAGATGGGCTGGAGGAAGAAGTGGCTGCTGAGGCTTGTTGCAGGGCAGGGGATGGCTGTGAACAAAGGGCTCAGAGGCACCAGGCAGCAACCACCTGTGGTGGTTTCAGAAGGTGTCACTCCACAGCTCTCTGTTCCTCTGCCAAAGGGATGGCAGGGGGGAAGGGACAGAGAGAAGCAGCAACATCTTGGATCATCTGCTTTAAGACACGGAGCTCACTTGTTGGACACACACACTCTGCCATCAGGCCAAGCAACTATTGGAAAGTCTGACCAACTTTTGCAGAACAATTGCTATCCACGGAAATTTGTCGCCTTGGGGGGTTTGTTTGTTTGTTTGTTTGTTTTGTTGGGTTTGTTTGCTTGTTTGTTTCCCAGAGAAGCAACTCTGGCTGAGATGGTGTTTCACAGAAGTTCACAATTCTTTCCAGCTGTGCAATCTGTGAACATGCCATTGTGCTCCTATATTAGCATATGCCTATGTAACATTTCTAATTAATATTAAATGTTTGGGTGTTGTTTATTTACAGAGCCAGGAGCATGATGAGAGATCCATTTAACCACAGAACTACCAGGCAGCAAGAATATTCTTCATAATTAAAAGCCTTTTCCTCATCCAAACACCTGTTTCTCATCCTTTAATTTGTATCTACATGCCAAACATTGTTGTGCTTAAAATCAGCAGCACAGCACTAGACAACCACCTCTTTAGTGGTCCTTCTGTGAAAGCAGCTCCCTGTCTCAAAGGCCACCTTGGAGAAATAAGCCCCAAAACAGGTCATGTTTCATGGAGAGAGAAGCAGGTGATCTGCAATATCAAGAGGCAGGGAAAAGCCACTGCCATGAGAGCTTAAAAGGTTCCTTCAAGGGGTTCTTCATGCTCTGTTAAGATCCCTTTTAAGCATGAAGGCATGCACAGCTTTCCAAGATTCCAGGGACAGCCAACAGTTCACAGACCTTGATTCAGGTTCTGATGCTTTGTGCATTTACCTAGTTGTGTACATCTCCAGCCAAACTATATTTGGGAGAAAAACTTCCCCTTGCTGCAGTACCTACTGCAACATCCTTATCCACACTGATTAACCTCTTCATCCCTTACTGCATCACTTCAGTGACAACTTCAGTAGATAACTTTAACTTCAAGGGACTGCCATAATCTTGCCCACAGGGAACAGAACTGGGGACGTCTCAAAATATTTGCTGAAGCAGTAGCTGTGAGGTTATCACAGCTACAATATGCTCCATGCGTATAAAGATTTAGACGGTGACTTCATGGACTCATATGTATATTAGTTCCAGATTTTCTGTGTATTAATTTGGGCCGTGAAAGTATTTATGTCTCAAAGTAGAACCACCATAGCCAATGAAAAGTACCTGAGCATTCATAACTACCAGGGAATCCGCAAATTCTCTTGTAGCCGAAGTCTTGGGTAAGTCTACAGGAGCTGTCCAGAGTTTTCCATGTGTAAGGACCACAGACTTGAAGCTTTACCCTTTTGTACAACAGCTTTTGCCACCACTCTTCACTGTGGTCAGCAGCTACCACATGAGCCTTGCTGTCCTAGTTCACACTCTGTGATCCACATGGCTGGGATCAGGTGTGCCAATACCATTCATGTTCCTATCATGTTGAAATCAGAGTTATTATAAACACAAAGTGCCTTCTCAGGGTGTAAAGGCTGTTTCTAAATCCTGTTTACAAGGTGAAAAGAGGCAAGACTCAACAAATGGAAAGAGTCATTTAAACTAAAGGTGCAAAGTCATATACATTGCTTTGTGTACAGACTTATACTGTATAGGAGGTGTGTCCACATAACAGAGCACCTGTCTAGTAGGGCCAGTGGAAGAAAAACAACTGAGCTTGATCTTAGACCTTGGTGGGTTTCTCACTGGATTAACTGGGTTAGATGGCTATGAAAACAGAGAAACACTTCAGTTTGGGAAATCCCTTACCACACCACGTGCCCACAAGTAGCTGCAACAGTCAAGCATTTTCCATGGGCAGGTTGTTACAGCATTTTTAGCATGTCCCTGCTCCTACCCCTGCAGAGACTGATCTCCTTGCTGCAAGATCACAGAACCATAAAATGGTTTGGGTTGGAAGGAACCTTGAAGATCACATAATTCTGACCCCCTGCCATGGGCAGGGACACCTTTCACTAGAGCAAATGGCTCCAAGCCTGGTCCAACCTGGCCTTGAACAGGGATGGGACAGCCACAGCTCCTCTGGGCAGCCAGTGCCAGTGTCTCACCATGCCCACAGAAAAGAATTTCTTCCTAATATCTAATCTAAACCTGCTCTTCCCTCATCCACCGAAGGCATAACCCCATCCTAGAAGGCCACCAAATTTGTGGGGCACGGTTTGCCCTTTGTGAAGCCATGCTGACTGTCACCAAGGGCAGGAAAAATGTTCTCTCTGTAGCTATGGCCACTGCATTAAAAGACTGATTAGGTCATTAAGCCTTCCTTGGGGGCAGTGCAAGATTCCCTCTAACATCTATTTTCCAGTTTTGTCCAGGCTAATTTTAATGACTTCTCCTCTGCTGAGCTTGGCTGCGTGGCATAAAAACACCTTGAAATGACAGGGGTAACAACATTTCTGCCAAGGGAAGCTGCTGCCATTTGTGATTTTTTTTTCCTGATTCCTTCAGATTTTACAACATTTTTCAGAGTCTGGAAACAGCTGAAGTGCTGTCATTAGCAGTAAGCAGTCAAAGAAAAGAAAGGAGAAAAAAATGGAGCCATTCTTCTAACCATATGTCTATTCTCCAGGACTGTCTAGAGAGTGCAATTACCAATAGATAATCACTCAATTTAGACCCTGTAGGCAGCTTTCATAACTGAACACAAGGGATATGCAGTATTAAGTAGTTACTCTGCCTCAGGAGATAATTCTCAGTAACACTTAGTGGGTCAGAAATCACGACTGCAATCTAATTCAGGTTTTACATCTTGGTCCAATAAAAATACATCAGGTACAATTTAAAAGTAGAATAAGAAACTTGCATACAAGCAAACGAAACCAGGAATTTTCTCTTCACGACTCCCTGCCCATCTTTTCTGTGTTTGCTCTGCATTAGAGAAACAGGAGGCTGAAACCATTTGCCTCTTTGCCACATTGAATTTATTACAAGGTGGGTCTTCCTCCCAGCTCAACCAGCTGGTGAGCTCCATGGGCAGAGGAGAGGGAGAAAGAAGCTCAAACTCCCCCACTGGAAGCTTTCCCTATCCAGAGGTGTGCCCTCCTTCCTACCAGGTGCCTCCTTTCTCTCCTCTCCTCCCCTCCCTGCCTCTTGAATGGATTTACTGCAGCTGGAATGGAGCTATAGAGACACATGGCTGGGAAGTCCTGGCAGCAGATGCAGAGCTGAGGAAAGGCCCAAGGCTGGCCCAAGGCTGGCCTTGCAGCTGAGCTCATTACACAGATGACTTTCCTATCCAGATATGCCAGCCGGGGTGGTCAGGGAGCTGATTCCAGCTTCCAATCTGGTAAGAAAGAGCAGAGTGCAACCAAGAGCAACAGTTCTGTTTCTTGTGTCATTGCCTTTGTATCACAGGACTTTGGAGCAGGGTCAGCACCAGCACTGGGTGTCTGAGCCTTGGCCATTGCAAAGGGCTCTTGCCATCAATTTATATCATTAAGCCCCACTGCAACACAAGCTCATTAATCAACTTCTGGCTGGAAAAATCCATCCTGCTTGCTCTTACAAAATGTTGAAAGGCACTTCTCCAAACCAACTCAGTTTCTTGAGACAGAAAGACACACAGCTGCCAGGAAGAGCAGTTTCTCCCACTCCCATCCAGGCAGCTTTATTTGTGTTCTTGATAGTTCTGTAACAATGCTCCTGACTAATGTACAAAGTACTCAGTGACCAAGGAGCAAGGAACCAGGTTACAAAACTGAAAACCCAACCATCAGTTTTAACAGCTATCCCAAGATCCATCATTACTGTTGCTTCGGAGAATGAAAGTGGGCTGACTACAAGGAGCAAAGAGAGGGCAAGGACCTTCTCTTCCAAAGCCATAAAAAATGCTCCCTCAGTCTCCCACCCTGCTAAGTTCAGGTGAAAGCACCTAGGCTCAGAAAGCAAGGGTAGAGTTGGGTAAAGCTTAAGAATATGAAAGACCATTCCCCAGAAAATCCCACCTTGATCTTTCAGACATCCAATTTGTTTTGCCCCAGAAAAATCCCCCTGAAGCACTAACACTGGCTTTGTGTCACTGATAGTTGTACAATTTGAGCAGCATTTCACAACCCCTCAGCTGCAGCACCAGGAGTGCTCTGCTCAGAGTCACAGGATTGCACACACATTTCTCCTGTCCTGTGTCCTCCATCTTCTTTCAAAAACCAAGGCAGATGAATCAATTCCAGCACTGATGTACTAAAATACATGTAAAGATTGGTGTGTTGCCCACCTGGAAGGGCTTTCCTTTGAGGAGTTTTATTAGAAGTCACGTGAGAATCAAGCTTTGGTGATCAGTATGGATAGTGAAGTACAAACAACTTACCTTCAACACATGTTATCTGGGCTTCCCTTGATAAGGCAATAAGGTAAAAAGCCTTGAGATGTATTCATCAGTTAAATCAGGAATAAGTTTTTATCACAGAAGCTATTTGACATCTTCAATTCTTAGTTTGTTCGTAAGACGACCTGTTTCAACTTGACATTGTTGGAAATCAACACATGAGGTTAAATATGACATTATAACTCCATGATTTTGTGCCATAAATGTGACTGTAGTTATGCTAAATCAATAGAATATGGTGGCCCAAATTTACTGCTGAGTCACAGCATAAACAGTTAATTCATGGGTATTGCTTTGCCTGGTTTAGAGGTAAAAGGGTTGTTAAGAACAACACTCTAGAGCTGTTCCCCAAGGTTGCATTGCAATGTCTGTCATTCATCTTCCATCCAGCCTGCCAGGCTTTTGAGTATGTTGAAAGAGACTTTGATTTTAGCAGTAAAAAACAGGTAGCTCAAATTTTACTTATTTTGTTGCTGTGCAAGCATAACTCCCCTAGAATAATTTCATGTGTTTCAAAACTATCAGGCTGGCAAGCGTGTTTTTAACTTCATGAAAGAAGCCTAACTGACTTGCTTCTCAAGCTCACTTTATTTTTTAACTTTTTATTACTGTTTATACAAAAGCCATTCATAATAATTAGCATTAAGCTACACACAACCAGTTTTGCAGGCACTTTGCCTTATATCTGCAGTTGCCTTCCCTCTTGTTCCTTGGTAAAAATGCCTCCCTAAGTTCCTATGTCTTTGGAAAACATCTTCTGTACATTTACTGTGTTAAGAAAGATGAGGTGAAACAAGAAGTCAGACACCATATTAGCTCACCAACAGCATGTGCCTTGAATGGGTTAGAAATATGATATAAACCCATCATAAAGAGAATTCATTATGATATCTTGTTTTAATTTTTTTTTTTAATCAAAGCTAATTTCAAACAACTCAAATGAGTTACACAGGGTGGGGGGTGGAAATCTGTCTTTGCATAACTACCATCTCTGTGACTTTTGGAAGGGAGATTTTCCAGCTTGCTTGTGCTGATCAGTAAGACTTATATGCACCTGGGTGCTAAAAGAGAAGTGAGTTTGTGCTAATCTGATGGTTTCCATTAAAATCTTGCTTTAGGTTTTTGTGAAGGTCTTGCCATGTTAATTCTTCTGGAATGACTGAGAAAATTTGTTTCTGAAATCAGTGCTTTATGAAAGATTACATTACTTCACTGCTATGTGAAGTGAGGGTGACTAGATTAGGCATCAGTTTGTTTCTGCTAAAAAACAGGTTTTTGTCAAAAGTAATTTACATCGTGCAATGAAATCTTTTTTGTAGTCACCTTTAAATCCTTTTTCAGCAGGAAATTTTCAAATAAGGCAAACACTGAAGTCTACTTTGCTTTTCAAAGAACAGATTGCAGAGTGAAAGCAGAAGTGGAATGGAAAAAAAAGTTTTTTATTTTAAATTAAAAGTACAGGTACATGTTCTTTATTTTCCTCAGAGGGTTAGAAAACAAACAGCTCTATAATAAATGAATTAAAACAACATCCGTAGGGTTCCTGACATGTTTCTTAAAAAGAGAAATGAAATATAGTTGTGTGTGTAGAGCTGCATTTATAGATTATTTTTTTGTTGCTGTTATGGTCACTTATTTTGAGGGCGAGGAGGGTTATTTGTATGGTTATGGCTTCTTACTAGCATTATGGTTCCCCATAAGACAGTATTGCTCCATCATGCAGGGCTCTGAGTTACTTCAATAGGTTTTGATATAACTTTCAATTTCATAGGAGGGGGCAAGGGAAACGCGAATAGAAAACTTCAGCTGACTTTTTTCCCCCCCTTTCAGCCCTCAGCTCCTGCTCACACATATTTATAGCCTCTTCCAAGGATGATAACTTCTTTGAAAGGGTTGCAATTTGAGCATTTTTATGCACCCCAGGTGTATTGCATCTATATAACTCTTATTACCATATAACTCTTCCTAACTATAAAACTCCTTTAGGGAACATAATACTGTTTGCATTAACTCAGGAGCTCAGAGCCAGCCAGCAGGATCCTGGGCACCTAGTGCAGGGCACTGCACATGTCCACATCCTTTATTCCAGGATGAAACAGGCCCACGAGCCCTTTTATTCCTCATAATGGCCAAATAGATTATGAAAACATTTCTTCACAGGAGTGGCTCTGGAGATAAGAAATGTTTATCAGGATTCAACAGGAGTGAATTTAATTTCAGTAAGTGCTATCCCTGACTTTGCTGTTGTGCACCTGATGCCTTCTCAGGCTCAGCTTTGAGGGGAATAACACAACACCATTACTGACAGCGGAAAACCAATAGCAGGAGATGAGAGACCAAAAGCTTGTTGCACAGATGAATATTTATAGCTGCATTGTGAGCATCTATTTTCTTGGATTACAGTAGAAGATATGATAACAACACTGAAGGAAATTACTTTATGAATTTAATGCTGATATGTTTTCTGTAGTGATTTCATTCATCTCAGTTTGGTGGCATTTTATATGGAGGGTAAGCTCTGTTCTATCCCTATTCTTATTACAGCTAATAATCATCATTATTGTTATTGTAATTAATTGCCAATTTCCTCTTAAAAAAATCTCCTGTAAAAACAACCAGGGGAAAGACAAAATAACAATAGAAACATAGGGGCATTTAGGAATTGCTTAAGCAGTCAAAATGTCTAAGATCTTGTGGTAAAGACTTCCTACAGCTAAAATATGTCTCTGATATACTTAATGGTGCTCTGCTCAGCACCAAAGGGATGAGATTACATTCAGATTAGGAACTTGTGTCCTCCTTTAAAAGAGCACATCATGAGAGAGCCTGTTTCAATTGCCTTGAAACCCTCTTAAAGCTGTTCTGGTAGGGAAGAGAGGAGTTGACTGTGATAAAACAGAAGCTGATTTCATGAGCATTGAACACAGATTTTGGTGAGTCTATCCAACTCCCAAAATGTTTTACAGGAAGCAAAGTGCAGATCCCCCACAGTAGGTAAAAAAGGTGAAGAGACAGAACACAGGCACAATTGAACCTAAATTGGTACCTTGGGCCATCTGGGATGCACTGGGCCATCAGACAGCCTCCTGGAGTGGGCACAAACCACACAGGACCTATGGGAATCCCACGCCCTTCTGTCTAATGGGACATTTGGGACATCTTGGATAGCACCTGGTCTCTCCTTTAAAGTCACTGGACCCTCCAGGGAATTTTCCTTGATCACTATCTCCTCAATCCATGCCACAGCCAGACCCATCTCTCTAACGCAAAGGTGGGTCTAGAAAACAGAAATACCTTCTGCCATATTCAAAGTTTGGTTCTTCCAGGGCTTGAAATTCCATTTAGCTGTATGTATGCCATACCTTACCGTCTGTTGGTAACCTGATGTCCCCTGGAGCTGGATCGTGGCACCATTCCCTGACCCATCTGTGCCCTGAGAAGCCAGAGAAGCCTCTTGCCCTCCTGTGCAGGGGCTGCCCATGTTCTCTCCTGCACCTCCTTTGCAGCCCACCAGCACATAAGCTGCAACTATTTAAGGGATACCAACAGCTGGTAAATTTGCTAGTTTTCAGCAATGGCTCCTTCACAACCTGCCTTGCTTTCCACTGTAAACTGTGGATCAGCTTTCAGCATTATTTCACGTTGATTCTAATGCCTGTTGACTAATTACACAGTTTCCACAGATTTTGCCCTGACTCTGTGGTTGGACAAAGTCAGCATCTGTAATCCCCACACTCAGCACAAGCAAATAACACAGCACAGAACATTAGCAAGGGTCAAGCCATCTCCCATATTGTTCCTTGTTGTTTTTATCACTACACAAACACAAGAAATGGCATCACCTAGAAATAATCTAGTTTAAAATATTTTGCTGAGAGGTATCTTTAAAGAGGTCTGGTGTCCAGAGACACTCTCAAAATTCAGTAAATAAATGGGTTCTCCAAATGTTCTCCTCTTAAAAAAAAAAAAAAAAAAAAAAAAAAAAAAACAAACAAAAACAAAAACAAAAAACAACAATTAAGTCCCCCTTCCCCTGAAGATGCCACGGAATTGGGGTTGTGTTTAACCTGATCCATCACATGACAGAGCAGGGAACTGCAGCACCACAGGGGAGCAAACACCTGGAGTAGGAGGTCTCACTGCCAAGAAAAGAAAAAAGCTTTGAAAGAATGAGACACAGGGTCATGAAGAAGTGATTTTGAGCTTAACACATGAAGAAGCAGAAGGAGTGGATTCTGATTACTGTCTGGCTGTCAGATCAGGCTGGACAATCAAAAGAAGATATCAGAGAAGTGAGGGGCAGGGTCTGGGTGCCCCAAAATGCTGCACCAAGCTCACCATGAAACTGCCATGTTTTCCTATACAAGAAAACCACTGGTCACCACTTGAGCCCTTGGGAGAGATGTCACTGCCCAGGACAGGCCCCACTGTGCAAATGTCTCTCCTTTCTCCACTGGTGCTTCAGACAGTGACCAGCGTCCATCATCATCTTGTTTGGCTCCCAGGTCACCATGGAAATCTCCCTCACCCCTCCAAGCTTCATCCATGACCTTCCTGTTCTGGCTTTCCTCTCACCTCAGCTGGTGTGTGCTCTGAGATATGACCATATTTTAGAGATGTTTGTGGGGAGACTGAACTACCATTACTTGTACCACAGGAACATGCAGACACACTGCAGTATTTACAGCCCCATTTCTAGAGGCACTGCACAGATGGATTTCAAGAGACAGTCCCTTTCCTGAGCTGGGTATAGATGAAGTAAGAAAAAAAAATAAAAAGAAAAGGCCTAAGAAATTTATTATAGTTACTCAGCAGCAGAGTAAGGAAAAAAAAGTGCCAGTCCCAAGCTTGGTGTTCTGCCCAGACCATTTTACCTTTCCTGCCGTTTAATACACTTAACTTTCCCTTTGTCTGGCATTTTGTTGAAACAAACTTTACAGTCCATAACATCAATGCTACTAAAATATGACAATTAATCACAGTCAGCCACCAAGTTTCCACTGAGCTCAAGTATTTAAGTCGCAATTAGCAGACACAATATTTCAGGATCTCACTTTAGTCAAAATATTGAAACGCTGAACCAAATTTGATCTATGACATTGGCAGAGATGCAACCAGCCCATTATTGAACAGCTGTATTCATCATAATTTATCTGGTCTCATCAAACTCTGCTGTATTCACCAGGCTGTGACAGAACAGACTGTAAGTGATCCTTGAATCTGCAGTGATGATAGTTAAAGCCTAGTTTACCCAGCAAATTTTACTGTCCTGTTTCACACGTGCAGAGCCAGTAAAGTTCCTAAGAATAAGCACTTTGGGGCCAAAAAGATGAATTTTTGCAAGAACAGACTCCAGTAGTGCCAGACCAGCTGTACATTCAACTCCCAAAAATGCTGCCAAAGCAACAGCAACCAGGCCCAGAGCAAGGAGGGGCTCACCCAAAATCAATCCAGCACATCTTGCTATAGCACTGGTGTCACTATGTCTTCTTAGCCCACAGTAACACTGGACTCTTCCAACCAGAAAGATACTACTGGAATTATAGATGTTGTACCGCTGGCATGGCACCCACAAAAAAAGAGAGCTATAAACTGACTATTCTCACAAAAGTGCAACTCATGAAGTATTTCCCCTCTCCCTCAAAAAAAAAAAAAAAAAAAAAACACAACCCCTCCAGAAAATTAATGGTTGAAAAGAGAGAATCAGAAAGGCAAATCAAAGAAAAAAAAAGAGCAAAAAAATTATGACTAGCTTGTCATCTGTCAGTCACTGATGAATAACAGTGCAGAAAAAGAAGAAGAAAAAACTAACCCCAAAACATCCATGAGAATGCACCCAGTGAGGCTGAAGTGCTGCTTACAAACTAGCTACACATAAAGACACAAAGCTACACTGCACAGAGCAGACCCTGTGGAGCAAATTTATCCACTCCATCTTCCCATCCTCATGGGGCCTCCACACACCTGCTGAGCCTTCCCACTCCTCTGTCCATGAGGTCTGGGCAAGGCCATGGACATGAGGCAAAGCCAAGACTGCTGGGTTTCTCTTCCCCTCAGTGCCCCATGATTCAGTCCAAACTTTGCTTGATTACCCCATGGGGGCTGCCCAGCCAACCATCAGAATCATTCTCCTTCCACCTGCACCCTCTTCCTGAGAGGGAAAAGAGGAGGTGAAGCCAAGCCATCCCTCCTGCCATATGGCACGGTGCTCCAGACGCTCGCTGCTCGCGTGAGCCTGCGCTGACCCTCTGCCATGCTGAGCAAGAAGATTTCTGCAGCCTGAGCCCAGACTGCTCAGTATCCATCAACACCCTCTGCCTCTGAGCTCTGCCCTTCCCTGCTGGGCACGAGCCATCTGGACTCTGACATCCTCACGGCGCTGATATGGATGTCTCCGAGCTCTCAGAGCAATGGACGCCTTCTCCAAGTCTCCACATGTGACCAAGATGACCTACTTTCCCCACTCGTCCGGATTTAAAAGTCTCGTGAACAGGTTGCACAGAGTCTATTTCTGGCTTGGCAAATCCATGCTCTTCTCCACAGTGGACCTTTTTTAACTGATTGTGCTTAAGATGATTTATAGGCTTCCAAGAGCCAAAGTCAAATCACATCACTGGGTTATTGTTGTATTATTATTCATGAAGCTCATTCAAAGCTCAGTTCAACAGGCATCTGTACACAGTTGGGGAAGAGCTGGGACCCCCACTGTAATAAGTGAGTCATTTTTCAGTGGCAAATGAAAAACTTACCATGTCAGCAGGAAGACTGCACGTGGCAGAGCCTTGAGAGAAAGATGAAACAGGGCTAAGGGAATGGAAGTACAAAGAAATCTTGAGGGAAACAGAGAGCAAAATATACAGATGGAAAGAGTTTCAGATGGAATTGTATAAGGAATTGCTCTTATGAAGTTTTCCAAAAACTTTCAAAGCTTCAGAATGAGAGAAAATAATTCAGTTTATAAAACTACTTTGCACCTCCCTTCCCACCAAGCTTCCTTCTCAGACTGGATGTCTGGGTGCAGAAGAGATGGTGCTGCAAGGAGTCCCAAAGGGAACCAGCCCTTGCAGACAGTGATCCATGAATAGAACAAACTTACAAAGTCAGAACACTATTTTCTAGACAGTACTTGGCTCAGAGCAGACAGGATGGCAGTTTCCACGCCAAGGCCAGTCCACCAGCCTGATACCATTGTTCTCCAAGGAGAGGGCAAGCACCCAGGTAAGAGCATTCACAGTATATATGCAAGGGAAAGCAGGAAAAATATTTTCATATCCTTGCTGCACTGTCCATAACAAATTTTTGGTCCTTAGGGACAAAAATTACTCTTGCCCTGGGCAACATCAGCCTTTCCTGAGCCACCGAGAACTTCTGCCTGATGTTTGGTTAGAAAAGCACAAAGTGTCCTCAGCTTTGTGTGAGCCAAATCTGAGCTGGGCTACATCAGTGCCCCTGCAGTCAGGGGAATATCTGTTCTGCAGGGGTTGCCAAGTCAAAGCCAGTCCTGACAGCACCAAGTGTGAAGGTAGATAACCTGCACAGCTGGCAGTCACACACCGTTGCTCAGAGAAGGAAAGATCTCTTTCCAGGACAGATCAAAGCTGCCTAACTCAGATGCCAAAGGTTCATCTGTCTCTCAGACAGGGCTCAGTTGGAGCTGGTTCAGTTTCATCAAAATAATGGCATTAAAATAAAAAGGTGTTAAAACCAACGCTGGCTCCAAGCCTGTTGAAAAGTATTCTTGGGTTCACTAAAACCTTTTCCACCTCAAAGAGGAGGTTTCCACTGTGTCCACCTTTCCAGCTGGCTCCTTCCCCTCTAGCTGTCCCCAAGCCAAGAAGTTCTACCAGCCCTCCTGATGTCCCATTCTCGTGTGATAACTATACTTTCAGTAAAAAGTTCTTTTAATTCACTGTTCTTTTCTCAAGAAAATCTCCTGGGTGAATTTTTTTCCAGGTATTTCTGCAGTTGTGCAGAAGTGTTTGCTTTCACCACTTTAAAACATGTTTCCTTAGGAAGGTCCTTGCTGTAGGGTGACTAGGAAACCCTGAGTGATAGACTCACCTTTGATGGCATCTTCTTGTATTCATTTCTTTCATGGTTTCATTCTTTCAGGCTTTTTCATGGAACTGATTTTTTCCTTCTCTGAGCTCTTCTTTTTGCCACTCTTCTCTGAGTTGTTCTTATTGCAGAGGTTTTTCACAAAGCTGCTAATAATGACAATAGAGGCTTTTCCCCTGCATGGTGGCTGATGCTGTAAAGCCCATCACTCCACTTGGGCTGCAGGAATGGTTTATCCGGAGCAGGGAACCCGCTGGATCAGTACCTGGCTCTGCAAACACAGCAATTTTGAATTAAACACCTCAGCTCTTTTGCAATGATCGTGGTTGTAATCCTTCACAATTACCTCAAAGTGGCACTTTCTCCCATTCAAGTGACTAATCTCCTGCAGGGACTGCCAGAACATGTTGAAAGAGGAGGAAAAAAAGAAGGGATAAAAGAAAGAAAGAGAATGAAACAGAACTCCAGCACTGTCTCCTTTGTCTCCCTGACTCCCTTATTTTTCCTTTCAGAATTATAAATATGGCTCCAAAGATGCAGGTTGTTTACAGAAAATGCTGAAATAGTTGCAACAGCAAAGGTGATATGGGGTCCCAGGAAGACTGAGTGTAGGACTGCTACACAAGGACTTGATGATCCTTGTGGGTCCCTTCCAACTCAGGATAGTCCAGGAATGAAGGACCCTTCAACACCATGGAGCGAAACTGTGGCTCATGCTGTTTTCCACATCACACTGTTTTGGCTTCTTGCAACTCCTGCCTCATTTCCCACCACAGAGTGAGCCAGAACGTGAACAATTTCTTCCCAATTCTAGTTTCAGTATTCACATGTCCAGACTCTACCCACCTGTCCTTGCATCACTACTGTCACTTCAGCAGCTTGCTCCTTCCTTCCTTTCTTCTTCCCTTCCTCCTTCCTCCCTTCTTCCTTCCTTACCTCCTTCCTTCCCTCCTTTCTTCCCTCCTTCCTACCTTCCACCTCGTGCAAGTGTCCTGGTAGGGAAAAGCACCTACATAGAAAGCAAGATGGCAGCATGGAATTGATGAGGAATAGAAATCTTAATGTCAAACTGGTCTGAAGCCTTTTAATATCTCATTTATATCTTCCTGAGGTGTGGAG
>NW_021940910.1:604945-671552 GCF_001715985.3 Manacus vitellinus | reverse complement strand
ACTCCACTCCTAGACCAGGCAATGAATACTGAAGGAACACCAACCCTACCAAAGGAGACAATTCAAGTGCCCATATAGACAAAGAGCTCAAAATGCCTCAGCTCTGCTGTGTGTGCTGCAGAATCAGGCTGCAAACATGAAACTTGTGTGCAGGATTACAGTGGGGATACAGAGAAGAGAAGAGCAGTTATGTGTTCAAATAGCAAATTTCTGAAAAAAAAAAAATGCTGCTGCCAGCCTGGGTTTGCTGTAGCAACCTGGTCCTGATTGAGCAGGAGACTGAGCTAGAGGCCTCCTGAGGTCCCTTACCCAGTTGTATTATCCTGTGATCCCCCAGTCACTCACCTTCTGCCATCGGGGTTGCTTACTTAGTTTGAGTTTGCCTGAGATAAAGTGTTAACAGGCTTTGGTTAAAGCCCTTTCAGAACAGTTACCCACGCCACAAATCACTATTTTACATGCTTTGCAGTCTCACACAAAACCAAGCACACACTGGGAGTGAGCCCTGGGATGATATATCCAAGTCTGTGGGACAGAAATGATTTAATGGGTGTGTGGGTGTTAAAAGCCAGAAAGAACTGTCCTGGCCATTGAGTGTGACCTCCTGAACACACAGGCAAAAGCATTTTAGCCAATGCTCTGCAGCAAACACTTCTTTGTCATGATCACTTTGCTCATAAATGCAGAAGCACTGAGAACACCTTCAGAAGCTGAGGTATCTGAAGAGCCTGACCCCTTAAGAGAACACCAGTGTGGGAAAGAGGCACTGTAATCCTGTTGCAGACCCAGGTGCTTGTTTATTAACCACAAAAGATAAAAAAGGAGACCCCCAACAACGATTTAGGACCTCAGAAAAAGAGTTTTCTTGTCCACCCATCCTTGTTCTCTCCACAGGGCTCACAACCTGCGATTAAGGCTGAGTTTGGAGTTCATATCAAATGGAAAAAGGCTGCAAGACTGACCCAGACTCAAACAACTTCTTAAATCTCTTGGTGGTGAAGAGTGAAACAACATACCTTTGTGTCACAGGCGCAGGAGAAACTTGAAAACACTTCTAACATTTTGCCAATTGAATAGATATGTTAATAGCTGAGCACTTGGACTCATGTCACAAAAGACAGACTGATTTGGCAACAGAAACCTTGTCACCAGACACAGAGCACAGAAACACAGATGCTGGTCACTCTGGTCAGACAGGCAGCCTGACAGACAGACAGACAGACAGACAGACAGACAGACACACACACACACACACACACACACACACACACACACACGAAGGAGGAAGCTCATTAATGAATGCAGCATTCTCTGTGTGAAAATTCACACACACTGCTTTTATGTGTAGGAACAGTAAAAATGAGATTCAGGTCCAGATACACCTACATTTTGGCATCCAAATATAGGAGTTAGCTGGTTCTCTAAACTAATTCTCAGTGGAGATCTAAGGGGCAAGTTAGCAAGCAGTTTATGTCTGTTTGGGTGACTCTGTTTGGGTCACTCTCCTTTAGCCCATGAATCTTCCACAGGTGCTGCATCATATCCACAAGCCTCACAGAAAAGTTTTGCCTATTTGGCATCTCCATGTGGAAAGTTGAATCCCACTTCTACATTTGTCAAAAGCTGGATTTAGGTACCTGAAACCTGGAGCTGAGCAAAAGCTCTTCCCATTCCAACTGTTCACACCCTCACATGTCTCTTCCCTTTCTGCTCAATCTTACTGTCTCCTAAGACACCCTCTAAGAAATCATTTGCTGGCTTGTAATGTTTCTAAAGAGCTTTCAGGCTCTTTAGGGGGAAAAAAAAATCAATTACTCAACAAATCATTAATAACCAGGATATCAATATCCTTATTCCTGACGAGCATGATTTAAGCTGTCCAACATCTGGAAGCAGTGGTTCAAATCTAGGTCTGCTTCTTTAATATTTTGCATGAGAGGGTTTTACCAGACCATAAGAAAGAGAGCAGGAATAGTTTGATGTGCACAGGAGATGAACCAAAAGTCACTAGTGGCTCAAATGAATCATCAGATTTTGTGGTCTCCTGTCATTGCAGGACCTTCTGCTACCTGGGATAATTGGCATTTATGAGCTGATCTTTAGTGCTGCATCCGTGGAGAACATAATTTTCAAATCCTAAGGCTGGAATTCACTTCTCTGGTTGGGAAAAGATAGCCCAACCTAAAAGATAACATAAACCTAACAAGTGAACAGGACAAAAATATTCTCAAATAGAATGCCAGCAAGCTGCTAATCTCAGCCTGTCTTTAACCACCTGGATGGGGCTTGGAGCAACCTGGTCTAGTGGAAGGTGTCCCTGCCATGGCAGAGAGGTTGCAACTAGGTGGTCTTTAAGGTCCCTTCCAACCAAAACCTTTCTGTGGTTCTACAAGAAAACCATCTCTTGCCATCTTGTAACTCCCAGAGCTGACGTAGCTGACTCACATCAGTTGAAGAGGTTTGGTCAGGAATGTAACTTTTCCATTTCTTCCATGTTCAGATCCTCCCTGGAAGCCTTGGCCATGTTGTTTAATGGCTTCAAAGAAGGGAAATTGCCACAAGGGGTAGAAGGGTCCTCAAAACCCCAGCTCTTAAACCCTCTAAAAAATTGTTTCGTTGCTTATGTTTTTGCAAAAGGAACTCTACAAAAGGGTTTTATAGCTCTACCATCTCCAGAGGACGCAGAGTGGTTCCTTTCATTTCAGTTTCTGAGCTCTTAGGTTGCAGGCAAGTCAGGTTTTCAGGTTTTTCTCCACAGCCCTGGGGTATGAGCTACCAAACTGCCCCTCCAAAATGAGATATAGTCCCTGCAATAGGCTGGCAGCCTCCCAGCAGGGAGTGTTGCCTCTGGAGCTGGGCACTTACAGAGCAGAATTAAAGGCACATAACAAGAACCTGAGAGATGGCAGTAGGGCTTTTGGTCTGAACTTTATGCTGACTTCCTCTAATCCGTACCACCTTCAAGCTTCTGCATGACTGGCACTCGGGTGATCCTTACAGTCAGGAGAAACGAAACAAACCCCAGTTCATTACAACCAGCCTCTGAAAAAAAACAAACAACTTAGTTCTGAGCTGTAAATCCCAGCACACAGACTCTAACAACATAAAAACAATCTATCCAGCAGAAGATGTTCTCCCCATCCTGCTAGCATTATTCACACATTAAATCAGAACTGACAACGCAATCTTTTCAGCTGAGCTGTTCTCATTCTTCTTTTTTTATCATGATGAAATAATTCCCCTTTTTAACGACTTCCAAATGTTCCTACGGATGCATTAGTGAAGTGACTATGCAGTTCTAAAAGGATGATGTGTTTGGGGTTTTTTTTCCAAGCGGCAAATAGACAGGATGTTAATGGATCGGAGAAGTACTAAAAATTTGCTTTGCAAAAAGAAATGTTTTTAACTATACAAAGCACTGCAACAACTACTGATTGTATTTCCACCACAACAAGGCAGGCAGAGGCTGATTTATGACAGCAACCCACCCTAACTATCTAACCAGATTTAATATAGTTGCCATCCCATGACACAATGATGTATACTTCGGTGGCAATCTAGAAAATAATTTGCAAGGAGTAACAGCTCATTCTTCAGGCATCAGCCATAAAGCTGCCACGAGAGGGTCCCCAGCCCTGTCTGTGGGACAGTGATGTAGTGAGGATGACTGCAAAGCCTCATGGGCTGGGGGGAGAGTGGAGGATCTCAAATTTATGGATATGAGCATTTTCAAGGGACTGTGTTGTTACTGGGTGTATTTAACCATAAACCAAAGGTAACAATGACTCCATAAGAATACACAGTGTTTACCAAACCACACTTTTCACTGTCTGGCAAAAAATTCAAATGGGCCCTTACTGTGTAAGTTGACAATGAAGTGTTTAGTTGTCTGGAGAGAACTGGAAACAGCTTTCCCTCTGGGAAATTCGAGGTCAAGGTTAAAGAGAGAAGAGGATGGTGGAGTTCCTTAAGGAAGAACATCCACGTTTACACGCTGCTGGAACACAAAACACTGTGAAGGAGATGCCCTAAGATTCCTACATAGCTTTGCAGATCCAGCCACCACCTTCACTGTTGGGCTGGCAGGGTTATAAGGAAGCTCCAGATAGAGTGGATATTGGTATTGGGAAAAAATTCTTCACAGAAAGGATGGTTGGGCATTGGAACAGGGAAGTGGTGTAATTAGCATCCCTGGAAGTGTTCAAAAAACACACAGATGTGGTGCTTAGGGACATGGTTTAGTGGGGACCTGGCAATGTTGGGTTAATAGTTAGAATTGATGATCTTACAGGCCTTTTCCAACCTTAATGATTCTGTGATTCCCACTGGATGAGAAGCCTGTTTTCTACCCAGTCCTCATTAAGTGCTTCACAAAAGATAATTTCTACCATTTATCATGAGCAGAGCTAATAAATACCTTGACAAGCAATTTCTTTCCTGAGCTTCAGTGCAGGTTAAATAGGTGAGCAGTAAATACAGACAACTCCCCTCCCCTCCACCATTCCCCTTCTGCCTTCCCTCTTGTGCCTCTGGTGCTCTCCAACACCCTCATTTTACAGGGGTTTAAGTTTTTTCCTTCCATTTTTGCCCATTGCTATATCACCCTCATTTAGGGAACACTGGCTTCTCGACCAGATCTCAAAATCTGATCCACAGGAGCACTAACACATCCAGAGGTACTCCAAGTAAACTTCAAGGTGGAAAGCAAAGAGGACAGGAGGACTGCAGGTGCCTGCTTCAGGCTAAGGGACTGGCACCACAGAAGGTTTTCCTAGGGAAAAAAATTCCATGTTTGAAACCTCCAAGGATGCCTTATTTGCCAGGAGTAAATAAAAAAAATGAGCAAAAAATAAACCCCAAAGTTAATCACATAACACAGCCCCTCTTGGAAACAAGCTGAGCATATTTTCTTTAGTTGACTAATTCTTGTTTATTTTTTGAAGGCTGCTGCTATAAAATTCACAATCCAATTACAATTTCTGGGCTGAAAGAATGGCTTCTAATTATATTGTTTTCCATCATTGCACAAAAGAGTGGATTAATGCTGCATGATTTCATTCCCCCTACAAGAATCAGATCTCGGCATTCTCAATGATTTATAAAAGACACATTAAATAAACTATTAACAGCGTTTTTGCAACGGAAATGGGCTGTACCATAAACAGGACAAATTGAAAAATACAGATTTGCTGCTGTGTTTCAATGCGTCAGAAACGAGGATAACACGGCGCATATTGAGTAAGATCCTGTAAACTTGAAACTGGAAGGAAAGTTCAGGTGACTTCAAACGTGGGAGTGGCAGAAACTTCCAGCATGATTTTTGGGTCAGTCAGTTGGCCAAGGTGAGGAGGGCTGTAGCTCCAGATAGAGCCAACCAAGTTGTCCTGCTGGTGTAGCCACCCCCATGCAGGTGTGAAGGTGTGTGTCTTGGGTGTCTAAGTTTCTGCTATAATCATTGGAGGACAAAAATAAAATGTGTCTACATGACCATTTCAGAGGTTCTGCTGTCCTTGCCTTGTTTCTCATACATGTTCCCCGGGCAATCACTTCTGTCACGTGTCTAAACTTTGGGAGGTGGATATGGATCTTGCCCCAGATTCCATGTTTCAGGACAGGGCTGAACCACAGTCAAGGCTGGAATCTGTGAGCTTTGGCTGGATTTACATCCAAGTCTGTACTCTGTACATCTGTACTCTGGGAAAGAAAAAAAATTCAGTGCCTGGCTTGAACAAGCATAACAGTTGCCTACAGAAAGATAAATAAAATACATTTAGTGAAATGACTGAAATGACTGGAGACTAAAACTCCCGTCTATTGCTTCTCCTCCTTGCAGCTATTGCTCTAGTTAATAATAAGACTTGCAGTCTGAAAGCAGAACGAGAAAGGAGAGGGTGACCTTGAGTAAGACACAGTCCTTTAGGCCGCAAATCAGAGACACTTCTACGTGCAGGTGCCTCCACACAGTTGGCTCCACGTGCACAGCAGCCATTTCCAAACAGAACTCCCAGCTCACAAGACTCCCTGCAGCCTCTTTGCCAGGCAAGGGCTGACACTTAAGACCCTCAATCACAGAATCATAGAATGGTTTGTGTTGGAAGAGAACTCAGAAGGACCATCTAGTTCCAACTCCCTGCCATGGGCAGGGACACCTTCCACTAGACAGGGTTGGTTCCACTAAACTAAATTGGTCCTGTCCCCCAGCTGGCACTCAGAGGAGTGGGACTGGTCCAAGCCCTTTGGGCACAGCTCACCCATTGCCCTGGGCACCTTCAGTGTATGGAGCCTGGTGGACAAGACCCATGGGAGATGCTTTTCTTCCATAGAGCAAAATCTCCTGCTGCTTCTCTCTAGAGAGTCAGCAGCCAGTGACTATCTCATAGGAGTTTGTTTTATTTACTGCACACTGGTTTTGTTTGGGTTGTTTTTTCCTGTTGTAAATAAAAAAAAAATAAAATCCTTTTCAGCCTGTCAATTCATTTCTCTGCTCCCTAACAGCCCTTCCTCTTCCCCCCTCCAGCCTTGGGCAACTGAATTTAAGAAAAAAGGAAAGTCAGAGTTGCTAAGCCCTTGAAAAAAAACAGTCCCAGCCATTTCTTGCCTGCTTCAAAATGAAGACAGGTATTTCTCTAAGGCAGATCCCATTTGCCTGCCAAGCCCACACAGTTCACACAACATACTCACACAAGCATGAAAAAACCAAGAAGAAATTTCAACATCACAGGTGTACTGAGAACACTGGGAGGAAACCAGGCAGGTTCTTTAACACCTCTCTCCAGCTCACATGAAAGGACATGATCATAAATCAATCTAACACCGAGAAAAAATACAGTAGTAGTGGTTTGTTTTCATCTTCTATTTCTCCGGCACATTTTGAGCCCCAGTTCAGAGAAGGAACCAAAACAGTGTTTTGGAGTCAAAACCTGCCACCTAGAGAGCAAAAAGGCAAATGAAAAGGAACAGGTTTGGAGGCTGGTGGGGATTTTTAAAGCGACTGTCTCGTTACATTACAGATGTGCTGAAAACTATAAATTTGCTGTGCTGTCTTTTACAGCAACAGAATAGGTTTTAAGAGACCCTTAATTATGTATCTGCACAGCACAGACATCGTTATAGGCTACTGCACCTACTGCCAGCACAAACACTGCTCTGTGTGGTTAGTCATTATAGCACTCTTTTCTCCCAGTTCTATAAATTTATGTGGTTTGTGTAAACAGAGAGTGATCTCTTTCCTTTTCTTTTGAGATCATGTAACTTGGAGAAAGCAAGTCAGTTTTAACGAGAGTTTTTGGATGCTCTGAGTGGCAGTGAACTGCCTGGTTCTGGGTCCTGCGAGCGAGCTGTGGATGCTCAGCAGGTCTGACAGATATCAGGCTGAAGAGAAGAGGTGCCAGAAAAACCAGACTTGGAACCACCGAAAAAACAGACTTGGAACCACCAAAAAACACCCCCCAAAAATCCCCACAACCCTGGTGATCTTCTTAGTGAGTTTCCTGAAGTTTTTAACTGAAGCAAAACTCTCAGGATTCCATGTCTAGAAACCAACCTGTTTGCACCTCGAGTTCAGATGGGACAAGCTGGCAAATTCTTTATGAAAACTGAGTGTTTCAGCATTTCTGAGTCAAGAAATTTCGCAAAATTGTTCACATTGATTTTAGGTCCATTCAACACTAAACCAAATTGCCAGACATACAAGGACAGGGGACATATCAAAGCAACCTCTCCCTAAAAATGGTACCTAACAGTTATAATTCCTGAATTATCATAGAATCATCTCCATTGTACATTCTGTCATAGGGTTCATCCAGCCTGGGCAGGAAAGGAGGAAGTGGCAGATAAATTCAGGATAGTGCATTATTTACTCTAAACTGTGAAATACCTTACTGAGCTTCCCCCACCACTCACCTCAGTCAACCCTCTGTGAAGGGTCCTCAGTGCCTTGGGCTGCACAGAGCAGAAGTTGGATGCAAGTCAAGCAGCAATTCCCGAATGTGCTTTTGCCTGTAGCCTTAAGTACAGACCAAGTGCACCACCCTGTGCTGGGATATATATCTCTGATAGAGAAATACAGCTCAATGCCTCATGAAATAATTCATTAAAAAAAACAATTATTGAACAATATGGCCAAAGACATGTAGTATAAATCTCATTTAATCACTATTGGAGTGCTGGAAGTTGATATCCAAGAGATCTTTTTTTGTGTGTGTTAAAATTTCTGTGGAAAACATCAAACCTTGACTCTCCCCTCTTCAGCAGCTACTTGTGGTCATCCCAAAGCTGGAGGCTGTCTCAGCACTCCCAGCCCTGTACAGATGCTCTGGAAGGAACAGCCTGCTGTGCAAAACACCTGGAATCTGCTGCCTGCCAGGTATCCACTGCAGCACAACTCCTATTGCCACCTTCCAAAATCACCTGCAGGCTCCTGCCCATGGCATCAGACAGCCCTTCTTAGGAAAAGCTGTAATCTAATCCTGACCAGCAACAGGCAGCAGGAAAGGGAGGGTAAAGGTGATGGTAAACTGAGTAAATTATGATGTTTGTGCATAAGACTTAATTCCACAGTTTCAACAAAATTAAGACCTCATTCTTTGGGCATCACAAGTTGGCCACCACTTTGAAGCCATAAGCACGGTTGTCAGTCTGAGCTGCTTCTTGAAACTTCTTCAAATCTGTCTCTCGTGGCTCAGATCCCAGCATTTCCTGGCCCAATTTGCACTGACACCTGGCTGCTACCAGGGAATCCAATCACTGGACCTGTGGGGACCAGGGTCTGAATCTGAGCAGGGATCAGTCACCACCCTAGGCTGACAGACAATCTGACTTTGCAGGAACTTTTGAGTCTCCTTGATTATCAGCCTTCTGCCAGAGCACAACCTCTAATCCACCTGACACCAGCAAGGCCCATGAAGGAGTGCTCCTCTCCTCAGCTTAAAGCTTGAAATATATTGTTTCACATCAAAATTAGGTTGCATCTTTGATTCAACTAAAACCAGCCAGACCATCTCAACACGGCAGCTCAGTGGTTTTAATTAGCACTGTTGCAGAATTTCAATCTGCCACGAAAGAACCAGGTAAATAAGAATCGTAGAATCACAGAACGCTAAGGGGTTGGAATGGATTTTAAAGATCACCTAGTCCCAACCCACCCTGCCATGAGCAGGGACACCTCCCACTATCCCAGATTGCTCAAAGCCCTGTCCAACCTGGCCTCAAACACTTCCAGGGATGGGGCAGCCACAACTTCTCTGGGCAATCTAGAGCTGACCATCTTACAGCAGTCTCTTCTTCTCCCTCCACCTTCAGTGCACAAAGGAGACCTTATGTGATCCAACTTATTGGCATCAGTATTTTCTTTTGTTTTCATTCGTGTGCTACACTAGAGGGAATCTTTAGAAATCCCCTTGCCAGAATCTCACACCAGAGCATCATTTTAAGGACAAAGGTATAGAGAGGCCAGGCTGGATGGGGCTCTGAGTAACCTGGTCTGGTGGAAGGTGTCCCTGACAATGGCAGGGGGTTGGAACAGGATGGTCTTTAAGGTACATTCCAAACCCAAAACACTCTGTGATTCTCTGAGAGTAACTTACCACTGTCTTCCCCCAAAATATTACATAAGGAAACATTCATCCTGCAAAACACCATAAACACAGAAGAAAAAAAATGAGGCATGAATTCACATTCTAAGACCCACAAAAGGCACAGTGTGGGTGCCAACCTCTGTAATCAACCACAAAAAAATTTAACAACATTATTAAACTCAAGGGGCACCTACCAATGAGTATTGGAGATCATCCAAAGGCAAGTATTGTTCAGTAAGATGAAAAAAAAAAGTGGGTCTACATCCTGCTCTCTTTGTTCTAGATAATCAGAAATAAACTTCCCTAACCAAAATGAACTTCTAGAATTGATCTCTCAAAACCGAAAGTGATTTATGGACAGACATCACTGCCAAGTGTAGATCAAGGAAAAATTTTACAAGAAGAGCAACATTAGCAGCGTTTCTCTTGCACATAAAAACTACTTACTGGGTTATCAAATAGTAACAGGTTTAAGGCTCAGCACTAACCTAACTTTTGCCTCCAAAAAGACAAATAAATGAACGATTTTCCAGATCAGATTACCCAAAACATTTATTCAGAACATACGGCACTAAACAGATGTGAATACGTTTTCCAAAGAGTCATTGTCATTAATTAGCTCATATTTGTCAAGTGCACATTTTTAGGCAGGGAAACTGCATAGCCTAAGCATTTCTATCAGGCAAGGTCAGGTTCCTTCCCCATCCTTTGGTGACACTCAGTTGCAGGTTAGTACAAACTGCTTCCACAGGCTGGAGCAGATCCAGGCAGCTGCTAAGATGCAGCACCAGACACTGCTGCAAACCTTGCCATCAAAAGGGAATTTTTAAACTCATCCTCAAGTTTCAAGATACAAGGAAATGCTTTCTCAGGGTGCAGCAATCATTGCAGTTTATGGCTGTCTTCTAAAATACCTGGTGCCTCTGGAAGAGCTTCCATGGAACAACCCCAAGCAGGAAACTTACTACACCTCAGTTGTCCTGGAAGATCATCTGTTATGATAGTGGGGACGAGGATGGAATTCGGGCAGTTCATCAGGAAGCACCACCCATCCCAAAGATTGTGCTGTGGAGCAGCACAGCACCTCGATGAGTTACTTTGATTATCAGGCTTATAAGAAGACTGGCTGCAATACCCTGACACTCACTGCTGAGGAACTGCCCTCTTGCACAGACTGAGACATTTTAGCAGGTGTATCTCTCTAGTTAAAGGGCACCTTCTGGTCTTTTTGCTCCAGATTTAATCAGGCGCCAC
Source organism: Manacus vitellinus (assembly GCF_001715985.3). Taxonomy (NCBI): domain Eukaryota; kingdom Metazoa; phylum Chordata; class Aves; order Passeriformes; family Pipridae; genus Manacus; species Manacus vitellinus. The sequence goes on along the minus strand of NW_021940910.1, from coordinate 660,723 downwards.
CAGAAAACCGAGCAGATAAAAACCCTTATCTGTTGCCATAGACTTTATCAAATGATTTACTGCCCAATCCTGCTTTCAGCCATCCAGTGGCTGGCTGTCAGGTTCATCTGAGTAAATCACTCCAAGGTGAACAATACAGCACCTGGTCTCTGTCCCTGGATCACCTGACTGATGCGTGACCATATATAAAGTGCATTAATAGACATTCAGTGCAGCACAGATATGACCTGTCCTTTTATGCATTTCATCAGGGCTCAGCTCTAGGAGCTGTAAATGTCAGCATTGAGACATCTGCCTACTGCTTGCTTTAGGAAGAGAAATTCCACAGGGATCGGAGTAAGAAAACTAAGAACAGTTTTAAATAAATAACAACACAAGTTTTTGTAACAGCACCTTTATGGAACACCAGGTTAGCTCTAGACAAGTGCCAGGTTACATGAACTTTCAGTCCTCTATATAAAACAATCTGGGATTTAGTCCACCTTGATAAAACCTATAACACTTATTTATAGGTACAATATTTGGGCTATATCCACAGTAAAAAAAAAGGGCTTTCCATTACAGTGCTGGGAGTGGTTAACAAGTAAGTTACCTTATTATGTTCTTTTTTTTAGAGAATAACTCTCCTCCTCTATGTCGCATTGTTATTAGAATTTCAGAACACTAGCAATACAATTCTAGTTAAGATAAAGTGGCAATTAAGGTAATGTAAGCTAAAGACCAAACCATCTTCACAGATACAGACAATTTTGAATATATATTTTGCATGTGAAATTAGATTAATTTTTGTGAATAACAATTCCATCTCTATACACAACCAACAGAATTCCTTGCCAGTAGAGAACTGCACTGTGCATGGCTAGTCAGCCTTGAAGAGAAAGTCTGGACCTCAGGCATATCCAGCTACGTGGATCAACAAGCAATCCCTTCAGATCCAGCAGCTTTGGTTTAATGGACGGAAACTTTGGCCTGTTGTTCAAACATACTTGCCAGCAACAAACAAGTGGGACTGGAGTTTTTAAAAACAAAGTAAAGTGTGGCATGTGCATAAAGTCAGTGCCTTGATCCTTAAAAGCATCTCTACAGGCAACTTTACCTTAAAAATGGGCAGTGCTTAAGTTACAAAGGATTTTTTTTTATGATGACTGAAGAAAATAGCTCTGCTTCAGGAATTCAAAAGATGGGTCAGATTTAGTAGTAGATTTATTAATTTGCTGTGATTTACAACGAGGTGATAACGTCTGAAACAAGGGAGACATCAAAACAGGTTTAGCCAGGAGGTTTATGGCTTCCAAGTCATTTGGGCATCAGTCATTTGGGCAACTGAAGATTAGCAGACAAAAGGTAAGCAGAGGCCAGGTGCTGCACTGGTGTTTTGGAGACCATATTCCAAAGTGTCTTCTCTTACAGCAATTTCCTTTTCTCGAACTCCTGCAAAGAGCACACAGATGTTACCAGTGGGAGAAAAAAGAAAATGCTTCTATTACTGTTATATTTTAAATTACTTTGTGCTTATCTTAGCAAAACTTATTTTAAGAATTAGAAACTGGAATTAAACATTAAAATATAAAATGCATAAAAGTGTGCAAGCTAGGGGAAAGGAGAATAAGCATTCTCCCACCTCACATTAGCAAAACAGCTATGGAAAGTGCCAGACTGCAGTCAGGGCATGCTCTCAGACTGCAATATTGTCAAGGAACCATTTGCTCCCAGGCATAACATAATGGGCTTGAAAAACCCCAGTGCTGTGTAATAGCTGCAGTAGAATCCTTACAGCAAAGGACTCAAGCGAGAGAAGAAACAAAATAAAGATTTTCATTTTAGTAAAGAAAATATACAACAGAAGAAGAGAAGAATCCCACAGCACCCTGTGGAGATGTTGTACTATACAGTCACCACAGGAAACAAAAAATACCTAAAACAGCTGAATTATGCATTTCCTCTAGCTGTGAAGCAACCCCTTCTTTTAGATATCAACTAAGGAAAATGCAAATAATCCCGTTCCATACCTCAGTTTTTCAGCTGTATACATTCAACCATAACTCTGAATTAGTACTTAAAACAGACTTATATGCCAAGGCTCTCCTTCCTCAAACATCCTACTTACAGAGAATGTTCTCATGTTTTAAATTAATTTGGGTTCTTTGCATCCAGAAAACAATTTCGACAAGTTGCTGCACTTGAAAGTAAAATGGAATCTCTTCTCTATTTTGCCATGTTTACTTTTCTATAAAACAGTATCACATAAAACTGTATGCACATATCTTTTAAGTAGTAATTTCAGCTTGTTCAGTCAAGAGAGCTCTTATATTTAACCAAGTCCAGAGCAACAGAGTATCTGGGTAAGAGATGCACTCCCAACTTGTATTCCCTGAGAAGTGGCTTCTTGCTCTGGATGGCCACATGGACAAATTTCTAGAGACACACCTTGTAGATGGTGCTGCCCAGCTGAGCAGGGGACATGCTGACCACAACACCTGCACTCTGAAGGGCTGCAATCTTCTCCTTAGCTCCCCCTTTTCCCCCAGCAATGATTGCTCCAGCGTGGCCCATCCGCCTGCCCGGAGGCGCCGTCAGGCCGGCAATGAACGACACCACTGGCTTGGCATTTGGGCCCTGGGAAGAAACAAAAGATACCCAGTTACAGGGGGGAGGGTGAGAGGAAAAGCAATTCCAGATGGCAGATTTTTTATTTTCTATTTTGTATTTAAATATCAACCAGCCAGGCAAAGACATTAAACAGCCAGAAACTTCAGGTGACACGAACAAAAAGGCTTAAAGAGTGTGGAATACCTTCTCTCCTGATAACCATCATAAAGCAGAAGCAAAGAGAAATTTAAATCTCTCTACAGAGCCATATATACTACAAAAAAAAATAAAAATAAAAATTCACTACAAGCATTGTTACAGGAATAAAAATCTAAGTTGACACTGCTCTCCAGTTCACAGAATCATTAAGGTTGGAAAGACCTCTAAGATCAAGTCCAACCGTTACATTTAATCTGGACAAAGCTCCTAATTTCACCTCTTTCTCTTTAATAAAAGTAATACTGTTTTGTAGTACTGTTTTTGTAAGCAGACATTAGAAACTGAACTGAGTTTTCCTTGAAGTGGCAAAAGAAGTTGGTTAACTACAAAGGTGTCTGGAAGCAACATGTTTAAGACTTACAGAATTATGTTCTTTCAAAAATGCTGCTGCATCTTCTTCAGCATTTCCTCCAATTTCCCCAATCAATATGATCCCCTCGGTATGAGGATCCTTCAAGAAGACATCAAGGCAGTCAATAAAATTAGTTCCATTGAAGGGATCACCTCCAATCCCTGAAAAAAAATTAAAACCACACGAAAAAGACTTACTCAAGATAATGATATTGCATTTATGATAAAAGTTGCAAAGTAAATTTCAGCATGAGGAGTATTCCCAAAGGCTCATGAGACAGGCAGCTCTGAAGGCTCTTGCCAAGTCTGAGTGTGTCAAATTCCTGCTCCAAATACCTCCCCCACAATTTACAGAAAGCTTTGATATCTGAACGTTCACCTTTCACACTGTAAACAAAATATTATGGGCACAGAAGGACTGAGACCCCAGCTCTAGAATTTTGCTGTAAGAAAACTGAATTTACTTAACATACCCAACTAAATGCCTATCCCCTTATAATAGTAAACTTCTTGGGAAAATCTGTTTTCAAATTGACATCATATTTGCTGGCACTTCTCTGTTCAAAGCTGGTTTTTAGGATTTTATTAACCTGATGTGGAAACAATAAGAAAGAAGGGCTATACTCTTCACAGCATACAGGGATCTCATTTCTCAACACGACTGCCATTCAGCAACTTCTATACTTGGGTAAAGGAATTACTTTGGATTTATTCTGTAAAGAAAAACCAGATTAGTCTTGGTCCAGTAGGTTGTTTCCAAGGAAACCTACCAACACAGAAAGACTGCCCCAATCCAACTTGCGTTGTCTGATGAACAGCCTCATATGTCAAGGTTCCAGATCTTGACACAATACCTTTAGGAAAGAAAAGAAGATAAACTTAATATTAACAGAGTTAAGCACATGACTAGAGGCAGCTGCACTTTTATTCATGAAAATCACCTTAATAAACAACACCAGATGCCAGCTTTTCCATCTGTCCTTGCCAAAACATGAAAACTCTCCGTAAGATTCTATCTGTACTGTTTCTTGGTTGTCACTTTTTGACACTTAACTGTCAACAGACTAAACCTGCCCAGGAATTCAATAACACTGGCTGAGACAAAATTCATCATGCTACAGCCCTACCAGGAAAGAAAACTGAAAACAAAATAGAAGAATATAGTTCTTATCTTGTGTGCAAGTAGCTGATGCACTGAACTTGAGGCAAAGCTGCAGTTCAGTAGTCAACAAAAGAATTCTGTATTAATCACATCCTCAGTAAGGCCAGGCACAGGAGAGATCCTCCAGAACAGAAATATGCTGCACAAATGTAGGTTATCACTATTAAGTTTTGTTGCTGCTCTACAAAACTCACTCGGCATTTACGTGACAATATTACAAGAAACCACAACCCCAGTTTTAAATTCAGAGTGGAAGGTAACACAGAGCCCAGATCAGGGGCAAAATATTTGCATGGCTTTTTCTTCATTTTTCCAAGACTTCCACTAATGGTACAAAAGGAAAGGTTTCTACGAAGAACAGACATAATCTTCCATCTACTTCAAGCCATCTAGCAAGGAATATCATAAGTATATTGCATGAACAGAGGAGAAAATACACCACTAGACTAACAACCTTAGTTTAATCAACTATTTATACTGTTGGACAGCTGAGATGTGTACTAGCAAAGGCTTTTTCTTGCTATGTTTGCCATTAAGATCAGATTGCTCCAGAGAAGCTACAGACAAGAGTCCAAAGACTGTGGCTATTTTTATAGCAGTATATTCAGATGATTCCTGGATGCCTCACAGTAATAGAAAGCTGGGGAGCACATCACCCAAGGTCATCACAGTGTTAGACGAAGCTGGGAGGATGGCACAGCTCCGTTTTTATTCCTTGATCCTTGGAAAACCATCGAAAACATTTCCAGCAATGTCAGAGCTACTGGGTTCAGGATTTAAAATATTCTTTTGCACTTGACGTGCCTTGCATTCAGATTGTAATAACTTGTGACTACAGGACATTTCTTGTAGGTATTTAGAAAATCTGAAGAGAACCTTGACTCAGAAGGGAGCTCAGGGCAACATTGGTTGATGTTGCTTTTCACAGTCGTAGAGCAATGTCTCAATGGTTTCTACAAAGGGCGTAATTGCAGCCATCTGGTTTTTCAATTCCAGGTTTACAGGCACTTTTGAAAGCTGGAGGTGTAACACGAGCGTTAACACATCTTCCAGCATTCCCTAGGTGCAGTATGTTCTCAAGTCAGAAGTAGTTAAGAGGAAAAGATAGTTTCTCATGCTAGAAAAACTGCACTGAGTCCCTTTAGTTCAAGAGCATTGAACAGGCTTTCCCACAAAAAATACAGTTTTCATCAAAAATAGAAGTAGTGGTGCAAAGTGATCAAGTTAAACCAGTTACCTTGCTGACAAGAAACATACAGCATATACTGTCTACAACAGTGTTTATGAAGCTCTATTTAAGTAGAAATTTATATTTTGGAGGAATTTTCTCTATAGCTCCTGAACTGCATTATTTTTTTAAAAAATCAAGTTGTTATTTCTAGCCAACAAAAGGAGTCAACAAAAGTCAGGACAAAAGATTTGCATGCAACAGGGTGTGTGATTATACACAGTGTGTGTAACTAACATGAACAAGTCACTGCCTTTCTGCCCTTAACTACACTGCCTGAGAACTGGGTATATTTGTCACTTCCCCTTGTGATGTTTCAATAGTTGTCTAAATTGTCACATTATAAACTTGCCTGTAATCTCTTCTCTTTGCTGTAATAATGAGCTCACAATAGGTCCTAAGGAGCCAAGCTATTGGAAGGAATAGCATTGAGGAGCTTAGTCCTCTCAAATTCCAAGATAAATGGAAGTTTCCTCAAGACTCTCCTTTGGAGACACCAAGGCCATCACACTATCTAAGGCAACTTCCACTTGCTTTGCCTCTACCATGAGCACCCAGTCCTGTTATGAAAGACTTCTTGATTTTGGCCTTCAGGATTGATAATGCCAAAATTCACTTACAAACCGAGGGCAGACAAGCTGTACTAACTGTCTGTGGGACAGGATGTGCCCAGCCTCATGAGGCAGAACACCAGAGCAATGAATTAAGTTCTAGATGATGCATAAATATTCAAAAACTCACCGATTCTTCCCTTCTTGTGAATGTGACCAGGCATGATACCAATTTTACATTCTCCAGGCTAAGGAAAGAGTGGGAGAGGTCAGATGGAACATTCAAACCACCACTAAGCACGGTCCAGCCTCGGGCCAAACCCAGAAACCACTTACATTGATGACTCCAGGGCAGTTTGGGCCCACCAGCCGGGTCTTGCCCTGCCTGACCAGCCTGTGTTTGACCCGCACCATGTCCTGCTGGGGGATCCCTTCAGTGATGCACACGACCAAGGGCATCTCTGCATCGATTGCCTCGTTGATGGCAGCAGCAGCAAACGGGGGAGGGACATATATCACAGTGGCAGAGGCACCTGTTTGCTCTTTGGCCTACAGTGGACACAACAAAAAAATACATCACATACTTAGTGGGGCTGGAGACAACATCTGACAACAAATCATTTAAAATACATCCATTCTCAGGCATAAATTAAGTAAATGGATATGTATTAATTGACTATGATCAAAGCAAGATTTAAATTCCCTGAAGATGGGACACAGAGTGCAAGTAGGGAACTGAGAACTGACCACTGTCTGGAAAGGATCTGCCCCATGATCACCATCATAAATACTCTTAGAAAACAGTTTTCTAAAAATTCATCATACACACCAGAATCAATCAGAATCTAGTTGCATGCATAAAGCAAGTGTATCCAGACTCTGTGAACTTCACAGTGGAAGCCAAACTTGTACTTGACCACACTGAATGCTCCCTCTTTCACAAGGCTTCTATTTCACTCCTTGCCCAGTGACATCCACGGCTCAAATATTTGTCTCTTCAGCGTGAGCAATGAAATAAGGAGCCCTTCAGCAGCATTAAATTGTGTGCCCTCCAGTCACCGCTGCAAATTACCTCCTTCACAGAATTAAACACAGGCAGACCTAGATGAGTTTTTCCCCCTTTCCCTGGAGAAATTCCTCCAACTAGATTGGTGCCATAGTCCAACGCCTGCTGGCTGTGAAAGGTGCCCTGTGAGAGGGAAAATAAGTGAAGTTAAAAGGCATGTAATAGCAAATAAAATTAACCAAAAATTCTGATGCTATCTGTAATTCTGAAGGTAATTTATGGCACTTAAATTTACAATGAGAAGGGAAGTTTTCACTACACGTATACAATCAGGTATTTTGAAGAGTGCATTGACATGTTTTTAAATGAGTTCAGACCATGCTCATATGCTCTGCTTCTCCTTTTATATCAGAGCACTGCAGTTGCATGCTAAAGGATATTTTGCTGTGTGTTGCTAATACACCTGCAGACACACCAGCCACGTTTTATTGTCCACATCAAGTCTGGTAGATGACAAACACTATAGTAAAATAGAAGAAATTAGCATTCTCATCCATGACTAGCTGATAGTTTTACAAAAGCAGCCTTCTCCCCTTGCAAATGTGTAAGAGAGTGAATCTGAGAAAATTATTAAATATCCTGAAATAAAATCAGAAATTTAATTCATAGGCATTGATACTCAAATGCATTTGTGAAAGAGGTACTTCTAAAATGGTAAGGTTTTTACAGGGTTTTTTTTGCAAATCTCCTTTTACAAAGAAACCCTTTCAGCTGTATACAATAAAAAGTCTTAAGATCAAAATGAAGAACAAAAATGAAAAGTACTATAAAGATGACTCAAAACCAAGTTTCAAGCTTGTGCACAGGTATTTGGTCAAAAAAAGGAAACCACAGCGCTGAAGGACCTTCCTGATGGTGAAGGAAGTTCAGCTTCCTATTGAGACAGACAAATCCAGTGTATAATCCCTTTCATACATTATTAAGTTTTTCAGGCAATTAAATTTCTGAACTGAAAAGGTGATAGAAGAAATAGCTCATAAGCATACCTGTTTGCCTGTAAAACCCTGACAGATAACCTTTGTGTTTTTGTTAACATACAGATTTTTCCTAGATGCCGTGTAGGAGCAGTGTCGGACTCCATTCTGTTGAACTAGAGAAAAAAAACAGAAGAGAGAACAAACCATTAATCCACTGTTCTGTCAGACTCTGAGTCAAAAAATGTCCTATCAAGTAAGTGCATATCGATTAGTGCTTGTATCAAAAGACCATGAGCAGCTCATGTTTTCTGCTCTGAAGCTGCATTCAGTGCTTGTCATTCTAAGATATTAAACACGTGCAGTTCACCCTATCGTGTGATTACCCAGTTTACTAGAAATCAGGGGAGTATTTCTCATATCAAGCACTTAATATCAGGATTCCTCATGACAAGTGACAGACAGATACAACTTCTTAACCACTATTTTCATTTGCAAATGAACATGTCTCCATCCTCTCAGAAATTCTGCAAAGTGGCAAAGTAGAACTAAAATCGTAATATCCAGAGGCATGACACCACAAGTACTGTGTTACACCTCCTGTGAACAGAGCACAGTCCAGGCTAGACAAGGAGAGATAATTGAAGAGCTCAAGGGCACCTCAGCCCAGGTAAAACCTAATGCCAAGCAAGACAGTACAGCAAGAGATTTTCTTCCAGCAGATTCCTGGCTAAAGGCACCTAGACATCGCTGCTGGACATGCACTCGGGCTTGTGAGGAAACACAGCTCTCCAGATATTCCACTAGAATGATTTTCAATTCAGTTCTCACAACTCTGGTACTGACAAAAGAAAACAACACAATTGCAGAAAAAGAGCACAGCGTGTGCTGATATCAAAAAGCTCAGGAGAATGATGGTACCTGTGCTGAGGGAAAAGATATGTTGACATCAAACGATTAAAAAAGAAATGCGCAGAATTTTACCCTCCAAGAAAGCTTGAGATGAGGAGGAAGGAGAGGTCTTCTGGTATAAAAAAGATGCACACATTTATTGCCATTGCTTTTTCAAACACCAGAGTTTTGAGGGGATCAGAGCCAATTTACTCCCTGCAAGTCTTTTACATAAAAACTTTATTTTATGCATAGAGTGAACCCAGGAAGGCACAATCCTAATGCAGAAATCAACAACAGCATGTTACTATAAAACCCTTCAGCTCTTTTAAAGATCCACCAACTAAGATCTGAGGAAGTAAAAAGTGAAGTTGAAATCAAAGTAAGCGATTCTGAATCATGATCCCTGGACTGCTCCATATACTTATTCAGGCATGTCTGAACAAGAAAAGGATATTTATTTTCTATTTTTAGGAAGGATATAAAAACTATTCAGTGGGGGAAAAAAAGGAAAAAGGTATTTTTCAACAGAAACTCTTAATGCACGGAATTTACTAAAATGCATTATAACAATTTATATGGTGTGGTAAAAAAGTGCAGAAAATTTAAGATCCATGTACATACCCATTTCTATGACAGAACTACATGGGACTCTTCCACAAGTACTTTTGCCAGCTAAATTTTAGTGCTACATTGCTGTTATGCTTTATTTCTATCCAAAAAAAAGTTAGATGAGAAACCAAATCATACGAGAACCAGTGCACAGACATCAGCACTATTGCTAAATCTAAAGTCCTTACTCTGTTCTTAGAAAGTGCTGGCAAATCCGGGACTAACTCCAACCACTCCTGCCGTTCTCTAAGGATCTGCAGCAGATCCTCAACTTCAGATCGAGATGAAGCAAAGCTCAGCAGAGAAAGGTACAGACTTGCATGCAGTAAACTCATAAGGAAAGTCGTGAAAGTGCACTTTAGGTGACCTGCAGGGTTTTAACCTAAATCACAACATTATGCACAAATACTGCTGCAGAATTTGTTATGCCAGGAAATACAAAGCAGTAATAGACAAAGTCCACACCAAATCCATATAAAAAGCCATACAAAAGCCAACCATATCCTGGGCTGCATCCAAAGCACTGTGGGCAGTAGGATGAGGGAGGTGATTCTGTCCCTCTGTCCCGCTCAGGTGAGACTCCACCTGCAGTGCTGCCTCCAGCTCTGGGGTCCCAGCACAGGAGGGACCAAGTTGATCAGAGGGATGGAGCAACTCTGCTATGCAGAAAGGCTGAGAACTGGGATTATTCAGCCTGGAAAAGAGAAGGCTTTGGGGGTGACCTAACTGTGGCCTTCCAGTACCTGAAAGAAACTTACAGGAAAGATGGGGCAAGACTATTTACAAGGGCATATAGTGATAGGACAAGGGAGAATGGGTTCAAATTGAAAGAGAGTAGTTTTAGATTAGATATTAAGAAAAAAATCTTTACTGACGGTGATGAGGCCCTGGCACAGGTTGCCCAGGGAAGTTGTGGATGCCCCGTCCCTGGAAGTGTTCAAGGTCAGGTTAGATGGGGCTTGGGGCAACCTGATCTAGTGGAAGGTGTCCCTGCCCATGGCAAGTGGCTGTGAACTAGACCATCATCTTCAAGGTCTCTTCCAACCCAAACCATTCTATGACTCTGTGTAAATATGCCTGAGGCTGAGATTTAACGAGCAGGGTTAAGATGCAGGCAGAAGACAGCACAGGATGATCCTCATCCTTGGTCAAGGACTTGGCCTTCCTAGACAAGGCTGCAAAGCCCTGCACCTGCACTGCAACATAAACTCACTCAAACACACAGCTGGCAAACAGCAGCCTGCCTCCAGCAAAGGAGAGGCAAAAGAGGCACAGAAACAGCTGGAATGCTGGTCAGGAGAGCAGGGAATCAGTCTGCCTGATCCCAGCCATTCAGGCAATCCCTCATGGGCAGCAGGTGTGACTGGGTAAAACCCAACCCTGAGAGCAGCAAAGGATGATGTCCCTTGAGAAGAAGCTGCTACAGTCATCACCACCAGCAATGCCTTGGGAAGAACAGTCTGGGCTCCCAGGAGCATGGGAGGGAATGTTTGGAAATGGGCCTGCAAGGGGAAAGAGTAAACAGGCAACACTAAACTGATTCAAATCTAAGTTTTATAGAGTCTGTGCTGCACCACTGACAAATCCACCTGCAAAATAAGAGAGGGATGCTTGCTAGCCACACATTTGTCACTCAGCAACTTCAGTACTTTGAAAAAATAAAAATAAAAATCACAGAATGGGTCAGGTTGGAAGGGAACACAGTGGGGCATCTGGTCCAACCTCCCTGCTCAAGCAGGGTCATCCAAGAGCATATTGCACAGGATTGTATCCAGATGGTTCCTGCATATCTCCACTGAGGGAGACTCCACACCCTCTTTGTTGTTGACAAACTCACAGTCACTCATTTCTCCACACCTTAAAGCAATTCCACACTCTCAGTCCAGCTGTCCATTCCAGATCTATTTTCAGATATTTATAACCTTGCACAAAACTGTTTTTGAAAGCTTAAGTTTGTCAATTCCCACTTTTCAGAACACTGTATAAATATATTTTTCAAGGATAAAAAGCTTTTGAGCATTTTCCAAGCTACCAAAAAAAAAAAAATCTAAGCACTGATATCTAAAAGGCAGCTTAAAATTTAAGCTTTGTGTGGATTTACTGTTGAAACCCCTATGTGCTTCTTACATTACTGTATGGCCCTGCTTCAGAGAAAATACAGCTGGTTCAAAAAAGCCTGGCTATAGGCTTGAGCTGTCTGCTGTCTCTAGAGAGAGGCAGCTTAGCATGGGCCCATGGCCAGGGAGCAATATACTTTTTAAGAAATTTAAGGAAAAAAAACCTAAAAATCACCTTGCAGTTTCCAGGATCGATGAGTCTGAGTTATTGAGGGTTTTAAAGTGGGATGATACAGTTTTTGACTTGTGTTCCTGGCCCTGCCTGCAGCAGAAACATTTGCCCTGGTTATCAGCACAGCAGGAGCAGCAAGGTCACGGGGTCAGGATGAGGCTCTGCTCCATGTGGCACAAACAGCAAGTCCTGGGTGCAAGGAGCCGGCAATTTACATAGTTAAGACAGATACAAGATGAGAAGGAAACAGGTGGAAAGTGGGAATGGCATGCCTCAGTTCACAGCAGGTAGGAGTCAGAAATAGAATCCAAGTCTCAACTTCCACCCAGGACCTGCCTCCCGACTTCCAAACCCGTTTAGACAATTGCTTTTACTAGAACAAATTTGGGTGCTTGACTCTAAATGCATGTTGCTTCATGAAGTCTGGAGGACGGAAGAAAAAATGAAAGAAAAAAAATTTGCTCTTCAGCTGTGAACCAGCAAGAGTCAAACCCATTGGTGATGCTATTTTAATGCACAAGCCTAAATTACAGGCCAAGCTGCAAAGGTGAAGGCTCCAGATGAAGTCCTGGAGCACAAGGACAAGTCTTATCAAATCCAAATCTTACCAAAGCACAGGGGAAATGTTGTGTTTTGTCAAATCAGAGTTCTAAGTTGAACGAAGGCCTGCAATAGGCCTTTAGCAAAGAGTATTAAAAATAAAACAAGAGACTGGACAATCTTTCCCAGGCAACCCTTTCATTTCTGCCACACCTCTGTTCTGTTTAAAAATAAAGTTATACAAATAACAAGATGCATTTATTTTGGCTTTCCAGTCCTTTAACTTCTAGATAGCTAAAAACTGAGACGTACTGTGGCAAGAGCCTACTTTGGCCCATTGTACAGGATAACCAAGCAGTTATGAAAAGTGCTCAAACACCAAACCCCAGCTGTCTCAGAGGAGATGTAAAGCAAGATCTAAATTTAGCAAAAAGCCTGTATATGGAACATCAACTGTTTTACAGTAAAGAAAACTTACTAAAAACTACAGACAGATACTCCAACACACACACTGTGCTGGTAGTTACTCTGGCATGTCCAGAAACAAGGCCCCAGCCAAGCCCAGAACTCACTGCAGTTCAAGAAACAGAGAAATCCACCTACATCTATCTCAGGAAAAAACCTCATTATCCATGGGCTCCAGCAGGGCTTTAAGCTCACTTGTGAATTACAATGAACAAATCTTTTTGAAAAATACCCTGTTATTTATCATGAAGTCCAATCATGAATTTGCACATTAAAAAGAAAACTGACCCATTTACATGGTGTTTTAAAGCACACTGGTGTTCACACTGAGCTTTCAGGCACTCCTTGAGCAGCAACACCTCACAGGCAAAAATCTCATTTAAAACAATGCAACCCGAGCTACATTTCATAGAATCATGGAATAGTTTGCATTGGAAGGGACCTTTAAAGGTCATCTAGTCCAGCCCACAACTTATTTGGGTTGTGCAAGCCAGGTGGCAGCACAGATACTAAGGGCTAAATCTCTTCTTCACTCAAACTATACAAAGTGGAAAACTTGTTATTTTCAGGACTCTTGTAAGATTTCCTATGGACAGGAATCCAGCCAAAGTGCCCCCTTCTTTACCCCCATTTAACCCAGATCAAAAAAAAAAATGGAATTTGGAAGGTGAGGTAACATCTGAGGGTGCTCATAAAGCAAGCACAGTATAATAGCAAGATGAAACAGCAGATTCTACAGGGACCTGAGCTCATACCCACATTGCCAGAAGACTGAAAAGTTATAAATGAAATTCTTCCTCTGTTACTCTTTGAAGAAGCCACAGAACTCAGGGATGAAGGAAGACATTCCTCTTCTATTACATAAGCAAGGAAAGAAGAAAGCCTTAGAAATCATATGGGCTCCAGTGAAATGGAGGAAATGGAGATCACCACAGGGGAAACTGAGGGAAGGACTGAGGTACAAGGAATGCTACTTAAAATGCTAAGAAATCCTTTTTTACACACACACACATCCCACCCCTCTCTTTATCTTCAATTAGTTATGGGCATTCAGCTTGTTTCTGAGAAATCCTTTTGATATTTTGGACACGTTTAATTTGCACTTTTATGACCACCTTCCTTCTCCTTCGTCTGCCTACAAATGCAAGGCCTGAGGAGGACAGAGTAGTTCTGGGGAGCTTCTGACAGCACAGAAGAGCATAAACCCACCTCCAGAATTCACCCTTGAGGTTATCAGTTACATTAGCAGAAGATGATCCTTATTGACAAAGAAGTTTTCACGCTCGTGAGGGATTGTTCAAAATATCTTGCTCCTTTGTTTAAGAGGATTATGCTCTCAGAGCATTTCTAGGTATCAGTCCCCAGCCACTCTTCTCTCACCCTTCTCTTGCCAAATTCCTGTTAATTATGGCAACCCCAATCTGTGAACATGAAATAGGAGTTGAGGAATTAAGTCAATGAATCAGGCTGTAAAGGGCAGATGCAATGACTGTGCTACACCTACCACATCAAAATGAAGCTAGGACTAATGGGAAATGACACGCAGAAAAATTTCAGCCCTTTCAACACATCTTTCTCTCCTAACTCAAAAGTTCCTTCTCAGCACAAATTATCTATTTCTTTAATGCCAACAAGCTGCTTTTCCCCACTCCAAGGCACACTCCACTGAGAACGCATGCAGGAAAAGCTTTGTGAGCTTTCCTCTCTCCACACTGTTGACATAACAACAATTCAGGAATTCCTCAGTTTGGGCTGCTATTTCTGCAGCAATCCTTTGCCAGGGTTACTCACATAATTACTGTAATCTTTTAATCTAAGAGCTCTCCAGAGCCTTCTAACAGGCACAGGACATGAAATCCCTAATCCTGACTCTCCAATCCATTCAGGTGCCTAGAAAAGACTCTTCTAAGTGTGGTACAGACCAGCACTGTTTTCTCCTGACTCCATCCACATACAACCAGTGCTCTGAACTGACCTCTGAGCAGCACTTGCCATTCACTGACATATTTTATACTCTCTTTTCGCAGCTTCCTGATTCAAACCTTAAGGATACACACCCTGCAAGTTTCCCTCAGCAACGCAGCAACAAAAATAAGAGTTTGCATCTCTTTTGCAACAGAACAACACCAGAAATTCATGGTTTTAAATCACTAAGAGAAACAGATGGTAATTATTTGTTAGTGAAAATGTATGCACAAAGTCCAAATTTAAGGTTTCAGCAGTTTTTTAACATTTTGTAAAGACTATCAAACCAAGCAAAGGTTTCCAATGAAAGACTACGTCATCTTGCATGAGTTTCTCTAAAAGATTTCATGAACAGCTGCAAAAAGACATTTCTTGAGCCCCTTAGATCTCTTCTTTTCCTCTACCCCTCAAAATAATTTTAAGAACTATTCCCTGAATCTCTTACTGCTATTTGTAAAGGGAACAATGTGGAGTTTTAACACATAAAACTGCACCCAAGAGTAGCTTTGCTGGGAGTATAAATTAAACTAAATTGGAAGGTGCTACATTCCCATCTGTTCCCCTCCATCAGAACCAATTGTCATCAGGCTCAGGGGAGCCAATTCAAAAGCTAAAGTGGCAGAAATTAACTGTATAGTAAGAAAATAGTTTTCTGTTCCTGTTCACGGAGAACAAGAGGCAGGAATGGATACCCAACTGGACAGCAGGTGTGCCACAGGAACTACTCACACCAGATTATGGCTGTGAGATCCTGTTGCCAGACCCTGACCTGCAAGTCACCATCCCACCGAGACAAAAACACTTTGTGTGGAGTGAAAGGAGGTAGATTTAACTTCGTCCATTCATTTTCAGCTGCAAGAACCAAATTAATGCACTATTTCCTCAGTTCAGATTCCAAGAAACTGCTCTTGTGACCCACACTAATTTCATGGAATCACAGAATGGTTTGGGTTGGAAGGGACCATCAAGACCACCCAGTTCCAACCCCCTGCCATAGGCAGGGACACCTTCCACCAGACCAGGTTGCCCCAAGCCCTGTCCAACTTGGCCTTGGACACTTCCAGGGATGGGACATCCACAACTTGTGCCAGGGTCTCATCACTCTTACAGCCAATAATTTCTTCCTAAAGCTAATCTAAACTTACTTTATTTCAGTTTAAAGCCATCCCCCCTTCTGTGTACTACAAGCCCTTGCAAAGTCTCCTCTTCAATAGAGAACGTAGCTTTAACTGAGCAAAAAAAGCACGGAGAAAAAAAAAAAAAGGAATAAAAAGAAAAAAAGGGAAGCACTTTGTTGTTTTATTATGATGTTCAGAACAACACATATTAAATGTTTCCGGGTGAAGTACTAGTCTCGGACCGCTCGTGCTCTCCACAACACTCAGTAAATGTTTCAAGCCGAAGTATTAGCGTCGGACTGCTCGTGCTCTCCACAAAAAGAGGCCAACACACAAAAACAACTTCACCGCCTTGTGCTGAAACCACAGGGTAACTCAGGGGCCTCAAGCGGCCTCTCGCCCAACCCACCACCCACCTCTACCAGCTTCCTCTGGCCCTTGACCTTTTTATTCTTTCCGGGGCCGCAACGCGGAGAAGAACAACCTTCCTCGCTCCCCGTCCCCGCGGGCGCCCACCCTCCGCGGGGAAAAAAAACAAACTTCCCGTATATTTTATTAACCAGCCTCCTCGCAGCCAGGCCGTACCCTGCCCCGCAGAGCAGTTGCCAGCGCGCTCCGAGGAGGGCAAAGCCGGCGCCCGGAGCAGCGCTGCGACGCGGCGGGACACCCGCCGGTCCCCGCCGGGGACACCCCCGCTGGCCGCCCGCGGCCCCTTCTCAGCATGCCGCGGCTCCGCCGTGACCTTGCCCAGCCCTGCCCCTGGTCCCCGCCCTGCCCCCCCCCCGTGGGCCCAACAGCGGTGCCAGGGCGGCGGGGAGGGCCCGCGTCCGGTACTGTTCACGCGGAGGACGCGGCCGAGCAGGCGGGCGGCGGGGCTGCAGCGAGACATCGTCCTCCAGTCCGCAAAGGCGGCGGCGGCGCCCGGCTCGGCCGCCCGCCCCGGCGGCGGAAGGGCGGCGCCCGGCGCCGCATTCTTGGGGGCTTGTAGTCGCCGTGAGGAGGGAAGGGAAGGGAAGGGCGGGGGGCGAGGGCGTAGCAGAAAAAAAAAAAAAAAAAAAAAGAGTCGCGTTTTTATTCGGGGAGAAGGTGGTGTTTTAAATCGTCTTTGAGCGGCTGGTATTGAGAGCAATAATCCCCCGTTGTTCTGTAATTATTTTTTTTTCCCCCCACCGGCCTATCACAATGTAAAAATAAGAGCAATAATTATCCGCCGCTCGGTAATTTTCTGTCGGAAGTTTGTGTTGAGGAGGGTGCGAAATAAGCGAGTTTCTGAGGAAAGCAACGAGGCTGGTGAAGGGACTGGAGCACCAGTCCTGTGAGGAGAGGCTGAGGGAGCTGGGGCTGTTCAGCCCAAAGAGGAGGCTCAGGGGAGACCTCATCACTCTCTACAACTCCCTGACAGGAGCTGGGTGGGGGTTGGTCTCTTCTCCCAGGCAACTATCAGTAAGACGAGGGCATGGAGAGGTTTAGGTTTAGATATTAGGGAGGAATTCTTTACAGAGAGGGTAATCAGGCGTTGGAATGGGCTGCCCAGAGAAGCAGTGGATTCTCCGTCCCTGGAGGTTTTTAAGATGAGACTGGATGTGGCATCAGTGCCATGGTCTAGTAACTACCGTGGTAGTGGATCAAGGGTTGGACTTGATGATCTCAGAGGTCTTTTCCAACCCGGCTGATTCTATGATTCTATGGTTTAGTTGAAGTAGTGGTAGTAGTGGTACACTGAGTATCCACTTTTTGGATAAGAGACACTGAACAAAGGCGCTCTGTAACCAACCAGCTGTAAATGCGCTGCTCAACGGGCAAGTTCAAGTAAAGTTCACGCTTCAAATGACCACCAAGAGACCACCAGGAGACCCCCTAGTAACCAAATAAGGACTTCTGAAGAACTTCTTAGGACTAATTAACATACGTATGAACTTTATAAGAGAAGTAGTGAATATGCAAGACATTTGCTGAATATGTAAAATTGTAGATAAGTATTAGCTATGCTGAGCCGAGAATGGGTCACACATGATCAGAGGGGCAATCCTCCTGTGTGCCCAGCACTGATAATAAAAGAATGTCTGACCACCAATGCTCACAAATTAAGTTTTAGGGGTTTCTTATTGCCAATTTCAGTAACAATTTATAATCCCACATGCAAGTTACATGACCAATCAAATGAAATGTATTACCTCTCTGAAAGAGGGTAGATTCAGACTAGATAAAATAAAGAATTTTTTTTATACTGAGGGCGCTGGGGTGCTGGCACAGGTTGCCCAGAAAAGTTGTGACTGCCCCATCCCTGAAAATGTTCAAGGCCAGGTTGGACGGGGCTTCGAGCAACCTGGTCGAGTGGAAGTTGTCCCTGCCCATGGCAGAGGGTTGGAACTGGGTGATCTTCAAGGTCCCTTCCAACCCAAACAATCCTGATCCTATGATACCTGACATCCTTTGTTAGTAATCTGCTCAAAGCACTGTAGAAAAGGAGTGAAACCCCTCTCCTGACCATGTCCAGTGAGCACTAAGAAAATGCTCCAAGGCCAAAAGGATGGCACAAGGAGAACATGAGTGATGGTCCCAGGATAGTCAATCTGATAAGCAGCAGTCCTGACCACCTACTGCTTTATTGCAGCTAAATGGTCTGAGATTAAATTGTTTTTTAAAACCTTGAAGAGAACTGACAATCCTCTCTCTCATTCACCATGGGCAGTTTACTTACCTAGCTGATCCCGGGGCAGGAAAAGAGTGCATTTGAATAAATCAAACAACACTTTTCTGAAACAACAATTAGTGTTTTCTCCATACAGAGATTTTCTTTCTGTAAATTTTAGGGGACATCTGTTCTGAAAGAGAAGAGGGTTAATGAACAACAAGAAAGGCTCAGCTCCATTTTTTTGACAAGGCAAACATTCCTGAGAGGAGTGTGTGTCGGGGACAATGGTTACAAGAGAAGTGCCTACAAAGCAAACCGAGGCTATGCAGTACCTGGGACTTGTAGGGAAGTTAGAAAAATCAGGGAAAGCTGTGAAGTCAGCTCATTTCTTAAAAAAATGTGCAATTTTTGCAGCCACAAGCAAACTGACTTCAGATCAGTGTCACAAGAAACCACTGAACTCTACAATGAGTCCTCACATAAGGGGGTTTTAAATGCTTTAACTTATACACATGAGCTTCAGACACAGGTCAGCTCATCTCCTGTGCCATCAGCTGCCTCCAGAAACATGTCCTGTGCATATATCCATTACAAATATGTGGGTATCTGGGAGAGGGGCAAGAAGAGACAAAGTATTCCCTCAGGAATTGTCATACTCTGATTTTCTTTCTTAATTAATTTGTTCATTTTGTGTCCCTAAAACCAAGGCTGTAATAAATAAATGGAGCATCCAAATGTTCAGCTTCTTATGATACCCCTAGGAGGACACACACACTGATATTACAAGGAACCCGCTTTCTACTAAAAGATTTATACCTGGATCCGTTTCCAAATCAATTTTTCCTTGTGGCTTTCACTAAGACTCTTGTGGGGATTATAGAATTTGACTTAGATGCCACTGTGTTGTCATTCTATATACAGGAACATTTTGCTTTTAGCAGTCTCTCAACAAAACTCTTATTTTCAGGATGGGAAGGGAGAGAAGATGATCTAGAAAAATAACACACAAAGAACTTAGGGAGACTGGGTATCAGAGAACCAAAGGGAACAATTAGAAGCCCAACTGTTCCTAAGTGATCCCCTCACCATGGATCATAGGTGGCAGTGACAGGCAGGATTGTCCCACTGCCAAAGGTCAGAGAATTCTGAGTCCCACTTCTGCCAACAGGGAGATCTGGAGGTTTTGGCCTTAAATAAATTATTTTTACAGTGAGTTATTCTTGCTCTGCTTTTTATGTTGAGCTGTGTAGTGTTAGAAGTACATCTGTTGGATACCAAAGGCACGTAAAATAACTCAGGCCTGAAGTCAAACAATACGAAAAAATAAGGACAACTGCAGTTTTTTAGTGTTTTCAATCATCATGGCTAGGCTTCGCGAACGAAGATTTGGGAGTTTTCAATAGAATCATTTAAGATGAGTGTTTGGGTTGTTGTTTGGTACTTCTGTTGTTTTGGGTTTGTTTTGTTTTTTTTTTCAACCTCAGTAGCAGAGATATCTCTTCAGTCCTTTGCATTCAAAAACCTGAATGCATATAGAGTCTTTTGACTCTGTATTTTGACTCTGTAATTAATATCAGTGCCAGCCATCATCACTCTAACTGTTGAAGTTTCAGGGTATGGAAAACAGCTGTACAATATATAATTGAGCAGACATACATGGAACCAAAGGAAAAAAAAAAAAAAAAAACAACCTATTTTCAATTGTTTTAATGCAGTGGTTTGGTTCTCGTCAGAGAACACTCTGTCCCACCAACATTAATTTAGCTGATTTAATCAACTGCCTAGAAAGAAACCATTCAGCCCAGGGAGAAACAATACAGCAATTGGCAACACTCAGGTAGCAGTGCCAGGGGCTGACTTACAAAAGTTCAGGACAGACCCAGTTCTAGTGGCATAGCCAAAAGATTAAGAAAGATTTGGAGATTTAATCCAAGAACAATAATTTTCAACCACTGTGGCAAGCCCAAAGCTCAAATAATTTGTGGGGTCACTCTCTAATGCATTTTTGTAAGGAACTTCATTCTAAGAGCAACACAGATCCTGGAGCTGAACCTGATGAAAACCACACACCCAGGGACTAACTCAATTCTAGTGAAAACATTTTTCTTGCTTTCTTACTTATAGTTGGGCTTTAATCCTGTTTGAAAGCAGATCTGCTGATATTAAACACAGGACTTTCTGCTTAGTATCCCTCACAGAGCACATGATCTTCTAGTAAAAAGCCCAAAGGAACATCATGTTCATGTTGACTTACCTGGCAGCTTCAGCCACAGCAGAAGACAAAAACACTCTGTTGATGTTTTTGAGGTGTTATTGCTAATGCTTTGTTTACTTCCATCATCAGCCAAAAATGTGCAATGCAAATAAATCACTAACCCCTTAAATATCTGCATTTAGCTAAGGACTAAAAGCAGCAAAAACGCTTTAGACATCCAGGTTTTTCAGGGTGTCCTGTTTACACCCCGGAGTCCAAGTTTGATATTGTACCACAGAATGAAAAAACGACTGTGCTCAAGGCACTGGCACTTAGAAACACCAAAACAGTTGTCACCTGCACCAACCCCCTGTGTCTTTCTTCTCCCGAGGCCTTGGTGGGTACGGCAGGGGTACTGCCTGCCAGTCTCAGTCTTCTTCATCCACATGAGGAACTCATCCCCTTACTCACACATCATCCTCATTTCCATGTGCACATTTCCATGTGTGAATCCACACGTCTCCACTTCTGTGTTTCATACTGACCTTGATCTTGCTGCAGATAACCCAGGAGAGGTGTTTGAACTGCAGCTCATGACACTGGCTTGTGGACTGGCATCTAGTGCAGCATGAGCCACCCAGCAGCATCCTGCCCTGCTTCCTCCTGCCTCTCCAGGAAAGCCTGGGTTTCCTGTTAGTCCTGTATCCCAGCAGCCAGCCCTCCACAGAGGCCTCAGATACCCCAGGGCACCCCACATGGCACTAGACCCCTATATTTAGATGCCTGAGGTTTTTGCTGTCTGAACAGTGTACAGCTGAGGCTGAAATTCAGGTCCAAATTCAGCCACCTGAAGGTGTTTGCATGGCAGGTGTGTCTGTGTGTCCATCTCAGCTCTTGCTGTGCCGATGCAAACCTGGTCCACACAGTCAGCAGAGACAACAGAGTCTTTCCTTTGCTATCTCTAGGTGTCTGCTGCAAGGAGAGGGTTGAATTGCTCCCTTGGAGCCCTCCCAGATCTGGACAATCTCTAGTGGTTGCAAGAAGAACTTAGAAACCCATCCACAGCAGCAGCCCATGGTGAGTACCTCTGCAGGAGGTGTTTGAAGCTGGACCTGACTCCCACCCAGGAGTATTTTGGACCCAGTGCTAAATAATAGAGGCAGGGACAGGCAGGTTAGTGCTGTGGTTGGGGAAAGGTTCAGTTCCAAGCTTGTGAAATGATGAGGCCTGCAGACCACGCAGAGTGGGCTGTTACAGCATGAAACTAAAAGTACAGTTGCTTTTCTTGAATAAAGCCTTTGACACCCTTTCCTATCCCACAGTCATGACAAATGACTCGGAGCCCTGTCACTGCTTTGCCAGAGAGTGACAATGTACAGTGATCACCAGGGGAATCCTGCTGCCACCACCCATCATAGTTCATGTTTACATTTGCTGTTTACATCTGCACAGCCAGAGGTTAAATGCTGCCACAGGTTTCTTAGGAATTTGAGCCTTGCACTTGACTGACAGCTTTAGTAGACATAGCTGGCCCATCAATACATTCATGTCTCTGTAAATGTTAGCGTAAGAGAGTGGTACAAAGAAGGATGCCTTCTTCTTTACTCAGACCAAATGGACCCTCCTGCCTTTTCTGTAACACTGATTGGTGTGGGTGCTTGTAGGATTCCATCAATCTCTTCCCACGTACTGAAATGGAAGGTCAAAACTGAAACAAGCTTATTCACTCCAAGGTTTTCAGCATTTCCTACAGCACAGTTTCCCGTGAATAGCAGGTGCCCGGGCTGTCAGCACTTATCTCTGAGCTGAAGGAAATGCTGGACAGGAATGTCATGCTCCTGCAGACCTCTTCTTAACAGAATGTGTACCTGATCATGGCATAAAGATGGCAAAACTCAAAGTTTTCCAAATATTGGTTGCATATTAAATAGTAAATAAGAAGTGGCACTTCCCTCCTGTGTAGCAAGGATAGCAGAGCTCTATTTGGAGCTCTGCTCAAGGACCTTCTCCATCATTTCCCTCCCAGCTTCTCACTGCCCTAGGACTGCAGCCCCTTATACCACAAACATTGTGGTGAACTTCATGCCAAGCAGAAATCCTTTGGGATAATCCTGCTACCCAGAGAAGTTGTGGACTCCCCATCCCTGGAGGTGTTCAAGACTGGGCTTGACTGGGCTCCGAGCAACCTGGTCTAGTGGAAAGTGTCCCTGTCCATGGCAGGGGGCTTGGAACTACATGGTCTTTAATGTCCCTTCCAACACAAACCATTTGGTGATTCTATGGCAGAATCACACACTTGATCCCCACAGTAAACTCAGACACATTAAAAATCTTAGAATTGTATTCAGCCTGGCAGCTGTATGAACAGTACAGTTGGTAGAGCCAAAAAAATGGACTTTGTGGGCAGATATTTAATAGCATAGAATATACCCCAAACTTCCCATTCAGAATCAGAAACGGGTCTGTCTCCTGGTGCTGCCCAGAGTTAAAAGACATCCCTTTAACAAATTCAGGTTCCAAGAGGGAGGGTTTAGCAGGAAGGCCATCCTTGGAGACAAAACCTGTATTTAGAGAATTGCTAAACCAGGAACAAGTTCTTCAGCTGGTTTAGCCCTTACTCACATCGCTGATGACTCTGGACCTACACTCCTGGCATTAGCTGATGTCTGATCATCGTCTCCCAATCTTACCCTCAATAAAACAACCCTGCATTTTGAAATCCTCAAGCATCTTGTTAGTTCTAGTGGCATCATCATCTCCTATTACTGGAACTTAAGGTTGTGCAAACAAATTGGTCATTCTCTGCCATACCCCCGGGATCAAGGCAGGGACCCAAGTGTGAAGCTAAACCCTGACCTCACCTCTGTTCAGCTTCCAGCAGCTAAGGATGCTTAACCTTCTAAAAACAGACTAGTTTGTGGTTTTCTATACTTTAATTTACAGGTTGTAAGTAAAAATAGTCTCAGCATCTCAGCCCTAGGAGAGTCATGAGGAGGAACTGGACCACTGCTCTCCTTTTTCCTTCGTGAAGAGCGCAGAGAAATTCAGAGCTGAGGGTTTCCTCTGGAGGGATTAGCCACACTTGTGCTTTAACCTGCCTTATTTTTTTCCCTACAGCCTGTGGTTTTTCAGTAACAGAGCTATGGCTGAGAGCACCTGCTAAGGAATTAGTTAGAAATGGGCTTGCTGGGATTTCTGGTGTAACTCCAGAGAGCAGAAATAAGGACCAGAGGAGAGTTATGGCGGGGAGAGAAAGGTGGGTGTAGGTGGGGCAAGAAAGGGAGCATCTCACCTGCTCTTCTTCTGTGTAATGCCCATTCTGCTTTCAGCAAACAATTTTTTAATTCTACTTCTGAAACATCATGCAAACTTTTGTGGTATTTCTATTAGTATAGTTATTTTAATTTTTTTTTTTTTTTTTTAGTATTAGTAGTGTCAAATGAAAATAAGGAAGCACACAAACACTGCCCTCTTCTCCCCTAAGCAATGCCATGGCTTGGCATTTCTAGAGAGCCTCACATTTCTATGGTGCTTCACAAACAGAGGCTCAGATATCAGCTTGGCACCAGCTGGGGTCACAGTTTCAACACTGGAAGCACTTTAGTGGGAAGTCCCAAGGGTGAACACTGAAATGGCACCCGTGGACTGCCAGCCCCAGACTGACCCTTTCAGGTCCATTGTGGCTTGGATTTCTCCAGGAAGGAAGATGCTGCTGAAGACCTGTGGTCATCTTCATCTAAATACTGGGTTATTTTCCTTTGCTGTGGGATCTGAGGCAGGCCTGGCTCTGTCACATATCAGAGGCTTATCAGAGCGTACTCATTTCATTCAGTAAATTTTGCCAGGAATGCTTCAGCAATTCCAGGTCTTAGAGAAAAGCTTGACATTTGATGGGCTTTTTGTAGCAGTTCATTGGGCTGCAACCATACCCATCCCACTGCCTTTCTCCCTCCTGGAGACAGGGGCAGCCGAGCACGGCGATCCGGTTTATTGAAAACACAGGTGTCAGACCTGGGGCTGCCCCATTGTGCTGGGAAAGGTCACGTTCTGGACACCTGCTCTTCCAGATCACCAGGTTGCACTGCTGGTCACGAGGAATGGAGAGTTTCACAATAGGAAAACAACAGACTAGGACGAATTCTGCTCTCACAGGCCCTGCATGGGGTTTTCCCAGTGCTGAAGCAGGACACAGGATCCTTCAGAGCCTCTGCCATCCAGGAAGAAGCAGGAGCAAAATGGGGTGTAAGTTCCTTGAAATCTAAATGCCAGAAAAGCCCCTGCTCATTACTTGTCCCACTGCTGTAAGGAATTGAGTTTGGCTGTTAATTCTTTCATAGAATCATGAAATGTTTTGGGTTGGAAGGGACATTAAAGATCATGTACCTCCAACTGTACTTCTTTGCCCTGAAAGAAACTCCTCTAAATAACATTGAATCCCTGTGTGATAAATAAACTCAAGTCTCCTTCCCCAGAGGCCAAGCTGGCTTTTAAGGTTTCAGGATTGTGGGGTGTAGCTCAGCAGGAGTTAAGCTGAAAGCTGATGCAACACTGATGTCTAAGGGCCGGAGCTGCAGATGTGGAAATAGGCACCTTCTCTTTGACCCCAGAGGAAACACTTTGGTTCCTCTGTCTTTGCATAATTAGGCATGGAACAATTTTAATATTTTATCCCTGCAGGCTTTAAGAAAGCCATAAATCTGAAAATCAGCATCAGAAAACAAAAGAGTGTTAAGGAGTGGGAGTACCCAAAAAGCAGTGTTTGGAGATGTCTTACAGATATCCAAGAGGAAGGTCTCAAACTGGTTAAATCTAGCACAGCCTACAACAGATCAGGTCTGGTCCAGTGTCCACAGAGGTCACAAACACATAGAACAAGCTCCTTCACCACAGAAAGCAGCAGATCCAGCTGTTTCCATCTTGTCTTGTTCCCCCATCATTTTCATCATCAGCTGTTTCATGGGGAGGTCACTCGGACACAGGACCACTGGGCTGGGCTGGGCTCTGTGGTCGTGGAGCAGGAACTGGTGTCCTCTATTAGCTCAGCTGACAAACCTCTTCCTCTCTCAGTCTCCTGGGGCTATTCCCTTAGTTTCAGTGATGTTCACCTACCTACCTCCCCTGGGAACACAGGTATGAATACATAAACAAAGCTCAGTTGCAGCTCTTATAGTTTGTGTTGGAAGGGACCTTTAAAGGCCACCTAGTCCAACCCCCCTGCCATTAGCAGGAACACCTTCCACAAGAGCAATCTGAATATATGTTGAAGCCTTAAGAAATTCTGAGCTGACAAATTACACCTTTTTACTCTGTTTTACTGGATGCCATTGGCTCATTTGCAGCGGTCAGAGAGATCACCTGCAGTCTGGAAATCCCAGTGTTGGCTACAGGAGCTTCACAAACACAGCTGTTGAAAGTTTTTGTGCTAAAATTGTTTTTGTTGTGGTCAGGCATTGTGGATTTGATGAGGAGTAGAAGTTCTGTCCAATATTTCTCTGTAGATTTAACAACCCCACAATAACATATAAATATATATTTATCCCGTAACAGGATTTGTCCTGAAGCTAAAGAAAAAAAGGATTTTGCTCAAACTGGACTGTTTTTATGCTGAAGTCACTTTGGTCCTTGCAAAAATAACTGACAACATAAAAAGTACCCAGATTCTTTCTTAAGGGAAGAGTTTTGTCTGAGGTTTGTAATTTTGCTGAAATCTTGCTGACCCAGCAATGTCACTGTGCAAAGTTCTGCAGGACCAAGTTAATGTTCTACTGAAATTCTTTGCTTCATGATTAGTTCTTGAATGGCTGTAAAATGGAGACAAATGTCTAAACTAAATTCAAAGGGGCTAATCCTCATTTCACATACTTGTAGCTAAATTTGGAACGGCAGTGAAGGCACTGCAATTGCAGCACTTGAGACCTTGTGATCTCTTTGAGATCCCTCTGGCTATGTATCCTTAAAAGCACTAAATCAGCTTTCACTAAATATACCTATCCGTGCATTCCTAACGTTATTTTCTATATATTTTCTATATATTTTTCGTTGTCCAGAGAAGCTGTGGCTGCCCCATCCCTGGAAGTGTTCAAGGCCAGGCTGGATGGGGCTTAGAACATCCAGGTCTGGTGGAAGGTGTCCTTGCCCATGGCAGGGGGTGTGAACTAGATGGTCTTAAAGCTCCTTTCCAACCCAAACCATTCCACGATTCCGAGATTTTTCCCGGCAGTGTAACAGCCAAAACCACCACTAGATGTCACAACTGCCTCGCTGTTTGCTCTCCAAGGGCAGTTTTCCTCAACAGCCTTGGCTCGAAAAGGACTTTCGCAGATTTACCCGAGGACCAAAACACAAAGGCCATGCAACTAAGCAAACCAAGATTTTGTCCTCAGGACGTGGAAGGTGCTCAAGACCTTTCCTGATGTGTTTCTCAAATCCTCTTGTTTTGGGCACAAAAAGACTCTGCAGTTTGTTAAACGTGAAGAAAACTTAACATGCAGGACCTCCCTGACCCTTTGCAGCTGCAGCAGAAAACTGGGGAGAAGAAGTTTGAAGTGGGACACAAAAAAAACCTGTGCTGAAGGCAGGAAAGCAAAGTGACCACAGAATATTGCTTTTGCCTTTATCTTGGTAATTTTGGTGCTGGAAGTAACTTTTCTGTACTTTCTTTAGTTATAGTGTAGGACATTTGTGTTGTCACTGTGGTTTGTGATGCTTGAACACATGAACACCCACCCACCTCCTCCTGCTGAAACAGTGAGGAAATAGCAATAACATCAACTGAACATAATTAGGCCAAACTCGGGATGTTTTCTGTTGAAGGAGCTAATTATAGTGCCAAACTGCTACAGAGGTTGGCAGCATCTCTGCTCTATTTTAGCAGCTTGTGGCAGAGAGGCAAATGATTGGAAGGTGAAGGAGTGAGCACAGTTGCTTCAGCCCATGTGAAGGTCAGGGAAGAACATTCTTCCCCTGTTCCCAGGGTAATATGATTTCTGTCTCCTGTGGTGTCATCTGTAGGAACCTGTTCATCCTCAGGACTTAGCACTGAGATCATCACAAAAAAAAAATAAAAATACACCATTTTCGGAGGGAGGTTCAAACTAATTATCTCCCACAGGCTTTCAGAGAGAGTTTTTCTTCCTCCCCTAAACACACTGTAGTCAGTGCACCAGCCTGTGCCATCATTATGCACATGAAAATAATAACAAAGCTGAAGATAATTAATTCATTCACTCACTCTCTTATGACCAGTAATTGCTCCTGTGGATTCCTTTTTCACTCCAATGACAACGGTTATTACAAACAAAACCAAAACTGAATTCCTGTGAAATTGCTATTAAAGCATTCCCTGAAGGGGGGAGGGGGGAAGAAAAGAAAGACTAAAACAAATAAAAAAGTACAACGAAAAAGAAGGCAAAAGTGTTTGATTGTCAGAACAACAGTCCCTTACAAAAAGCAGTGGACATGTAGGTGGGAGTGTTCTCACTGTGCTGATTTGGTACAACAGACATCAGCTTTGCACAGCTTCTACTTTCCATCATTTCCACAGCATCACATCTGCATCCCTGCCCAGCACTGCTGCCTGTGGCACCTCACAGCAGCAACCAGCTGCTTTCTATTGAATTCCTTTCAGAGAGCCCAAGCATGAGGAGCATTCATTCCAATTGCTGTCTCCACACAGAGCAGGAAAGCTCCAGTGTGTTCACCAGGATAACATGCAGCCATCCTCAGCCCAGTGCTGATGAACTTTCATGCACACCAGAGATACACAGTTCAGACCATGGCTCAGACCACACTGACACCCATATAGTTCTTCTGTAAGCTGCCCACATCATTCCTCACACACCATCCAGCCTGGTGTATTTACCAGGATAGTCTTTCAGGCTTGACTCTTCTGGCTGCTCTTACTCTGCCTCCAAGGCAGATGAAGTGGGAAAGTCCAGGAACTTAAATCCTTTAGATAAATTTGTTCATATGCCAACTGTCCTTTTCTAAAAGCTGAGTGCATTTAGCAGGAAAAAAAGATTTAAAATCCCACAAAAACAAATGGCACTCTTACCTTGAGTGAGCTCTGGATCAGCCCTGTGGTGGGTACCAGAGAAAACCCACCAGACACTCTCCCATCCTGAGCTCTCTCACCCCTCTGGGAGATGCCCCACCACAGGGCATCAGAGGTACACAGGCAGAGGCTGCTCTTCCTGAGCAAGGGGCATTTTTCAGCTCAGTGGGGTTTCTGCTTGGTTACACCACTTCAGTGGGCACCGCAGAGGATTGTCAGCTGTCTGCCCTCACACTCCACTGAAGCACACAGGGACATTTACCCTCAAACAGAAATATTTGCAGTGTTGAAATTCACAGGGATTATTCACATGTTTAGAATGAGGCAAGCCCAAGTCCTGAGGGACACCACAGCAAAACACCACTCATCATACACCTGTGTGTGACAGAATATAATTTTGATTTGATTTACTTCTGCAGTAATAAGAAAATCATACCTTGTGTGGTGATACACACAAAGACACTTGGAAGGTAAGTTTTTAAATGGCTGATTTCACAGTCATTTATATCTTCCTTCTGACCATACAAATTAGGGAAATATTGTGTAGAGGAAAGCTAAGGTTGTAATTTGACCTCACATAGTTGTCACCTTAAAAGTCTTAATGAGCCAAAAGTGACAAATAAATTCTAACATGTGAGAAGGCACATGGAGCCACAGAAGAGACTTGGGATGCATCATGTGATAGTGTGGGAGGGCAGAGCCAACACAGGTCCTACTGGCAGGGACCAAGTTGTCTGCTCACTGGATATCCATCCAACACCTTTATTCCCTGGAACAATGCCCTTACGTTCCCTCTAGTTCTCCACATCCACCTCCTGTGCACTTGCCTGTTGCCTTTGAGCTCAGGCTGGTGTCCCCTTCTCATCCACACTGTCCTTCTGTGCTTCTTCCATGCTGGGGTGAACTGCAGAGGAGGAGCTGGACCACAGGTTAGGAAAGGGATCACAGGGGAGTAAGTGGCCCATGGCTCTCCACTGATGGACTGTAACATGAACCCAGAGTGGCACAGAGCTGTCTGAACTGCCTCAGTCCATCATCAAGCCATCATCCATCTCAAGCATGGACAGATGGTTCCCACTGTTTGTCTACATTTGCCTGATTTGCACGACTTGCCTGTCATGAGATTATTTAGTAGAGGGATTTTAGTCAAATTCCTCTTCTGCACTTTGAAGCAATGCTTTGTCTGTCTGACTTCATATGCAGCCTAAAACCAAGTGAGGCCAGTAAGTCTGCCTATGCTGACATGCTTTGCCAAATGAGCATCTCTGTTAGACCCAGTGACACTTTCTTTTGAGATAATACCAAATCACAGCTCACCCAAGCCTGGTGCCAACTGCCCTTCATGACTGGAGGGAAGAGAAACTCAGCCCACAATTTAGCCCAGAAGGGAAGAGAAGGGCAAAAGGGAGCATTTTTTTCCCCCTCCTACCCTCAATATGTAGCCCAGCTTTTCCTAAATCAGCCTAGTAAATCCTAGATGAAAACATTAATAATCATAGCTGTAGATACAGCCCCTCTCCTGCCCCATGTCAGCCTGGAGAAGCACCGTGTGAGACCCAGGGAGGCTTCCTCACATTGTTGCACTGCCCAAGCTGTGCTAATTGGACCAGACAATCCTCAAGGCAAGGAGGGATGGAGCTGTATCAGACATGCCCCAGGTGATCATCTTCAAGACACCAAAGGTTTGTTGTGTATTTTGCTTTCACTGCATGGGCTGACCTCCCCAGGCATTGCATGCGTTTGTCTGAGAGTCCTTGTCTGTCTCCAGAAAAACAGGATGGTTTCAAACCATCTGTTTATCAGTGGGGGTGACAACTAGTATTGCCAGGTGAAAACTGAGAGCCCTCATCTCTTTTGTCTTCTTGGAATTGTATTGCAAAAAAAACAACCCCATGGCTGGTCAGGCTTGGCCACAACCCAGAAATACTCTTTAGCAACCTGGCTGCTGGCACCTGAGTGCATTAAATCAGACCTTTGTGGGTGATGAAGGTAATGACAGGGCTGATATGATGACAAGCACTGGATGTAGGGAGTGTCTGGCTGCCTGGCAAGCAGCCCCATCCCCAGCAGAGCCACGTTTCACCATCCATCTGATGGAGAGGTAACAACATAAATTTGGGGGTGTTGCCCAGCAGCAAGAATCAGCTGTCATGTTTCTCCCATGCCCTGGCTTGTTCCCAGAAAGCATCCCCCACTCTCAGACAGCTTTCATGGAATTTTTCAGCACATGAATCTCCATATCCTCCCCCTGAGCAGCCTCAGCATAGAACAAGTCCAATAAATGTGTCACATCAGGGATTTTCCTATATATCACCTGTGTTTTTTAAAACTGCATTTCATTCAAAATTTCAAAATATCTTCCTTCTCTGTCTTTGGATCCATCTGCACCTGACACTGATTTCTGGTTCATGAGCTTCACCTGCCTCACTGGAGTTGTTCCTGCTTGGAGTGGAGGTGAGGGACTGTGGATTGTCACCCTCTGATCAGTGGAAGCCTTTTACTAGATTGCACTTTCCTAGCAAGTAAGCAACAGCTTGGACCAACATGAAGTCCTCTGTACTTGAGCAGATCTGAAAAAATCTCTCTGCATCCTCCACTGAATATTTTGAACTCAGGAAAATCTTGTATTCATCCTTTTCACTTCAACCCATCTCTCCTAAAATTGAATGTTAAGTAGTGCAACACTTTGCTAAAGTGTTATTACAGTTCTCTGATGTTGAGAGACTTAGAGGCAGGAGGGGATGTGAATTGCCTTTATCTGGGTTAGGCATTCCCAGGAGGTGATGGGTCCTGCCTAAAATACACCCAAGTGGGGTGAATCCACTTGTCTCTTTCCACAGGGCTCCACATTTGCTCAAGCTCATGTAGCTTCTGAGTGGGAAGTTACATGAGACAAATCCTGTTACTGATGGGGTAAAACTAGGAATAAGTTGCTCCTGATCCTGCTCAAGCCATCTATTTGATCAGCAAAATGGGTGTAGAGATGGATCAATAGACAAATAAATGTATTATAGCAGACAGTATTTGTCCATGCTTGCTCAGCCATCTGGCTAAATAACAGTATTGATCTTGTAAAAAATGACACCTCTAAAATACCTAACTTACTCCTCAAGCAGTAAATACAGGCCTCAAGGCATGAATTTCTGCACAGAATTTTTCTTGGGAAAGGCAGCCACCCACCACAGAGTAACAGCATTATGTGGACTCTCAGATGGGTTGTATCTTATATATTTCTCTCAACTTAGTCAAATGAAGACTAGAAAGATGTCAGGCTT
Source organism: Manacus vitellinus (assembly GCF_001715985.3). Taxonomy (NCBI): domain Eukaryota; kingdom Metazoa; phylum Chordata; class Aves; order Passeriformes; family Pipridae; genus Manacus; species Manacus vitellinus. Next base: position 628,606 of record NW_021940910.1, on the reverse strand, counting down.
TTCCATCTCATTTACTGAATATTCAGTTTGGAAGTTTCAGTATTATTTAATCCAAAAATGTTCAGGTTTTCTAAGAATTCATTGACCAAACAAAGCTTGTTTGTTCATTTATAACCAAAATGTTCCCAACCTGGATGATTGAAATAAGCTACAAGTGCTCACTTTAAGCACTTAATGACTGCACCACTTTCATGAAGCTGAGAGTAAGAGCTGTGTTAAGACACAGGACATGTACAGAAATGGCATATGAGCCCCCATGTGAGATGCTGCTGTCAAGGCTGGGAATAAAATAAAGACCCAAGGCCAAGTTGGTCCTGAGCCAGAGGGAGCCAGAAATCCGGAGTGAGGGTCTCTGTGGGGCCATGGGCACCAGGGCTCTCTCCCCTCAGGATGGGAGAGCAGGGGCTGCCCCATGCCGGACCTAGCTGGTTCCAGATGGTTCCAGATGTTTTCATGATTGCTGGGGGTGCCAGGGTGTCCCTTTGTGACAGAGGCAGATTCCAGGGCGCTTTGTGATATGGGGGCTGTGCCATGCCCAGAGGTCATTGTGACCCCAGGGGGTTTCAGGGGCTCAGAGCCCTGGGGCACCCACTCCCAGGAGAGCCCCTCTTTCAGGAGGCAGCTGCTCCCGGGGGTGTCTCTGGCAGAGCAAAACGGAGATGCCCAAGGAGGAGGAGACAAACCCCAAATCCCAGCCCACTGAGGAGCTGCCAAGACTGCAGAGGAGGCAAAGTGTGAGGGACTGGGCAGGAGGGTGGTGGGACAGGCTCGAGCTGTGCCAAGGCAGCTGCCTTCATCCCATGCCTCCTCCTGTTTCCCATAGGTGGACCTCAGGCAGCTGCAGGAAGAGCAGCACTGCCCAGCTGATCCTCCCGAGGCACAGGAGGTGGCAAAGGCAGGACCTGCTCCTGCCTCGGGCAAGCAGGTGCCAGCAGCAGGGGCACAGAGCCAGGGCCCTGCCCCACACAGCCCCTGCTGCCCCCCCGGCCCCTCGCCCGCCCCGCTGACAGCCCATGTCCTCGGCGGGCAGCGCGCAGGGGCAGCGCTGGCAGCGCCGGAGACCAAGGAGAGGGCCTTGGCCAAGGAGGAGGGAGAGAGGAAGCTCTGCAGTCCCCCGCAGCTGCAGGACGGGGAAGACCACACTGCCCAAGAGCTTTCTGAGGGGGAGCTCAGTGGACACCCAGAGCTGTCCCAAGGCGAGGACAGCAGCGACCAAAGGTCGTCACACGAGAGCTGGGAACGCATCACCATCCACACGATCTGGGTCAACCCCCAGTACGCGGAGCTCTTGCAGAAAACCCACACGGTTTCCCAGGAGCGGGCAGAGGCAGCAGCTCCTTCTGACTCGGGCGGGCAGGTGCCAGCAGCAGGGTCACAGAGCCAGGTCTCTGCCCGGCACAGCTCCTACTGCCCCTCCAGTTCCTCATCCGCCCTGCTGTCCGCCCAGACCCCCAGCGAGCAGCAGGGTTCCCACACGCTGCAGCCCTCCCACTCCAGGCGGGCTCTGCAGACTCTCTGCAGGCTGTTCTGGTGCTCCTGTATGGCAGCACAGCCAGAGGATTAGTGCCCACTGCCAGTCTCGAATTCAAGTCAGTTCATTTGTTGTTTATAAATATTTTTATTTTTGCAAAGACCTCTGGAGAGTTGTCACTGTCCTTCGTCACCGTGCAGAGACTCAAAACAACCAGTGGCTTTCCCCTGGGAGGTGACATGTCAGTAAAAGATGCTGATTTTCCAACCATGCTTGCCTGGGCCTGGTCCATCTCAGGAGCCAGATGGGTTTCAGCAGTATCAGAGATTTGAAACTCGATGGTTTCATGGTTGCTGTGGCCAAGACAGTCCCCAGTTGCTACCTCACCCACGAGAGCCTCTCTGGGAACAAGCATGAACTCACAGGGGCACCTCTTTGGGTCAGCTCCCTGAGGCCCTGTGCCAGGAAGTTGTTATCCAGATGTGTTGGGAATCTCGTGGACCTGTCTGTTCCAGCTGTGGAGCGTTCCAAATTAACATCCAGCCAGTGGAATTCCCCCACAAGGGCAAGGGTGGTTGGGTTGGGGGTGTCTTGTTGGTGTCATGTCCTGGCTGGGTTGCCAATTGCTGCCTCCCACAATGCCAATGAACAATATTCTCTGACTGGTGTTCAGAATTCACGACACTTTAGGCAAAGAAATGTCATTTTGAGATAAAGAAAAGGAAGTTAGATGCAATATTCCCTGATGACCCGGCATATGGGAGATATTACCGACTTTCTGTTCATCATCTCTAGAACATCCATGACTTTTAAGGCTCAGATATTAGATTTACTCCAGGGAAAAATTCCAACTAAGTAACCAGGTGGTAAAGGAAAGAAATTGGCCAGGCTGGATAGATTAAAAAATACCAAACCTGTGAGTAATGTTTCGATGGGATTGTGACTAACACATGTGGCAAAACCTTGCTGACACATCCAGCTGTACAATCCTGTGAGCAGAGAAGATTTTTCTAATGATTCTACAACTGAGGGTGTTCAATCTGCTAAAAGTTTCCTGCTGACTTGATTTAAAAGCAGTAAAAAGCTCTTGGACAGCCTTATTGCTGAGGCAATGGTGTTGGTCAGGCGGAGCATCCCAGGAACTGCAGATGAAGCCTGTCAGGCACCTGTGGGCATCAGAAATACCAATACCTAAACCCAACCTGTCCCATGGGCTGATGTCCCTGCTGAGAGGGTGGGGAGTGTGCAGCTCCCTGGTCTCCTGGATAACCAGGATGGATAATGACCTCTCATACAACAAGCTTATTGATTAAAGGTCAATTTTTTAATGGTTTTCAGCAGTTTTTCCATCCTGGAGGAAAGGGGTGCTGTGAGGGGGTGGGGGATGGAGGACACTCTTTGCAGGGTCCCAGTTCTGTTATCAGGGATGAAAATCCTGCTGCAGGGGCTTCCCCAAAGACAGAGCCTCATGGAGTACAAATGACAGCAGAGCAGCTCCCTGAGGAGCTTCCAAAGATCGGGTGACCGAGTGGTAGTGGCCTTGGGCTGCTGGGGATCTTCCTGCCCAGGAGAGCCCAGGGAGGAGGCTGGCATGAGGGCACACTTGAAAAGGGTGTAGATAGGCAGGGCTGGTCACATCGGCAAACCACCAGGAAAAATGTAGAGCCTGAGCAAAAACACACAGTGCAAACCTCAAAGCCCTGGCCAGTCAGCACGTGTTGCTTGAGCTCTCAAAGAAAGATGAAAGAACCTTTTCATAAATGATAGCCCACAACCACAGGAGCCTTCTACTCCCAGCTGACCTGCAAGTAACCTGTCAAAAAAGTGGAGGTCTGCAGCACAGTGGCTGAGTTTTCCCAAGATGCTCATATCATGGATCATATCCTAAAGCCATGTGACCATATCTGCTCACTCTTCAATCATACAGGATTTTGGTACATTAGTTACGAGCTGTTGGATTTGACTCTTCACTGATCTGGTCCAGCCCTCACTAAGCTACATATAAAACTAAAAGAGAGAATGATAATCTACCCTTCAAAAAATAACACTCATTTAAGGGTTAGAGGAAGGCAGGACTGTCCTTTTTTTTCCAGTAAGAAATTAAGATAGTTAGAAAAACATCCCGGTGTACCATCTAGATTTACAGTGGGGTTTTTCAATTTAATTTGTCATTGCTAAATACATTACTTTGGGATTAAAACTGCATGGGTTATTAAATACTGATTGTAAGAAGACAGTGTACTGTGGCAGGCAAATAACTTGCAAGTTACTGAAATTAAAGCTTTGAAAATGTTTTAAGGGAATTAATGTTTAATTAGTGATTTTGATCTATAAGGCATTCCAGTAATAGCTTCAATAAGAGATTACATAAACCTGTGAGACATTTATAATAGAAAAGATACTTGATGCAGTATTTTCTTTAATTAATCCTGCACTGGAAGACCACCAGGAGGGAACCTGTAGTTTGTGCACAGTAAAAAGACCATTCTAGTTAGCAGGAACTTCAGCTTCTCTGATTATTTTTTTTTTTTAATGATCAAAGTTACATGCACGCATTTTTAACTATGCCATGAGATGAATTTTGAGTTTAGCATGATTAAGAATATTTACACCAAGATATTCTTGTACAAAGTCTTCTGTTTTCACTAAAAAAAGTAATATGTAATTTCTTATGGTCAAACCCAAGTCACTCTTTTGCTCACTACATTTATCTCGATGATTTGGCAAGATTTTCACAAGGGTGAAAGTGTAATTAAGGAAGTTTAAAAGATGTTTATGTCAGCAGCTGTGAAAACGCAAACAGGAAAGTCTAGTGATCTGAAAACAATAAAAACCTGGTTATCAGGGTTACAGAGTTACAGGGATGATACAACTCCCATTAAAGTTACTGGAAGGGTAAATGAGTAAACTTTAGAAGTTTTCAGTACAAAAACCTGGCACTTTGTAGGTCTTTAGGTTCATCTTCAATCTGAAACGTGTCACCTTTTTGCTGATGTACTGAGTGAAATAAGACTGCAAAAACATTCTGGAGGATTCAAAAGGCTTGATAACTTTGAAACATCTCTTTGAAAATGAGGAAATCTCTCCATTTCCTCCTTCTTTGCTGGTGCAACTAGACCAAAGCCAGAGTTATTACAAAACTTTTTGTTAAATCCACATGGTTAAAAAATGGATCTGGCATTACGTTTAGAAGATATTAATACCTGTTACAGTTTACTAATACTCATTAGGGTTATGCTGTGCTTATTTTCTTTATTACTTTAGCTCTAATCATTTGGTTTAATACCCAGAGCACACATTCTCTATGCTGCCTGCTTAATTATTTTCGCCTCTTTTTATGTCACATTTCTCAGAACAATAATTATGTCAGATCATAAATCCCATCCTACAATGACAATAATAAGAACTTGACAGACAGTAATACTTGCTTTGTAACATGGAACAAGGTGATTTGGTTTAACTAAACACATAATTTCTTTCTAGTTAGTTTAATTAATTCATCTTAATTATTTAACCTATAAACCACAGGTTAATTAAATTGAATCTGGTGCACTCTCTTACTATATTTATATTGCTTTTTTTTTTGAATGGAACTAGTGTTTCATTACCTCCCTTGCTCATTAATTTTAGTGCTGCTGTTGCTGTTTCTTGAAATGTTTGTTTCCTCCAGGGCCAAGTTAATCCATAATTCAATGCTAATGGTAAATCAGCTGTGCATTACCCTCTGTGCACAACCCGAAAGGCAACATGCAGGGGCTGGATCACGTCAGGTAACAGGACCCACTGCAGGAATGTACCCTAAATAGCCACAGCCAGCCTGCCTTGGGCTTTAAAAGGACACCTCCTTCCACCTGCTTTTGATACCATTTTTTCCCAATGCCATCCTCTAAAAATATGTCCCTGCTTTTCTTCCCAAGGTGCAAGGGGGCAGGGTGGGATAGAACTGGCAGCTCCATTTCTAAAGGCTTCTGAAGGCTCTTTTGAAGAGCATTTTGAAAAAAAACAGAAAGTCCAAAGCAAATGCCACAGTGAAAGAGCCAAGGTTGCAAAATCAAATTCAGTAAACTCGAGCCCAGGAGCTCTTGGGAGCAGCTGAGGACACAGTTGAGCTGCTCCTACCCAAGGAAGTCATGGGTGTCTGCAGTACCTGCCCTTATCTGGAGATCTACCATGGCATGCTCATCTACAAACTGTTAGCTCTCAAAAAAAAAATGTGTAATAATTTCTAGAAAAGCAAAAAACAGGGACTAGAAATACCTCTGCTGCCTGTACATTTAATTTTCATCGAACATGCTCGTGGCTAGGCAGCTAAGCATCAGCATAAGCAGGGCTGTGTCAGGGACAGGGCATGCTAAAGCCACCCCAGGAGGGGATGGACTGCCTGCACCACACCTAAGTGTGCCCCACACGTGCTGGCAGATGAAGGTCATGACAGGTCAGGGAGCCTGGCAGCCTCCAAAGGGAAAGGATCAGACCATCCCTAAGAGCCCCTTAACTCAAAAACCTATCTACTGACTCTGCAAGTGTGGGCTGGGGGAGTTTGCACAAGGGAAATCTGCACAAAGCCTCCAGAACTGGCTCAGACACTAAATTTTCTCTGGCATTCCAGCAATTTAATTCCACACAGACATTTTAATTCCATCTCTGTGGTACAGTGGCACACTGTACCCATAACCCACAGCCCAAGGCCCACTCAAACTCCCATTCCAGCAGGGGAATCTCTTGCAAAAGCACCCACAGCTGCTCCCCAGGCACCCAGAGCAGCTCAAGAATCACACCTGCCACTTTCAGCCTTAGATCTAAGGAGACCCTGCTAAGCACAAAGCTGAGTGAGATCACAGCTGGTCCAGGGCCAGAAAGTAATGGTGCAGTAATGGTTTTATTGGCTTTTTGAGAAGGAGCTGTTTGATTTCAGAGAGAGGAGAGTCAACAGCAGGGTTTGCTCCCGCTAATCCCATTTCCAGCAGCACTGAGTGAAAGGCACTTGGGCACAAAGCTGTGCTCGGTTGCTCTCTGTTTACCCAGGGTTACATTAGGAGCCCAAGAGCATCTGAATACAGCCCATGGCAAGAACTGAGGCTTTGCAAATGGCTCCTGGAGCACCAGGCTTATGGGAAGAGGTATTCCAGTGTTTCCAGCAAGTTGTTGGCAGCCCAGTTACTTTCTACAAGTGCTTCAGAATTAACAGAATAAATGTGCAGGAAGGGGAAGGGAAAGATCTAAAAATGTAAAACTAGCTCCTTTTTGTAAAAAAAAAAAAAAGATCTGCATTTAGATGCACAAGTTTTAGATGTGCAAATTTAAGACACTCTCTATTGAGGCAAGCACTGAAGATAACAAGTGTTGACCAGATAATCTGGTTAATTGTAAATAATGTATTTACCTTAAGCAAAAAGAATTCAAATGCAAAAGGGTGAATTTGGCCTGGGTGAGGAGGGGCTCTTGTAAAGGGCAAATTACAGCAGAAGTTACTCTGACCATGATCTGTCCACAAAATAAGTTACTTTAAGAAACAAATTACAACCAAGTCTGGTATAACAGCTCTTTTATTTCAGTGTCTAAAACACAAAAGGAGGGCTTGCATTTCAACATCAGAACCATGCAAAGCACCTACACACCGAAAAAGAGATATTTAACGAGTGTCTCTCTCCTGCTACATGTGGAAAATTGAGGCAGGAAGACTCCGTTTTCCTGTGCGTTCTGCTATGTCCTTCCACAAATCAACCAGCTGTGAGGGGTGATAATTAACCTTCATTCCAAACCAAATCATTTGCCACTGAACAGTATTCCACGCTGCCCTAAGCTCCTAAAATATGCTCCTGTAAACTTGATCCAGGACCCAGTTCTGCTCTCTGTTTACAAGGATGAAGTCCCAGACATCTCCAGCTACAGGGCAGACTTTAATCAGAGGTACTGAATCAATGAGAGTAGAATTTGGCTCAAAGGATGAGTGTCTCCTCCATACAGAGGCCAGGAAAAGGCCCTTATTAGTGTCCCAGAGAGGGGGATGTAGAGATCACCCTAGGCTCAGAGAATTGTCATGTGCACAGAGGACAACTAGACATCCTGAACTATTAAAAAACAGTGGTATAGAAAAATAAAAGGCATAAAATACTGAACCAAAAAGGTTCCAAATAAGGCATCAGCAGGTCCCAACTGGATGTGCTCCTGTTACGTACGTCACCCTCCCAGCCAGGGGGGTTAGGAATGATGCATTAGGATTGTATTTCTGACCTCAATCATTAAGCCCTCCGAGCAACCAGAAGGGTTCAAGTTCTCTTTGAGAAAAAAGAAAAAAAGAAAAAAAAAAGCAAACACATAACCAGGGAGTACTCTTTTTGGTAAGTATTTCTTAGAAAATAAAATAAAAACATTAAAGCAATTTGTTTAAATGATTCATTAAAAAATGACAACGTTCCTGTAAAGTAAAAATATATATATAGAAATAGATTCTTTTTTTTTTTCATTTGTTTGTCTGTTTTTTTTTTTATAAAAAGACATTCAGTAACACATCAGCGGATTCTGATCAGCTTCCCATCAGTCTCCTGCGATAACCGCTGCTTGTTAAGGCAAAACATCGGGTTGGCACCTTTACAACAGCTGAATCCAACTGGGCTGAAGGCAAGGCAGAGCCAGCAGAGCCCTGTCAGCGAGGCTGCTTCTCCCTCACGCTGACCGAGCCGTCCTCCATCCCAAAATACACCACCTCAGCCATGTCGATGAACAGCCCCGTCTCCACCACACCTGGGGAACAAGAGGTCACGTGCTGGTTAATGCCAGAGCCACCCCTTCGCTTGGATCCTCTGCTCTGCCCCTCGTTTTGTTCATTAAAAGGCACCAGTGCCTCCATCAGAGGTTTGGAGAAGTGTCCAACACTGGGGGATGTTCTATCAGCCACTCCAGGAAGCCTTTCCCATGCAGCCACCCTCTGCTGCTGGAGAAACTCTCCAGAGACTGAGAAACAACTCCCGAAGTTCCCTCAACGTTCACACCACCCCAGACACCCCCATCACACCAACACAACCACGAGTGACGCATTTTCAGCCACCTGGTGACTCACAGGAGCAAGAGGAAGCTACACATGCACCCACAGGATTATTCCCTTTGCCTCTGAACACATTTAAAAGATCGTCCTGTTGGAGAACACCTGGATAACACTTGTTCAAATGTTAAGACTCTGCAGGTTTGATGCAACCTCTGCAATTTGTCACCCATTTGCAAATGTACCTGTGGTTGCATTTAATTGTGGGGTGAACTAGAACTTCCCAGTGATCACTGAGACACAGCCAGAGGCCAGAAAGGTGGATAGAAAGGGAGGACAAGGGTTACCACAACCACAGGGTGGCCAGAGCCCTGCTACCACCACTGTATTTAGGCTTTAACAGTTCTGCTCATCCACTTCTGTGTCGGGAAGATGCTCTTCTCCCCTCAGAAGGTCCATTTCTGAGCAGCAAACAGTGCTGAGACCATCTCCACATAGACACAATGGAATATGTCCCATCATTTCCCATTCCTTTCTCCACCACAAAGAAATGCAAGGAAGAAGTCCCTGCTGTTTCATTTGCAAACAGCATAACCAGCCACTGTTTGCCTCTTGCACAGAAACAGCTCTAATGATACAGGCATTTGTACAGCCTTGGGAAGCAACTGGATTAGGATAAGGAGCACTAGGGACAGCCCAGACCAGCAACAGTCACTGGTTCATTTGGATCAGTCACTGGTTTGGGTAGATCTGCTTCTGCCAAAGGTCTGAACCTGCCATCTACTGCCAGAAGCAGCATCCTGGCAGTTTGCTCCTAGAGCAGGGAAAAAGAAAATGTGTGTATTTTCAGTAAATCAGCTTATAAGCACCACTGAGGGAAGCAAAGCCACTGAACAAAAGCAACTGGTGACTCTTCACCCAGCCTACACCCATGGCCTCTGCCTGCTCCTGTGTTTTAATTGTGGTGCCAGGACAATATATTGCTGCTTTGTGGGGATGTTGGGATTTGTGCAACAGGATCCCAACGTGTTCCTGCATGTTCTGACAACACATGAGCAGTCAGTGAAAGCACTTGTGTTATGAACTTCAGGGCCAGGCAGGCCTGGGATATACCCAAAGATAAAAGATACAACATGCATTCAAAAGATGAAGAGCAGACTTTGCTTAAGATAACCAGACAGACATCCAGATGCTGCTTCCCTGAAGTTCAGAGAGTGCCAGTGCCCCCAGGCAGACTTGGCTGGTCCAGAAGCAACTCTGGCCTGGGCAGCAGGTCTCGTGCAAAGCAGGAGTCCTTGCAGAGAGGCTGTTTTGTTTACAAACAGAGGGATCAACCACTGCTGCTCCTGCACAGCAAGAACTCGGATACGTTGCATCCCCACAGCAAAGTGAGCCTGTAGGGCTTCCCATTGGAAATGGGATGCAGAGCTGGAAAATACCATAACACAGTGCAAATCCTCCCTCCAGAGTCCACCAGTGTTTCCACTAAAAGCGACTCTCTAAATGGGAGAGCTAAGGAGAGTAAGGAAGAGCACAGGACTGTTGTGCCTAATGGGAAACAGCGTCAACATCAACCACCATCAGCCCATGTTTTCATCCCCATATGAAAAAGCCATGTGGGTACAGTTGTGCCAGTTCAGCTGACAGATCTCTCAAGTAGAAACAAATGTAGGGACCCACAGCAGGGCAGTGAACACACACACATTTCCTTGTATCCGGGGGGAGCTCCCACAGTCCAGGTTGCCTAGCACAGACCAAACCTTAGCCAGCTTTTGTGGTTTTTAAAAAAAAATCACAGAAACTACCTGGTATCATTTTTATAGCAGTGTTCACTTCACTCCATTGATGAACCTTGTCAAACTTCCAGTCCAGGATGAAGTTCCCGTTGTCTGTCACCACAGGGCCCTGGGAAGCAAACCCAGTTGTCATGACATGAGCTCCTTGTCTCCTGAGCCCAGCCAGGGACAGTCACAGCCCTCGTTGGGACCAGCCATCCCCTCTGCAATGGTTTAGACTCATCATTCAAGTAAATCAGGGCAGTCCACAACAACCATCACCCAGCATGAGCTGCCCCCCAGCTCAAGACCCTCTCTGGCAGCACAGACTGCCCTCCAGCACCCCAAAATCCCCACAGAGCAGCAGCTCAGATCCAGACTGGCAATCCCTCTGCTCCCTGCTCTGGGATGCTTCTTTAGGAGATGTGAGACAGAGAGGCTTTCAAAGAGGTCTGAACACCTAAACACACAGTTCATTAACCAAGGTATAATTGGGAGAAATAACACAGGATGCCTCTCTGGGAGTGAAAGCCCAGAATTCCACTAGATGGAAGGCCAGAACTCTGGTCCTGCATTTGCCCACGTTCAGGTGGTTCCTCTGGGGCAGCAGGGCTGATAGGGGCACTCACTGCTTTGCTGACAGCCATCCGCAGCTCCACCACACCTCCAAATTTTCTGGTCAGGGCTCTGGTGACAGGGACATAAGCCATGGGGATGACCTCAATCGGAATTCCTTTCTTCCACTGCTCCCCAAGGTTCTCTGATTTTTTCCTGAGGACACAGTTTGAGGTGGGATTGGTGTTGGACATTATGTTAACATCACCCCAGTCTCTCTTGCAAACCCCTCAGGCACAAGGCCCTGGAGGACACAGTGGTCAGTTCACATGTGCCCATGTACAGGAGGAGCCTGTTTAATGCATGATACTCTGTTGACTCACAAGCCCTGTTTTGATGTGTTTTGGACAAGGACAGGAGGTTTTTTCCCACAGCCCCATGGCTGTTTGTACAGAACAGGAAATTTATGCTGTGCTGACAATCACTGAGCTCAGACAGCAGAGCAGCCATTTGCCCACAAGCTCTGCTCACTCCCAAGCAGGCCTGCTGAGTTGAAAATTAAGAAAAAAAGAGAAACTGAAATGTTGAAGCACTGTGAGCCAGGCTCATTTCCACCTATTCCTGCTCCCCTGACCCATTGGAGGGACAATAATGGCCTAACACAGGACCATCCAAATCCTCCCAGAGGTATAATGGTAGTATTTTCACCTGTAATCCGCAATAACAATGAAGCACTTTGCATATCCTGCAACTATCTTCTCCTGTGTCAAGCAGCCACTGCAAGGGAGAAAAAAATAAAAATAAAACCAGGAAACATCAGACTGCTCCTCCCTGTGCCTGATGGCCTCAAAGTCCAGTCTCCTCCACCACACGCTTGCTGGTTTTGGTGCTGCCATTGCCCCTCTCCTTATCCTCACACATCACTTTATCCCCCTTGTTCCTTGCACACACCCTTGGTCAGGGGCCATCTCCCACAGTGGGTGCACACACAGCCCTGCACAGGGTCCCCTCAGCCTCTCTAGCCCACCCCAGAGAGATCCACAGGCAGACAGAGGTCCCCACCCACCAGTCCCATGCACAGACAGACAGACAGACAGCAGGGCTCACCCGCCACCTTTGATAAGGTTGAGGTCAGAGTCCACTTCGTCCGCTCCATCGATGGCAACGTCAAGCTGTGGGAAAAGGAGAAGCCACTCTAACCCACAGGCATGTGAGAAGAGGAGGAAGAGAAACTACAACCAACTGCAGGCCTGCAAGGCACATCACATCAGCCTCTAGCGTCATTTAAGGACCAGCAGGCAAGATTTTCCCAGGGAAAATCCTGGCGACAGTTCAGCAGCACAATATCCCCGCCTCAGGCCAGCAAGCCTCAGTCTGGATGAGATGCCTAACACCTGGAGAAAACATAGTCCAGCAACCTACTTGCCATCTAAACGGACAAGAACTAGGACAAGACTAAGGCTTGGGGGAAAAAATAAACTAAGCTTGTTAGAATCATAAAATCCTTAAGGTTGGACAAGACCCTCTAAGATCATTGAGTCCAAACATTAAACTAACACTGCCAGGTCCCTACTAATCCATGTCCCTAAGCATCATATCTATGTGGTTTTTGTACAGTGCCAGGGATGGTGATTCTAACACTTCTCTGGGCAGCCTGTTCCAATGCTTGACCACCCTTTCAGCAAAGAAATTTTTCCCCAGTATCCAGTCTAAACCTCCCCTGGTGCAACTTGTGGCCGTTTCCTCTTGTCCTAACTCACGAGTTCTCACTCGTGTTCTGCAGTGTGGCTGCCCAAGCTCATCCTCAGGGGAGGACAAAGGAGCCTGATGCTTTATGAAGGACCAGGCGAGAGGAAGGTCAGGTGAGGTCTCACCTCTGCACTCCCACTTACCTCTGGATGTCGGTCCAAGTCACTTAGTGTTAAGCCGTTCTGCAGGATCAGCTGACGGGCCTGTGCACCAAGAAGACAGCAAACACCATTTACCAGGGGCAGGAAAGGAAAACAGGCTTGTGGTGTCATTGCCCAGCTGCAGCAAGGATGGGGTCTCCCTGGGAGAGCTCCACTGCTCCTCCCTGAGGAGGGGCTGCAGCCAGCAGCAGGAACAGCAAGGAGAAAATGATGCTTTCAGACCAGAGTACTTTAATCAAAATAAAACCCTTCTGCTGATGTGAATTAAAATGCTCAGATGGTGCAACAGGAATCCTGGGTTCAGGTCTCTCCATACTAAATAGCAAGAGGCCCCATGAGCTTGGTGGGAATTACCTGCATCTAAGCACTAAAGCAGATATGGAATTTTTGAGTCCTGTGTTATTTCAGCTCTGAAATCATTCTCCCTTGCACTCATCCAGCCCCTCTGATCTCCTTTGGCTGAAAAATGCGAGCAAGAAAATTAAATATTTACAGCACAGCAATGTGGGACTAACAATGAAAATATTTTTCATACTGGAAATAAACAAAAAACAAAAAGGGGAAAAGCACAACTCGAAAGTGTGGAAAAAAGTGTGGGAAGCTCCTGAAACAGCTACTTGGTGGCTCTGATCTGCTTTTCCTGAAGTGGCTGAGTATTTCCCTCTAGTGGCAACACATCACAGAGTGCCCAGAGCTGCCCTCTGCTCCATCCCTCAGTTTAAATCGGGAATCACAGAATTGTTCAGGTTGTAAAAAAAAACCTAATATCATAAATCCAACAATTAACCCAGAACTGCCACAGTCACCACTAAACACTGTCCCCAAGTGCCACATCTACACACCTCTTCAATACCTCCAGGGATGGGGACTCCACCACTGCCCTGGGCAGCCTGTTCCAGTGCTTGGCCACCCTTTTCACGAAGAAACTTTTCCCAATACCCAATCTAAACCTCTCCTGGCACAACATGAGGCCATTTCCTCTTTCCCTGTCACTTGTTACTTGGGAGAAGGGACCCATCCCCACCTGGCTACAACCTCTCATCAGGGAGTTGTGGAGAGCAGTAAGGTCATCTCCAAGCCTGCTCTTCTCCAGGCTCAACACCCCCAGCTCCCTCAGCTGCTCCTCAAAGGACTTGTGCTCCAGACCCTCCCCCAGGTCTGTTGCCCCTCTCTGGACATGCTCCAGCACCTCAATGTCCTTCTTGCCCCAAAGGACCCAGAACTGGACACAGCACTCAAGGTGTGGCCTCACCAGTGCCCAGGACAGGGAAGAATCACTGTCCTGGTCCTCCTGGTCACACGATTGGTGATCCAAGCCAGGATGCCCTTGGCCTTCTTGGCCACCTGGGCACACGCTCCTGCCTCGTGTTCAGCCACTATGGGACCAGCACCCCCAAGTCCTTTCCTGCTGGGCAGCTTTCCAGCCCCTCTTCCCCCAGCCTGGAGCTCTCATGGGGTTGTTGTGACCAAAGGCACTCGGCCTTGTTGAACCTCCTTCTATTGGCCTCAGCCCAATGGAATCTCTGCAGCCTGTCCAGATCCCTCTGCAGATCAACACTCCCACCCAACTTGGTGTCATCTGCAGAATCCTGAACTGGTTGAATTTTCTATGTAACAAATTATCATCTAAGAGAGACTCCCTCCTTGCACAGACTCTGCTCGAGTCCAAACCTGCCACCATGCTGTAGCTGGACCAAGAAAGCCCAGTGTGACAGCCTGGATCAACTGATTCCCTTGGATTTTACCCACCAACACTAACAAAGTGCATCAGTCACATGTATTGGCATCCCAGAACCGTTAGAATTAGCAGGTGGTACTCCTGGCAATGAGATATGATTTCAGTAGTTTAACATGGCATTTCATAGCATGCAGCTTTAACACCCAGGGGCTGTGGGAACCTAAGGACTCACAAAATAGAAGGAATAAAAATCAGTGGGTTGACATTCATCACATGGTGTCCACATAAAGAAGATTTCAGGGATCTGGGAACTGAAAGCATTGAAAAACACGGTGCTGCACATGCAGGCCAGATCCTGAACAGGCTTAGAGTCAGCAAGTGTGGAAACGAGGTGTCTTGGCTTTCCTCAGGCTCTGCTTGCAAGGCCAGCAGGATTCAAAAGCAGAGCTCCCACAACTGGGGGAAAGGTGGTGGTAACTGCACAGCACTTGCCAGGAACAGTCCCACTCCGTGCTCTGGGCACACGTCCAGGTGAAAAGAAACCACGCAAAAGCCAAGGGACAGATACTTACCCCGGCTCTAGCTTTACTGGTGGTGGTGGAATAACCCAACCTGACAACAGGGAAGGGAGGAGTATAAAAGCCCACTGAAACCAATTCTTCCTTGCCAGTGACCTCAGGCAGCCATTTACACCTGTACGTAGTGAAAATAAGATGCTGTTTTGCTGACTTGGGAACGCTTCAGCAGGAGTTGGTCGAGGTCTAAGAGACTGCAAAAGACACGAGGCAGCCCCATGCTGGGGATAATGGCTGTGGATCTATCTCTTCCCTTTAACAGCAACCTTTTTGTTTTACTGGTAAGAAGCTCTGTAGTGGTAAATGAACTACAGCGACAGTTCAAGGCAGGACAGGCTCCAGCTCACGTTCAGTACAGGAGCTTTATCAATTTTCTTTAAGACCTACAGGCTGAACTCAGAGCACTTTGCCTATCTTCAAAGGGAACATGGTATTAGGATGAGAATCTGACAGGATGGAAATATAACAGGATGGGAATATAACAGGATGGGAAGAATTTTAGACAGCTTGAAGACAAGACTCTCACCACAAGTCCATATATGCAACAGAAGTAGTGATATAGGCTAAAAAAACTTTTTTTTTCACTTTTTGCCCTTGGCAGCACTTTGCATTATACTCCAGTTGGCCACTGGATGCTTGCAACAGCTGGGAAGACAGAGAGTCCTGTCACTCTACACTCACATTTAAACATCTGCAGGGTAAGAGGATGTTAAGTTTTCATAAGATTTTAGGATAATTCAGGTTGGTCGCTATCTAACCTCCAGGTCAAAGCAGGGTCAGCTACCAGGTTGCTCAAGGTTTTACCCACTCTGTTCTTTCCTGAAAACCTCACAGCACAGGCTCTGCACCTTCTCCTGCACTGCTGGACTGTCCTCACAGTGACACCGTTGTGACAAAAGTACAATCCCCAGGTCCACACCAGGACTATGAGAAGGACACACCCAATTCCTTGAGCAGGGTATTGCCACCCAGCCCTGAAAACCCCCCTGTGTGGTCCCCATCATGACACCTCTCCCTGCCCACAGGGAGGTTCCCACCTCAGGGAACTGAGGCAAAGAGACCAAAGCCAGTTGCCAAAGGCGTGGAAGAAGCTCAGAAGCTTCCCCAGCAGCTCTGCATTTCACCACCAAGCCAGATTCCCCCCTTCCCTGCAAACCTCTCTACATCTGGCTTGGTATGAACCACTTCCTGCAAAAGCTGTGCAGCAAAGGAAAGGTTAAGCCAATTTCTCTTCTGCAATTTCTTATAAAATCCAGTTGAAGCATTTTAAGCTCCTCCTGAAAACAGAGGAGCTCGCTATCATTCTTTAAGGCTTTCAGGGCTTGATATAGACTCAAAGAGTCTCCAGTGAGCTTTGCATTACGAGTCTGGTTCACCACTAAACAGCGTTTTCCTGCAAGTGGGATCCAGAGGAAGCCACACACCAACCCTGACACAACCAGCCTTACCACACTGGTTCAAAACACACCTCCCAGCCCTAGGGCACCCCTGAGTTCAGGTCAGGGTAACACAGCACCATCACCTCCATGGGATCTCTCTGCAGGCTGCATCACAATTGCTTTCACCAGTGCTTTTGGTTAACTCACCAAGGGGAAGATCCACTCCATGAGCGGAATGGCAGAAAGCAAAGGAGGAAAGTGCTCACCTGAAAAGACGTAGGGATGCAGACAATTGTCAGGTTTTCCTCTTTAACCCGCTCAGCTGCAGGGAAAAAAAAGCAGAAGCCTTGGTTTGTTCATTATAGAAAGAAAAAACACACCAACTTTCACTTTAAGAAATCTCAGTTTGGAGCAGCCCCTCTGATTCATTTCAATTACTTGCTTGGCTTGCAAATAACTCAGTCACGCTCAAAATGCAAACAGGTGCCACCCTGCTTAGACTGAGGCTCAGTTTCAACAGTCAGAAATGTTCAAACACCCACCCTGGCTCAGCCCAAGCCACCATGAGCCATTAACCTTTATGTCTCCAGCAGAAGAGGAGCCCCATCAGCAAATCCTCACCTGGGAAATTAGTCCCACGCCCCTCTCTCACTCCATTAGACAGGTTTTTGCTGCTCTCCGTGTAAACAGAGAGCTCCAGCAGCTGTCTGAAAGGTTTGCTGGCTTGTTGCCCTGGGGACATCACATTAATTTATTATAGAACATTTAAATATATGGCAGGGAAAGGACTAATAAAGTACAGTATTCCATTAAATGGAAGGAAATATTTCCTCCCTGAGGCTAACCTCAAATGACTAAAATCTATTACTAAGATATCATTATGGACAAAATGTTATTTTAGTAATTACAATACTTAGGCACAAGCCAACAGCCCGAGAGTCAGCAAGAGCACCAGAGCAAGCCAAGGTAACGCTGCTGCTGGAAGGACTGAAGATGCAATACATGAGGCTGTACGTTGTTACAAGCCACATCCCTGTGCAAACGCAGTCAGGAGACATGAAAAGCCAGAATTTGCAGCCTGGAACAGGCACTCCTCTTTAAATACAATACCCATTTATTTAGAGGCTGATTCTGTGTTCAGGGCGGGGGTGGGTGGTTGCAACACTGAGCCAAACCCAGAAGGCTGAACCGCAGCTCCCAGAAAATTAAAGGGTATCACACACACACACAGAGCTTGGGGCCAGGTGGGTGCCAAGGGACAGGCACAGCACCAGCCCTGCTGTGTCCCTGCAAAGTGAAGAGATGCCTTGTGCTCAGACCTCAGACCTCAGCCCAGCGTGGGCTGCGGGACGGCTCTGCCCAAGGCAGCTGGAGGTCACAAGGGGACTCCCCACCCATGCAGAGCCACCCAGGTGTGAAACACTGAACTCTGCTGCCCAGGGAAGTGGTGGAATCTTCATAGCTGGAGGTGTTTAAAATATGTGCGGATGCAGCACTTGGGAATATGGTTTAGTGGTGAACATGGTGATGCTGGCTTAATGGTTGGATTCGATGATCTTGGAGGTCTTTCCCAACATTTATGATTCTGTTCATTCCCCCTCTGTGTCCAAACAAGACCCCCAAGAACAACAGGGCTGATCCTGCACTCCCAACCTGCCATGGCACCCACAGCTGCTCTGTTCCACATCCAAGGACATCCAAGGTTCAGCATTCCCACAAGCAGATCTGCCCTGGGGCTGAGAGTGCCCTGCAAAGGAACTTTAAACCTCTGCATACTCTGTAATGGGGCGTGAGGATAATTAACCCTCACATCACTTTGCAAAATTGCATTTGCCTCACTTGAATATTTTACTGAAATTTTCTGAATCACACCCTGAGCAAACCTCCCCCTGGGGCGAGCAGATAAACCTGGCTGTGGGGTATATAAATAAAATGCAGGAGGATTTCACATTCCTCGTTTTCATTACACCTCAGCAGGCCCCTCAGTGTGAATCAGGTGGATGTGGGAAGCAGTGTGAGCCACAGATGAATGGGTTAAAGGAAGCAGAGCAGCTGCATGGCTCAAAGCCACACAGCAAGTCAGCACTGGGCAGAGCTGGGCAAAGCTGGAATAAGACCGAGGAGTTTAGCTCCAGTTTGTGCTGGGTGCCAGCAGAGCGCTTTTTCTGGCTGTATGGGCAGAACAGGTGGCAAATCATTACCTCCTCAGAATTCTCTATGCCATAAATTTGGAGCCCTGTTTTAACCTTCAGCTTCGGCTTCAAGCAGTCGCAAACAAGAGGCAAACAACACCCCAAACAATGACCCAAGGCATGAGCTATAAGTCAGCATCCAGATGATTTAGTGTGTTTTTCAAGTAGTTGGGACAGATGGACAAGAGGACTGTTTGTGGTGGGAGGGCCAGGAAGGGGAGCACAAGGGGAGCACCCTACCTAATCGATGCACCGCGTGTACAATCGTAGAACCGCTTCCGATCCCGAGAACTTGATTGTTCTGCAAATCAAAGAGAGACAGAGGGAGCTGTTACTGGGGGCTCAGCACACAAGCTGTCCACTTTTTCTGGTAAAACTGATATTATAAACACATGCAAGAGGAGCCTTGCCCAGAGATGCAAGGCGATACAGAACACTGCAGGCAAGGAAGGGAACACGCTGTGCCAGCGAGGGCACGACCGTGGTCCACGGCCAAGGGATTTTAAGCAACTTGCCCTCTCATTAAAAAACATGTGCTTGCTAATTACCACCGAGCTCTGATCTCGGGGTGTTCAGTGCACACTCATGGCTAGTTGCTGGCACTCCATCCATCCTCTCCTGCCGGAAAGCTGTGAGTTTCAAACAACACCACAGAGGAAGTAGCAGAAACAACCTCAAGATAACATCTCCCAAGGAAGCTGAACAGTAAAAGCCTGGGTGGGTTTGCTGCCAACTCTATTGTTAGTAAACAGCACAGATGCACCAGCAGCCAAAGCAGAGAGCACAGCAGCTGTTCCTGTGGATAATAAAAACTGTTCTCCAAAACAGAGTGTAAAACTGCCTATATGAGAGTCCAGCAACACTCTGAAGGTGGGTGAGCCTGGCAGCATGTGATGAAGAGGATCAAATTTTAACTACAGCTCCAACCTGGCCTTTCTCTGCTTATGGTCTGGTTTAAGAAGGATCGTTACTGTCTCATCTGTAACACAGGTATGCTCCTAAAGGGTGCTGCAGACTGAGGGTGGATGGGTGCACTTGTGTTACTTCTGCAAGATGTCTCCTCTGCCACATAAATCTCTGTTTATTATCAGCTCAGTCTCCCACTCCCTGTAGCCTCTTGCACTTTTTCCATTTTCAGTGTAATTCCCTTCCTTTGGATGGGATCCAAAGCTTAAATTGACTTAAAGAGGCCCAGGATCACTACAGAGACTTCATATGAAAAAGACTTGGAGCCA
This sequence comes from Manacus vitellinus, assembly GCF_001715985.3. NCBI lineage: Eukaryota > Metazoa > Chordata > Aves > Passeriformes > Pipridae > Manacus > Manacus vitellinus. The sequence continues at coordinate 608,854 of NW_021940910.1, read as the reverse complement.
GCCAGAGATGCAGGCACAGAGCTGTTGTGCATTATCTCTTGGACATTGGGCAGATCTGGAGCTCTTTCCCCATGTGCAGCAAATCCAGAGTTTGGCAGCTGTGGAAAAAGCCACACCTGCAGCACTTCAACCAGCTAAAGTCTTTCTGGCACGCTACTTTGCCTGGAAAGGTGGAGTTCAAGATAGGTCACACTCCCCCAGGATTACTCATTTCTCTTGCTTCTGCAGTTTAAAAGCTTAAAGAAAACAGATCTACAAAACCAGACTCAGCTTACAGCCCAGCCCTCGCCAGCTCTGCAAAAGATGGGCAAAGCAAGAGCTGCACACCTGGGCATTGCCAGAAGAAACCAAACAGCTCCAGAGGCTTCTCATTTCCACCAGACCATCAGGCAGAGCCAAGCACAGCCAGCCAAGGGGCAAGCAAAGCTACACAGAGGCTGGCAGGACATGGGCAGTACCAGTGTTCCCAAGAAACTCGTTTCAATCTGGGAAGAGGCAGTTTCTTCTCTTTGCCCTCATTTCTGCAGTGTGGGACAGCTTCCTGGAGCAGCTGGGTGCCCTAAAGGGATGGGGAAAGAGCCTCAGCATCAGCCACTCCACTGTAATGAAAGGAGAGGAGTTCACAAGGGTCCCAGCTGATCCCATCCCACAAGGGTCCCATCCACTGATCAGTGATGAGGGGTGAAACACTCTCCCCTAGGTGACAGTATGAGCTTGGACAAGGTGGATTTCCCAGAAAAACAGTTTAAAGTCAGTCTAAACAGATGCTGTCACAACTCCTGCCTTACTGCACCTCCCAGCTCTCCCTCCTCAGCTCCAATTCCAGCTAAAGCAGGGGCAAAAACAACCAAAAAACATCCACTTCTAAAAACAGGGGCAGGGCAAACACTGGCAAGAAGCAGAGCACTGAAGGAGCAGCACCTCATGCAAAAAAACTACATTTCAGATTGCTTACCAAAACCCCAGCAAACAAAACCAAGGCACTGAGACACAGCACAGCTGAGGACCCACGTATGGGTGAAGATGGCAGCAACCACAGCATTTTCTCAGCTAACCCAAGGGCCTAAAGACACTGCCCAGCATTACAGAAGCTGAAAAGGCAACACATCGAGCAGTATCGGCACAGGGGTGGACTGGTCCAGCGTTAGTTTCCAAGATTAGAGAGCAAAGAGTTCCTGCTAAAAGCAAGAGATAAATATAGAGCAAAGTCCAAAGCTTGCTCAGTCCTCTCTGGGGCAGAAGGATCTTGAGTTCTCACCCGTATTTTCATTTCTAACGGAGGCACTCGCAAGGCCTGCCTTCAGAGGTGTTGTATAAATGCAAAGCCAGCTCTCCCCAAGCAGCTTACAGCTCTAAAGCCCCAAGCCCTGTGGCAGCGCTGCTACTCTGAGCTGTCATGGCCTCACAGCCCATGGTTTCCGAGGTTGGTCATCTCCGTGTCTGCTCCAGAATGCAGAAACTCCACTCCCACAGCTGTCTGTGGACAAGTGCTGTGGGTACACAACCCAGCTTTAATTAAAAAAAATAAAGAGAAACAAGTTCTCCTCTCCTAATCCCTCCACCCACCCTCAGGTTTACACCTGCCACAGGGTGCACAAGGAGCTGCTGTGCTGGCACAGGCACGGATGGGTGTGAAGGAGGATGCCAAGAGAGGACCCTCACCCAGCACCAAGCCCCCAGTGCTACAGATTTTCAGCACAGTTAAGCAAGAGAGATTTGTCCAGCAGAACCAAACTCTGAAGTCAGTGGCTTCTCTCACATGTCCCTGCTGTGCAAGGAAGGAAGCCTGTAGCTTTGTTTTCGGAGATAAGGTTGCTCCTTTGGTTAACAGTGATAACTAACAACCAAACACAAACTTATCCATTACAAAGAGCAGTTGCACCCTGAGAGTGCAAACTGACAGCCAAGACCATCCAACTCCTTGGCATTGACTCTAACCTGCTTCTCCACCACCGGTTCAAGCCAACTTGCACAACAAGCATTGGGGTATTGCCCCAGACACTGCCTAATTTACTTAATCAGCATCATTTGCTGGGCACTGAACTTCAATCAGCTGGAGAAACATTATCCTAAGTTTGCTTGACCATAAAACACCACAAAGGCCAGTATCTCACTAGGAAAAGTCCTGGCTTTACCCCAAATAAAAGGCGCACCAAGCTCAGGATAACTCGCAGCAGCAGCTGTGCCTTGGCTCCACAACTTGCAACAAAAGTCACAGAATCACAGACTATGCCGAGTTGGAAGAGACCCCCAAGGCTCCTTGAGTCCAACCCTTACCCCTGCATAGGATCAACCCCCAAAAGTCACACCCTGTGCTCGAGAGTATCATCCAATTCCTTCTTGAACTCTGGCAGCCTTGGTGCTGTGACCACTTCCCCGAGGAGCCTGTTCCAGCATCCAACCACTCTCAGTGTGAAGAACCTTTTTCTAACATCCAGCCTAAACCTCCCCTGACATAACTTCCTTCTGCAACCCCTCAATGCACAATTTTTGCTTGCCTTGGGTAAGAAAGGGGATTTTTATGCAGCTGTCAGAACCCCCAGGCTCCCCCATCCCACAAACTACTTTTGATCATGTTAGCCTGGTAGGGTGTGCTCTCAGGCAGGGACAGACTGCTCAGAGGAACAAGGCTGCAAAACAAGCCAAACTTTTATAGGACATACAGCCCTCAGCAACTGAACCTCAGAACACTAACCACGTGAGAGGGAGCAGGAAGGGGAATGGAATTTCCCCCCCCCCAACTGCTAATATCTAACTCCTTGGCAGCAACTCTTCACCCTGGTTTCATCACTGCTGTTGCAAAAGGGCTTGCACAGCAAACACTGTGATAAACCCCTGTGGGACGTTAACCGTTGATCCTCCAAGCCTTCATGATCAGGCTGTGCCAAACCTCGAGCAGCTCAAGTCCTATCTGACATTCAAGCCCCTTGCTGCACTCCCCTCCCTGCAGAGGACAGGACACCACTCCCTGGTTTGGGGCTGTTGCTTGGGTGCTCAGAAACGGGGTGCAGCAGCAGAGCATTTGGACTTGGACTTGGACTTGGAGAAAGGAGCAGGCACGACATCAGCCTGAACTCCCACCACAGCCCAGCTCGCAGGAGGGTGCACGGTGAAAGTCTGGAGGTGCAAGATGCTACCCCAAATCAGTGTGCATGGTGCTGAGCTGGGCAAGGCATGGAGCTGCTGCCAGGGAGGTGATCAGTACGGAAGGGAAAAGTAGTTTTCTCCCTTCGTTTCAACTAAAGGAGCACAGTCCAAAACAAAGGAGAAAGCGGCTCTGTCCGTTCACCCCAGGGTCCATCCTTGTACTCCAGGACTGTCCATGTTCCAAGTGGGGTTGTCCGTGCACCTCACAACCCATCCACGCACCTCAGGGCTGCTCCATGCACTGGAGGGGTCCGTGCAAACTGAAGCCTGTTCATGCACTGGGTGGCTCCGGGCACCCCATGGCTGCTTCATGTACTGGGGAGTCCCGGCAGTCCTGAGCCTGCCCCTGAATCCTGGAGTCACTCTGTGTGCTGGGGGATCTGTGCATCCCGGAGCCCATCCATGCACTGGGAAGCTCCGTGCACCCCACAGCCCCTCCACGCACTGGGGAGTCCAGCACCCCAGCCTGTCCCCGCACCCGGAGCTGTTTCATGTGCTGGAAGGCTCCGTGCACCCCATGGCCCCTCTGTGCATTGAGGGGTCCTGGCACTCAAGAGCCTGTCCTTGCGCCCGGAGCCGCTCTGCAAATCCCGGGATCCGTCCGTGCCCCGGGAGGCTCCGTGCACGCCACAGCCGCTCCGTGCACTGGGGGGTCCCGGCATCCCAGAGCCTGTCCCGGCACCCGGGGGCCACTCTGCGTACTGGGGGATCCGCGCACCCCAGAGCCCGTCCATGCAATGGGAGGCTCCGTGCACCCCCCGG
>NW_021940910.1:597766-603584 GCF_001715985.3 Manacus vitellinus | reverse complement strand
TTGTAGTGCTGGGAGCCGCGGAACTACAGCTCCCACAATGCCCGAGAGTCCCCCGAGCAACTTGTTGCATCGATGTATAGGCACGTATAAGTATCTATGGATCGGGCTTGACAGGGCGGGAGCGGTTGAGGCATTCCCGCAAGGTGTCCCTCATGGAGGTGATAGGGGTGGAGAGAGGATGGCGGGGGTTACTGCAACTCACAGGTGTCGAGGAAGTTGAGCAAGAGCCTTTCCTGGACTTTAAACTTTGTAGCACGATTTCCCTCGGAAGTTGCAACATGAGCATGAAAACTGAGATTAGCTCTGTTGGTTAGAGCATGGTGCTAAAAAAGACAAGGTCTGTGGGTTTGATCCCTGTATGGGCCATTTGCTTAAGAGCTGGATGTGATGATCCTTGTGGGTCCCTCCCAACTCAGAATATTCAGTGAAATTAAAACTTTCACCAGTCCTCTGAGCACGTATCAACCAGAACTCATTAGTCCTTCACCCTCCCCTGCAGGAGGATCAGGATGAAACCCCATGGAAGTCTCCTGTCCTGAAGCACACAGGCCCTTTTTTTCATGTACCGTATTTTTCCCCCTCTATCCTGGGTTGGCATCTGCTGAAATTATTTCTGAAACATATTAGAGAGGCAGATCAACCTTGAAGTCTTTCTGCAGCAGCATTTTCAGTCCTGGGAGCCACATAAGGACCAAGCCCAGGCACCTCAGTTTCTCTCCAAGGTGAATGAGAATTGCAGGTATTTACCCCTTACTACTCACTCCAAGGTCAGGCCACAATGGTGTAGAGAATAATCTTTTTATTTGCACAACAGAAAAGCTGCTATTGACTTCACTTTTTAAATTCTATGCATGGCTGGCTTGTTCTGTTGCCAACCTCTGCGATTCTGCTGTGATTTTCAAGGACTAGAAACATTTCCTTTTGTTTTCCCTGGGCCGACACATTAGTCCTTGAACAATGGGGTGGGATTTCAACAAAGACTCTATTATCATTACCCAGGCTTATCTCAGTGTGGTGAGGCCTTACCTTTCTGTACAGAGCAGGTGACTTGCTATTAAGAGCAGCACGTGGTTATATACAGTGGCTCTATACAGTGGCTCGGTGTTTTTCACTGTCTGGCAAAGATCTTTCCTGCAAGTTACCCATTTAAAGTGTAAATATGCACATCTAGTGGCCTATATATTCAGAGAGAATCAGTCACAAAGCACAGTACTCTTCCATGGCGTGATAAGGGTAAAAGTGAAGGAGCAACTGACTGGATTTTGGGAGAGACTATGTGTGATTTTGGGAGGGCATATAGTGACATGTAGTGACAGGACCAGGGGGAATGGCTTCAAACTGAAAGAGAGTAGGTTTAGATTAAATACTAGGGAAAAAATTCTTTACTGTGAGGGTGGTGAGGCCCTGGCACAGCTTCCCCAGAGAAGCTGTGGCTGCCCCATCCCTGGGAGTGTTTAAAGCCAAGTTGGATGGAGCTCTGAGCAACCCAGTCTAGTGAAAGGTGTCCCTGCCCATGGCAGGGGGTTGTAATTAGATGATCTTTAAGGTCTTGTCCAACCCAGGGCATTCTATGATTCTGTGATTATTCCATTCAGTGTCCTAAATGTTTGACTGCTACCTGAAACAAAGAACAGTCATTTTACACTGATTCAGGAAGGCCGTCCTTACATGTGGGCATCTCTCAAATCCCATCAGAGCAGAGACTGTTAGCCCAGAAGTGTGGGCTCATAAACCTGTTGATATCCCCACAGCAACAGCTGATGGTTTTGGCTTGAAACAGGTCTTGCAGTACCTCTGCCTGGGGAAACACAAACATTTCCACTTCTAGATAATGGGCTTTCTGTTGGCAATTTATCTGAATCTGCTGGTGAGCTACAGCTCCAGTGAAGGCAGAAAATCTTTCAGTTATGGTGTACTGAGCCTTGCCTATGCACAAAAACGTGGTGTTGGACATTTTAGAAATGGATTTTCTGTGAGTTTCAGCGACAACCTGCTCTGTTTGCAAACACTCCAAGTCCTTTTGTACAAGCCTGTGTTTGCCCCCTGTCAAAGCCTCTGCCAGAGCCAAGTCAAACCCTCCTTGCTTCATTATGAGGAGGTGTTTGAACCTGCTTTATTTGAACAGACATTCTGCTTGTTAAACCTGTGAGGTGTTAACCCCAAGAAAACTCCACTGATGAACGGAGCAGATCAGCCCACCAAGCTGTGAGGGTGACTGTGATTCTGGATGCTGAATTCTGCATCTGAGGCTGAAATTACAGGGTAGGAAATTACATGGTAGCTGACAGCTTGTTGTTGACACAAAGGGAAGATCCTGCTCTTCCTTCCCTTCAGCCACCATCCCCTCTCAGCCTGGGTACAGAGTTTATGCTGGCTCTGGCATTCCCATGACCCTGTGCTGACTCACCTTGCCACACAGCCAGAAAAAAATCATTTTCTTCTTGCCAGGTGAGTGAGGTTGAACTGAGTCAGCCAAACTTAATATATCTCTCTGAAAGGGAGTTTTGTAACCACCTTAAGCTACCCTGGCCTAAAACACCACTGTCCCCAAAAAGAAGCATTCCCACCTTATGGTCCATCACTTACATTTCTGACTCATATTCCCAGATAAACTCTCTTTCTGGTCGGCAGCAGCACCCCAAGCCTGTCACATCCCAGCAATTTACATTCCTGCGACCTAATTTTTTATCCTGCAAACTCCAGTTCAGTGGCATTTCCTCTGAATAACACCTGCCTCCCTGCCTGTCTCTGGTTTGATCTGTTGGATGAAGAATTACTTGGGTTTATTCTGCTTGTGAAAAGACTCCAGCAGGGGTGCTGGTATGTTAATTACAACATATGGTCTGAATTCTCGTGGAAAAGGGAGGCTATAAATGATCCTGTTCCAGGGCACTACGAATGGCCCTGGGCACAGGGCAGCCACGAGGTGGCACGCTGGGCTTTCACTGCTGTGTCTTGCTATTCCAAGAGCAAGTTATTCGGGAAAAGCAGGCAGATCCTCAGCGGAGTTAGGTAAAACCCCATTCCTGTTTAACATCCATCCACCCTGCAAGAACGGGCTTTGATTTCCACATAAATGGCTAGTCAGATTCAAAGTTATTGTCATATGACTGAAATAGATCTCTTATGTCAGTCAGTCAAAACAGAATGGAGGATGTGAGTCATGCTTTGCAAAAAAGCAGGAAGTTTGGTTTTATTGGCACAAATTTTTAATACAGAGAATTATACGGCTGTGTTGCCATGTTTGTCATAAGGATTCGAGAATAACATTGTCCACCCCTTAGAGAAATGTTTCCAAGACAGAAAAATAAGAGCTTTTACGTTCTGATTGTTATTCCTTATTCCTCGGTGCTATGGAATCTGGGAGGAGTCTAGAAGAAAACGTGTACTTGGTGAAAATTCTTAGAGCCTCCCTTACAATAGAGGGCTGCAATTGGAAGAGTCTGATGTGGGGCGGGAGGTGGGAGGTAACACAAGAAAATGAGGTCATGCTTATGGGTGAGACAGAGACACTTGCCCATGATTGTTATTGCCTTGCCTGAAGCATAATAAATAAACCTTCATAATAAACCATAAATAAACCAGCACAAAGGTAGGAGTGCAAGTCTACTTGTGACATATTCTGACATTCTGGAACTTGGTTGTGGTGTATCTGTCTCTTAAGTCCCTCTGATAACTGGTGGGACAAGAGATAAGTTATTGTAAAAAGCATGGCACAGAACCAGCTTTTCTTCATAACCTAAAAAAATATAATGGTGTTTAAAATTTAAATAGTTACCCTTCAACGTGACCGTTCAAAACATCACCATGCAAGAAAAATTAATTTAAATGGAGGCAGGTGCAGGGGAGGGCAAGTGAGAGCAGAGAGCCAAAAGTGTGAGGGGAGAATAAAAGCCTTTGGCTTGGTTTGCTTAGCAGAACAAGGAACTTGATTACTCTTTATAAACAGATGAACAGGGAGACGCTCAAGAGAGAGGAGTTATCTAAATAAAGAAAATAGTAGCACAAGACCATATGGGTAAAGTAATAAAATGTCATTTAAGTTACTAAAAATGACACGAGCCATTTGGCATGTGGCACAAGGTAAATTCTTTTGGACTGTGTTATAATGAAGTAAGTAAAAAAACCCAAACAAAAACCTCTGGATTGCAATTCAGTGGTTGGCAGGGGAGCAGTGTTCGTGACCTGACTTTGCATATATCTGGTCCTTTAAAAGAGCTGTATTTTCAACTCACTCAATAAGAGTGCAAGCAGGAAAAAAAAATTAAGTAGAAGTCTAAAAAAGGCAATTACAAGCTCTTTTTAAAGAGTCCATTGGGTAATCAAAGAGCCAAAACTTCAAAATCAAGAGAGAAAATACATTGACAACTTCTGTTTTATTAATGGGCTGGAGAGAGTGAGTAAAAACGAAAAAATAACAGTCAAAATGGAGAAAGCAAGAAATAAAAAAGTATTGGTATAAATGAGAAGTTATGAGAAGCAGAGTAGTTATTGGAAGTGAAGCACATCAAAGGAAATCCATACCTGTCAAGGCTAAATCTCAGAACCCCCCAGTAATGTTTCTGGCCCATTACTAGATGGACATGATTAAAATGTCAATAACAATGCAGAAGTGTTCATTGAACATTTATGATCTATGTTTGTAAAGAAACAGGAAGATATGTGGTGGGATTACTTAACTGTGATTTAATAGATCTCAGTCCATTAGTAGCCAGTGAAGCTCTTAGTCTTTTAGGGAAAACTGTGGCCCAGGAGCACAGACACAGCTGACTGCAGAGACCCCTTGCCTGTTGATGTTCCTCTTTAGTAAACCTTGATATATTAGGGCAATTCTAGAAAGCTAAAAACGTGCCAGGTTGGTGTTTGTCTTCAGGAAAGGCATTTAAAATGATATATAGTAAATGCAGATCCAATAACATTAGATCTATGGATAATGTGCTGGATAAATACCAAAAAAGGGTGTTATGTGACTCATTAAAGAACTAGTAATGCTGGTCAGAGGTCTAATAGAAATCTCATTTCATGCTTCAAAAGGACAACAAATAATTCATTTTCCTCTGGAAGGTGTAATAAACTTTTAAAAGGATTTTTGCCTAGAACTGCACAACATTTTAATTAAACAGAGTTATAAAGCACCCGTTAAGAATACATTGAACACTGGCCACAGAGATTATTTTTTTCAGAAGTGGTTATAAATCATTACTGAATAAGGCTACTTCTAATGGGACCCTCCAGGATCATGTGTGCTGTACTACACATGTACTTAATCAATATTTTCATTAGTCATTTGGAAGTAAATACAAAATCACTCCTAATGCAATTTGCAGACGAGATCTGCAGCCAGCTGGGTGGTACCATCAGGATGACAAGGGCCGTTGTTCAAAGCAGGATAACCTGGGTCTGGATAAAGGGACTGGCTCACAAGGCAGCCAGACACAAAGCCACCCATCTCAGGTGTGCACAGGTACACAGGGGGAGGAAAGAAACCTGCTGTGTGCTCTCTGTGGGTTACATTCACCCCCTGTGCAAAGGGGGGGACATACCTGGGGGTGCACTACAGCCTTTCCTACCCTGGATGTGGATGGACACAGCATCCTAAATCTCCATATTCTGAAGTGCAATGCTGAAAAAACTTGGGAAAAAGGGGACAGGAAACTGTAATTTAAGGGCAGGAGGAGATGCCTCACAATGTAGAGTTTGTAACTAACTTGGTTTGTCACAAAGACAATAAAGGTGCAGCTTGATAAACTACCCCTATGGGGATGAATACGGACACAAAAAGTGTGGGATCACCAGGTGTGGGGTGACCTGGACTGGG